>NC_036250.1:6392325-6449331 GCF_002742605.1 Olea europaea var. sylvestris
TATATATATATAATTTTTAAAAATTGATGAAGTATTTTTGAAATTTTCATAAATCTTGAGGGATTGTGTGTGTGTTTGATAGGGATTAAAATCAGAATTTTTATTATATTGTAATAGGAATTATTGAAATGTGTGGTTAAAAAGTTGTAGGACACATGAAAGATATAGTTAATATTGATTGTTTAAATTTAACTGAGATTAAAATTTGTGTGTTATTTAGGAAGTGTTTGGGAGTGATTTTTGACATCAAAAAATTGATTTTTTGACTGTTATTTCACTATTTCAGTCGTAAATTTTGACTCTTTTCTCATTGGTGGCCCCCACTTTTCTTCTAACAGTCAAAAAATCAATTCTCAAAATCACTTTCAAACTGGGCCTTAAAATCTCTTCCAAACAAGCTTTGTGCGTCATTTAAAAATTGAAATATCACGTCATATAATTTTTGAAAAGTGAAATAATGTTATTAATAAATTGAATTATTTAATGGATAGAGATAAAAAGTTGAAACAACCCTACCACTCCGTCTCAATCATTAAATAAACATTTTTATATTATAAGAGTAACAAATATGAACCTCTACGCAACTTTTATGACGATGACTCAATTTACTGTATCTTCTTTTAAAGAAGAGAATAATTTTAACGAAAATCACACACTCCGCATTCAAACCTAGAAAAGTCAATTATTATCAATTTGACTATCCAGAAATCTCTCTTTTCTTTCTTACAATCCCATTTCTTCCATTTCTCTTGAAGTTTACACAATTTTCTGTATTGGAACACGTTTTTGTGTTTCTGAGTAGGATTGATTATTGAATTCAAGAAACCAGCATGGACGGAGGCGGCGACGGTGGCAGAAACGGTCGTGGTTTCGGGGTACAGATCAGGAACGGCCCTCGCAGGCTCCCGGATTTCCTCCAGAGTGTCAACTTAAAGTATGTTAAACTGGGCTATCATTATTTGGTCTCTAATTTGTTTACTTTTTGCTTAGTGCCCATAATGTTAATTATTATTATCGAGTCATCCCAAAAGAACCCTGATGATATCCGACAGTTGTGGCTTCATTTGCAATACAATCTTGTTTCTGTTATTATATGTTCTGCATTTCTTGTATTTGGATCCACTCTGTATATTATGACTCGGCCTAGACCTGTTTATTTGGTTGATTATTCTTGTTATCGGCCTCCTGATAATCTGCAAGCACCATTTCATCTGTTCATGGAGCATTCCCAGCTCACCGGGGATTTTGACGATTCGGCACTTGAATTTCAAAGGAGAATTCTTGAGCGTTCGGGTCTTGGAGACGAGACTTATGTCCCTGAGGCCATGCATTCCATTCCTCCCCGGCCATCAATGCAGGCTGCTAGGGAGGAGGCTCAGCAGGTCATGTTCGGGGCGTTGGATAATTTGTTTGCAAATACCAATATTAAGCCGAAGGATATAGGAATTCTTGTGGTGAATTGTAGTTTATTTAATCCAACGCCATCACTTTCGGCCATGATCGTGAATAAGTACAAGTTGAGAGGGAACATTTTGAGTTTTAATTTGGGAGGGATGGGCTGTAGTGCAGGAGTGATTGCTGTTGATTTGGCCAAGGACTTGTTGCAGGTGCATAGGAATACTTATGCAGTTGTGGTAAGTACTGAGAATATTACACAGAACTGGTATTTTGGGAACAAGAAGTCAATGTTGATACCCAATTGTTTGTTTAGAGTTGGAGGCTCGGCAGTTTTGTTGTCTAATAAGTCATCGGATAGAAGGAGGGCGAAATACAAGCTTGTTCATGTGGTGAGGACACATAAAGGTGCGGATGATACAGCATTCCGATGTGTGTATCAGGAGCAGGATAATGCCGGGAATACAGGGGTTTCTTTGTCAAGAGATCTAATGGCTATTGCTGGTGGAGCTCTGAAGATTAATATCACTACGCTAGGTCCTCTTGTGCTACCGTTAAGTGAGCAGCTTTTGTTCTTTTCCACATTGGTACTCAGAACGTTGTTTAATAGGAAAATAAGGCCTTACATTCCCAATTTTAAGTTGGCATTTGATCATTTCTGTATACATGCCGGAGGAAGGGCTGTGATTGATGAGCTGGAGACGAATCTGCAGCTGCTACCAGGTCACGTGGAGGCTTCAAGGATGACTCTCCATCGATTTGGGAACACTTCATCGAGCTCCATTTGGTACGAATTGGCTTACATTGAGGCAAAGGGAAGGATGCGGAGGGGTCACCGTGTCTGGCAGATTGCTTTCGGGAGTGGGTTCAAATGTAATAGTGCAGTGTGGGAGGCACTTCAGAATGTAAAACCATCTCGAAATGGTCCCTGGGAGGATTGTATTCACAGGTATCCTGTGAATCTCATCTCATAGAAGGATCTGATTATCATTTGGGATAGAATATATGTAATCAAGTCTCCTATTGTTCTTAGTTTATGCAGTACTTTATGGTCATTAATCTCAGTTATAGGGCAGTTGAATAATGAATTCCATAGTCTGTCATGTCTTGCTATGTTATCGTCATTAATCTCAGTTATAGGGCAGTTGAATAATGAATTCCATAGTCTGTCATGTCTTGCTATGTTATCGTCATTAATCTCAGTTATAGGGCAGTTGAATAATGAATTCCATAGTCTGTCATGTCTTGCTATGTTATCGTCATTAATCTCAGTTATAGGGCAGTTGAATAATGAATTCCATAGTCTGTCATGTCTTGCTATGTTATCGTCATTAATCTCAGTTATAGGGCAGTTGAATAATGAATTCCATAGTCTGTCATGTCTTGCTATGTTATCGTCATTAATCTCAGTTATAGGGCAGTTGTAGTTCTAATTCGATGTGGGTTCTCCATCCTGTCTTCTCCTTCCCTCCCATTTTGGTAACATCATTATTTTGATAGCTCGTTAACACATAAATTTCTTGTCCGTAAGAAAATTATAATTTAGTTTCATGCAAAATACAAAAAATATCTCGAAAAAATAGAAGGATTTGTGGTAAAAGTCAGTTCATGTACTGGTAAAAGACAGCAGGAAGACAAATAAATATGCGTAAAATGTTGAAATTGCTTTGACAAGAAGGGAACATCCAAATTAAATACGCACCGTTCAAAAAAAAAAAAATCCGTTACATTTTCAAACTTAGAAAATACTCAAATCAATCCAGAAAGGAATGGATTAGCAAACTAAGAAAATATTCAGAAAATAAGGCCTTATTTGAGCCACATTTAAAATTATTAAAATACTCTTTAAACATTTATCAATATGTGAGAATTACAAAATCCAGTAGCATGCAAGCCTTTAGGGAATAATAAGCCAAGGGACTAGATCTGTGAGTTCTAAATTCCGGATTCACCGCTCAAACAAAAAGGAGAAAAAGTTACACTTTTCTGGATGAAAATAATACAAAACTGGACCATCGTCCCAGCAAGGAGGAGGAGAAATGGACAGGAAATAGAGAGCAAATTACACTAAAACGTTTCATCTGAACGAGAACTGGATTTCTTCCAACGTTTTTCCTTTCGTCTCAGGCACCCATATTGCCACAAATATCACGGTGAAAGCGCACATCAGCATGTAAAAAGTGAATGTGCCTGTAAAATTTGCAAGAACGCTTGAATAGTAAGCATCCATCCATTTCTTTTAAGCTGTTTCACATTGATGATTGAACCCGGTCCACAGGGAATCTCACACATACTGGAACCTTTTTCATTGGATATGATATAACCACACAACGGTGCATGCTTATGAGTTAAAATACGCACTTATTTCCATCCTAGAATGGTATTATGATTGCTAGACATTTTCATCAAATAGAAACTAGACTCAGGCTGTGTCTGTGTTGGCAGCTTGGGATGAAACATGTTTGCACTAGTCGAGAGAGAGCGTTGGAATAGTTAAGTTCAAAGATTTGATTGTAATTTGTACTGACTTAATCGTTGTCTTTACAAGATTGATTGTAATTTAGATTCTAATTTCTAAAACTTAGTTTAAGGGAGTTGCCATAATAGCCTAGTGCACATCGACTATGCTAATCATATGAGCCAATGCATTTGTAAAAATAGACAAGATTCCCCATATTCTCATAGAAAGCACCTAGACATAAACAAAAAAGATGTGGGTGAGCAAACCTCCACTGCTCCAATCTAATAGCAAAGGGGCAGTCATCGTAATAACCCACGACAATAACCAGTTGGCCAAAGTTGCCACACTTCCAGCGAGGCCTTTGATTTTAATAGGAAGAATCTGCAATATCAGAGGAAATATGGTCACTATAGCCAATGAAATTATATTTAAAAGTTTTTGAAAATAAAGATTATTTAGTCAAAAGACATAAAAACATGAAAAGAACCAACTCTAAAGAACTTAGGTTTGGCCATAATTCAGGCCCGTTTCAGAAGAGCAAACAAAATCATATGCAAGTACTAGGTGCACGAGTATTACACAGAAAAATAGCAGTGTACACCAAACATTCTGCTGATTGAAAACAAGGGGGAAAACCATAGTACCTCGGACATGATAAGCCATGGAATGGGTCCGATTCCTAGAGAAAAGGCAATGACCATGCACTGTAACAGAAAATGTTGGGTGAAAAAAAGTAAGAAATTGTTCAGTGGAAACTGATTAATTTATGCTCCTTGTATATTTGTAAGAAAACATACCACAACCCCAACTACAGATAGGATTCCGAATATACCATAGGCAGTAGAATCCTCTGATACGAAGCCCTTGAACAATTTCAAATAGAAAAATAACAAAATATACAGTATGTATCAGAATGTAAACATGAAACCATACAAAAATGTTCATGATCACATCGATTACCTATTCCCTCTTCTTTGAATGAAAAGAAATTTTATAGCAAAATTACCTTCGAAAAGAATGAAACAGCAACAAGTAGGAGACTAAGAGCCATCCCAGAAGAGGAAACCTGAAATGGGCATTTTCATTTGCGTAAGGCAAACTGATGATTCATAGACCGAAAAAATAAAAACAAAGCTTTAACTCACAATTAGCAGAACCCTACGCCCAGTTTTGTCTACCAACCACGTAGAAATTGCAGTGGCAATAACCTGAACAATGTACAAAATCTTCATAGTAAACAAAAACTAAGAGTTCAAAAAAAAATTTGCTCATGAAACTCTTAGATATACCTGAATAGCACCAACACCAACAGTAGCAGCATTACCCGATGAGATCCCTGTCCATCAATACAACTAAATAAGAGGCCTTTAACTTAAATTATAAAATAATACTCCTTCCTTCGGAATTGAATGGGCTTGCTTAGAGTTCATGAGTTAGAATTTCGGTAACGTGGTTCTTTTTCCTTCAAAACTTGTGGGAGATAATTGTTATTCGTAACATCATGTAATTCCACTAAGGGAATTTTTTCGAAGTACATGTTGATTTTAAGAAAGTGGACACTATTACAGACATCCCAAAAAGGAAACGAGCTCATCCAACCATAGAGATAGGGAGTAACAATCAATAGGAGATGTACGTTGTGAAAGGAGCATAAACAAAGCGAAAGGCAACTTCATTCTAGATAATGCACAATAGAGCTTGCATCTTTTGTTGGTGATGCTTCCATAACTTGTCATTGGTGTAGATTTCATAGCACGTCAACAAGCACGAATCATGAATTCAAGAAATTTAAAGTGTGGTACAAATATGCATATCTCTATGAATTCAACGAAGAAAATACACAGATCTATTGCTCGTTTCAGAAATAGAAGGTTATCACAACATACCAGCTGATTCAAAAATAGTCGTGGAATAGAAGATAACACCATTAATTCCACTTAGTTGTTGAAAGACAAGTAGCCCAATTCCTATCTGCAGGATAAAAGAGGAAAAGAAAATGAAACTAGTTGAAAATCATTTTCAAACAGGAAAATGAGATTTCTTATGAAAACGTGCATACCATCAGTGGTAACCAGTATCTTTTGAGTTTAAGATCTGCGAAACGGATTGCCATTCTTCTACTTGTTGATGCTACAGCTCTCTGCAAACCAAAAATTGTCATTTGAAATCTGCCTTGACATTATTCAAGTAGTTAGTTATGTCATCTGGACACCAAACAATAAATTCATATGAGTAAACAGCAAAGCTACATCAAGAAAACGGTTGATGTTGTGCTGCTGTTTTACATGGTTTAATATAATGCACATCTGTTAAAGAACAAAATCCAAGGGAACTTACCTTGATTTCATTTACTTCAAGGGTGATATCGGTATCAAAACCCCGAAGAACTTGTAGAGAAGCTTCAAAATCATCTGTCATTCCCATTTTGGCCTAATTTTTCACAAAGCCATCTGCATTAGTACTTGTGTCTCTGCTAAAACGAGGAATCAAGTTTGATAAACTTCTTCATAAACCTCACCAACCACCGAGGAGATTCCGGGATGAAGAACAGACCAGGTATCAATATAAGACAAGGCAATACTCCTGAAAATGAAAATTATTGGTCACATTTTGGAAGCCTTAGTGCTATCAATTTCTTTCTTCTTTTCCTTTTCTTCCATTAGGAGTTGGGAGAAGTTAATACCAAATAGGATATATGCATCAGAACTTAAAATGACTTAACATGTAATGATCATAAATTTATTCAACACAGGGAGAACAAACAACTAACTGGAGGAATTTAAGAAATTTTTTCATTTCAGGTCCCCTAATCCTAAATAAAAAATGAATCAAACCACCAACAGGACAATATTCAGGGGTTGTTGAAAGTATTATAGAAAAATGTATCATCAAAATCATCTGTGAAGAGCTTTGGGCTATCTAAAATTCTTACCAAGAACAGCAAGCACTCTCCAACCAACAAATAATCCCAGTAGATAAGAAAGCATAATCCCAATAGTCACAGAGAGCTACATCATAGAATGTAGCAGAAATTAGTAGCATATTTTAGGGAAACAGGTCTTACTGAAAGAAATATAGCAGAATCGGCCAACCTGGTTTACCGAACCCAACCCCCCTCTCAAATTTTGAGGTGCTATCTCGGCTATATATACAGGCACCTATAATTATATAAGCAAAGGAAAAGAGTTAAAAAGTCAATCAGGATTCTTTTAATACAGGGGATAAAAACACTGGTTCATATTTACCGTATACGAGATTATTCCCACACCAAACCCTTCCAGCAATCTTCCCATGTAAAGAAACGAAATATCCTAATTTAAAACAAAAGGAATTAGATATTAATTCAAGTTCTCAAAGCAGATAATGACAGCAACAACAACAAAAGAAAAAAATGAAAACATCAATTGAGATGCTCACTCTGGCAAATGATATGGCAAGCCAACCAATGATGTTGGGAATGGCAGCGATCATTAGAGCCTGCAAGTTATCAAATTAGATCAAAATATTCTAATGTGAAACATACGGATGGATAAAGAGCAAATATATAACTAAATAACTAATATTAAGGAAACAGTCATACCCCCTTTCGTCCAATGTACTCAGCAATCTGACCACTAGCTATTGCCCCAACCATAGCGCCCACATTTGCTAAGGAACCAAACAAAGAGAACTGGCCCAACCTTTGAGTCAGTAAATATAATAAACAAATTCTGATAATATTCACAGGAACATATATTCATTTTCACACAAACCTGGGACACTGTGAGCTTGAGATCTTTGGTGATAGCAGATTGTGTTGGTGAAGAGTATCCACACTTCACAAGAACAAGAAACTAAACATTAATCAAACTCATAATAACTTCCAAACACACTGATTTATAAGAGTAAAAGAGATGCATGATGAATCCAAACAAATGAGAGAAGAAATTGTTAAAGAAACGAATTTCAGGTACACTAAGTTATTCCCTTTTTGGATTATTTCTATAGGTCTTACGTTATTTGTTTATCGGATATTTTAAATCCATAATATCATGTTTCCTTTTGAGGTAGTTGCTTAGTTAGCAAGTTTAGGACTTTAGGTCTTCGAAAAATTTGTGGTGTCAACATTTCATTCAGCCTATCATTACATATAAATTTATAAAATTTTCCAGTATTCGCAATGAGAGCATTCAGGTTTTTGGCAAAATCAATCCCAGTTCTAGGTTTTTGGGAATGAAATCCAACTTGCTATATGGCTCAATTTTTCTATTACCCTTCTTGCGCTTCTGCCAACATCAATTGGTATCAAAGAAAAGATTTCGAATGATTCCTTGTAAGTTGAATCTTTGGTACTCAAAAAGTAGGAAATATGTCAATCTATTATAATGAGTCACTTGAAGTAGCAGACCCAATTTATTCCTTTATCTATTTCTATTTCTATTTCATTATATGTGTTAAAGATGGTGTCTTGCTAAGAGGAACAGGAAGTTCCAGAACAGGTGGCTGGTATACCACCATAATGAAACTGCCTTCTATTTTATTTTTATTCGGATCTCATTAGGAAGAAGTTAGATTAAAACGAAAGAGAACTTAAGCTGTTTTCTACACATTCATGAACTCAATAATCAAGAAGTAACTGAAGTTCACAATGAGATCAAGAAGGTGACTTTGGAACTTCAAACTTTCCAAACGGTCAATTGAAGAAAGAATATTTTCTGAACAGTCTGAAAAAATGACACTAACTTGTGAGTAAAACAAGTCTATAGAAATTCACAAATAATCTATGATATTTATCCTGAGCCTCCCAACTCTTTTTCCAAGAATTTCAAAGCCAAATTATGTTGCCACTATCTGATAGGAGCTTTTCAGGTGATTGTGTCAATTATGTAGATAGCCACTTGTTCTAACAGAGTGTATTAACATTTTCTTCCTGTTGACAATAGCTTTCATGAAATTCTTGAAAGTAGTTGAAAAGTGAAATTGAATCAAGGCTTAACGGTGTAGGAAAGCTCCATGTACTTAATTTGGGAGTATTTTGTGGGACGTCAGGAGCTAATACACGATGACTTCCAAGGGAAACTTAACTTCTTGTACTGTGCTACAAGTGGAAGTCCCAAATACGAGTTCACAAACCCAGATTCATTGCAAGTGAATTGGTTATATTATCTAGTACACCAAATTCAATAAACTGAAGAAGTGAAAAAGAGTGCGAGGAATTGATCAGGCAACCAATTTAATGTAAAAATTGACATTTTACAGAATGAATTTCTCTTGCGTATTTCCTTTGATTTATAGTCATTACAAAGCTACAAAAGGAAACAAGCCTATATGATGTAGGATAGATTGAAGAATTTTAATAAAAAGAAGTAGCCAGGAAGAAGTTAAGAAACCAGGGGAGAAGAAGAAGAAACGGGGAGGAGAAACAGAGAGTGGGTGAGAGGAAGAAGGCCGGGAAGAAGAGGAGAAAACTTGACCAAACATTTTTTCATTCATCAATTCATCAACTGAAATTACAACTGAAAATCATATAAATAGTATAAGCATAACCCTACTAGTGATGGGTTTGGGCCAAACCAATAATATAAGCCCAATAACTAGAAAAAGTAAAATAGTTCGATAATAATATAAATGATATCCGCATCAATTCTCCCGGGGTGGAAGAAAAACTCGACTCTGTCGAGTGAACAAATGACAAAGAGCTACTGTCAATCTTCAATGTCTGAACTCATACCACGATGGACAATCTTTTTGAAGAACCAAATATCTGAACTCCACGGTTGATAACAATGCAAATGGCAACTTGTCCTCAAATATATTTTTTTGATAAGAACTTGTCCTCAAGAATATGATCCGACCAAAGCAGACGATCCCTCATTTTAATCACGTACCGGCATTGGACTCCAAATAACAAGTACTCCTGCAACTCATCTCCAAAATCTTCACATGATTGCACATAATGTGGAGCACAATAAGAACATTGATCTACCAAACAATTAAAGAAGCACTGATTCTCTCCATCAATGGTTAACACAACTTGTTCATCTAAAATTACATCAATTTTATCTTTATGTGCTACGATAGGTGGTATTCGAATAGACATAGCAAAAGATTCGGTGTGGGAGTTCTCAGGTAGAGATAGAAAAGGATCAACAAAAGTGTTAAAAAAGCCATTGTAAGTATCGAAGTCCTTAACAAATAAAATAGGGTGATGGTCATAATGTGATAAAAGATCATTGACATAAGCATTTTGACCAACATGCTTGGAAATTTTAAAAAGACCAGCATTACACGCTTGCAATATAACATAATCCCCAATATTAAATTCAAAGTGTTGTTTATGCCAATCAACGTGAGGTTTATATAATGCTTTACTTGCTTCAAATTGTTTATTGATCTCAATATGCAAGCTATGAAAATATGATACAACTATCTCAACTGACATAGACACACAAGCATGTGGGTGCATGGGAATAAGGTCTAGAGGTTTGAAAGGTTCACAACCAAGAATAACTTCAAAGGGTTTTAGATCTAAAAACCAATTACAGGATCATTATATGCAATTTGAACAGTTGGAGGGATCAAGTCCCAATTCCCAAGATTTTTCTGAACTAGAGACTGTAATAAATTGTCAGGATTTTGACTACCACTTTTGTTTTGACCATCAATTTGAGGTTGGTCAGTGGTGGATAATTTTGCCTTAGTGTTAACCACAGACGACTGGATTTTCCAAAGGTGACTGGTGACATCATAAAGCTCTTTAACTTGGGTAAGGGTATGACATATAACATGTGACTGAAAATTGTCGGAGATAAGGGGTATAGTATCCAAAGTCTCGGGAAAAGTCTGGATTCCACCTAAGGAAGTGTCCTCACTATCATCCAAATCATCAAAATCTTCAACTTTAAGTTCATAGACTAGATCTTCTAAAGGCTCCTCTATTACATTCTTTCGTTCTTCCATGACTAAGGTTCGATTAGGACATTTAGAAGAAATGTGACCAAAGTCTTTATAGTTGACGCACAACAAGTGAGAAGAAGACCTTGGAGTTTCAAAAATTCTACCCTGATTTTCCAAGATTGGAGAATCATTAGAAGGGGGAGGTCCTAGAAGGGACTTAACGGGAGGAGGTAGAGCCAATGAAGTCAAATGATAATTATCAAAAAATTTACCCTTATTTTTCAAAATTGGAGGAATATCAGACAGGGGAGGTCCTAGAAGGGATTTAACGGGAAGAAGTGGAGCCAATGACACCGAAGGATGATTGTTAATATGCTTTCTACATGGAAAAGAAGATCTTGGACCATCTCGACCTTTACAATTATTTTTCCAAATAGGAAGAACATTAAACGGAGAAAGTTTTATGATAGACTTATTATGAGGCGACGCTAATGAGATGGGTGAACGACGATGACCACGCTTTTTATATGGAGTACTAATAATCAACTCATAATCTCGAGCTAAAGAGTAAGCGTGATCAAGAGTAGTGACACCTCGAAGGAAAAGCTCGCGCTTAAGATCATCTTTCAGACCTTGGCTAAACCTACTCAAAGTCGTGTTTTCATCCTCAATTAAATGACATTTGGTTCGAAATTCCTCAAATTGCACGATATACTCAGTCACTAATTGATTTCCTTGTTTAAGAGCATTCCATTGAATAAAAATTTCAAAATTATCTCGTTCTCGCTCACGCATCTGATCCCTATTCCTATTCCTATCCTTACGATCGGGTCGAAAGTATTTTTGATTAACTTGTCAACGATGTTGTCTATTATGAGACACCTTAGAATTATCAACATCAGTTGAATGAGAGATGTGTTTAAAATTTTTCAAACTAACAGATAGCGCCTTACTCTCTTCAAGAGTAGCGGTCATTTGAGTTTGAATAGCCGCTATTTGTCGGGTGAGTGCATCGAATTGTGAGGGGTCCATGTTTAAGGTACTGGAGCTAGAAGTGACAAGATGACCAATAAGTAACTACATGCACTGTAATAGCAACTTAATGACATGCAATAGAGAGATCAACGAACAAAAAGTACAAGTAATGGAAAATGAAAATTTGAGCTATTTCTTTTTTATTTATTTATTTTTTTTAAATTTAAATTTTGGGATTAAAATCCAAAACAAGCTAATACTGTTGGTATAAGTAAAATAGCAAAGCAAGGGTCAAATACTAGTCAAACTCTAATCACGTAAAATAAGTGAGGTAAAAGTAGAACTTAACGAAGTGAATGGGTAACGAAGTGAATGGGTCCAATTACGTGAGTTTAGATAAACAACTAGACCAGCAGCAGCACAAAAATTTAATTGATCTAATTTCTAAGATAAACAGTAATGTACCAAAGATAAATAGAATAGTAACTCCCCTTTTTGTTCATCGAAACGACTGGATTGATCAACAGAACAGGAAGAGGTATCTGCAAAACAATGTTAGAAAATACTTTTTTTTTTTTAACTACACTTTTACTAGGCCCAAAGTAGTAACTAAGGCTGAGCCCAAAACTGAAAATCAAATACCGTCTCACAATACAAATGCCAGAATACTAAGGCACCGCCTAATTGAAAAGCCCAAATTGGAATCCGAAGACCCTCAGTAATTTCTGGCCAAATCCGTCCAGCCCTATTCAAGGTATGCGATCATGGGTTCCGCAAGTGGAGGCGGCGGTTGCAGGCTGGATGCTTCGGGCCGTCGCGAGCGGTCTAACTCGGATAGGGTTCCGTTTCTGGTTGCTGTAAGTTCCGGCGGTTTGGGTGGGTTGCTGATGCTTTATAGAGGAGATGAAACTTGGGTGATTGGGCTGGGTTTGAGGCGGCGAACGGAAGCAAAAGAAGAAGAAACCGAGAAGGAGACGCTAAAATGGATTGATGGTTGCCAACTTAGTTTATGTGGCCTTTGATTTCAATAGTGGAAGCGGAGAGCGTGGCTACGTGGGGTGTCGGTTTCGTAGAGAAGATGAGATTTAGGTTATTGGGTCGGGTTTGGAGGAGGCGGTTACGGTATTATTGTTTTCGGCAGTCTTCTCGATGATTACTGCATGGTGCCGACAAAATGGTGTCGGCGGCTGTGGTTTTAGTTATTGACAGCTATCGGTGGAGGTTGGATGAATATGTGGGTAGTTGCAGGTTCGTGTGGAGAGGCAATTGGTGGTGGATGGAATATGTGGGTTAACTGTATGGGAAGAAACGGTTACCTTGGTGTTTTGTTTGGATGTAATTCGGGTGATATGGGCTTAGTACAGGGATCATTGAGTTTTGTTGGATTTGTCGGCAGCATTGTGGTATAATAGATGACTGGGCGGTGTGTTACAGTGTATTGGGTTAGATGTTTGTGTGCGGTTTGCAGAGGATGGATGGGGCACCTTCTGGGTAGGGATTTATGGTGTTGAACATCAAGCTGAAGACAGGAATTTTAACTGAATCACTTCCATAGCAATTTTGTGACTCCAATTTTCATTTGAAGATGGTGGAACCAGGTTTAGCTCTGATACCACTTTGATGTAGGATAGATTGAGGGATTTCAATAAGAAGAAGTAGCCAGGAACAAGTTGAGAAACCAGGGGAGAAGAAGAAGAAACGGGGAGGAAATACAGAGAGGGTGGGAGGAAGAAGGCTGGGGAAAGAAGAGGAGAAAACTTAACCAAACATTATTTCATTCATCAATTCATCAACTGAAATTACAATTGAAAACCATATAAATAGTATAAGCATAACCCTACCAGTGATAGGCTTGGACCAAACCAATAATACAAGCCCAATAACTAGAAAAAGTAAAATAGTGCGATAATATGATGAGTGATGTCCGCATCACTATATATGTAAACTAGCTATATAAGAGTATCTCCAAGAGACTCTTTAAATACAAATACTCTATTTTAGAGAGGCAATGCTTAAAAATGAGTTTTAAGGGACTCTTGCTTTTAACTTTTTAAAGTAGAGAGTGCATCTGATTCTCCAAATTTAGAGAGCTAAATTCACTCTCTATTCTTAATGTACAATGATTGTATTTAATACATTACAAATTTCAATACTCTACAATTTAAATTTTTCAAACTACATTTGAGTTGATTGGTCATTAATATATATAAAAAAAATTATATTTAAATAAAATATGCGGAGAAATCATTAAATGTTCATTAGAAAAAACAAAATAAAGAATCAAAATAGAGAACTTGTTAGAGTATATAAAAAAAATTACTCTCTAAATTTAAAGATGCTCTCTATTATGCATAAGATGTTCTTTATAAATAGAAAATCTTTTGGAGATGTTCTAAGGTAATAATTAGCTGCAAATTTACCATAAATACTTCTAATACCCCCCAAATTGATGTTGGTGAGTCCACTACCATCAATTTGCACACAAGAAAATTGTGACGAAGGTGAGTTAAGGATTTTATGAAGATATCTGTGACCTGTTGAGTAGCAGAAACATAAGGAAGAGTGATGACTTTGGAATCATAGGCGTCTCGAATATAATAACAATCCACTTCAATATGTTTGGTATGTTCGTGATACACAGATTAGCAACAAACTGAATAGTACTAATGTTATCACCATGGAAAGATGTAGGTTGAGTTTGGGAAACACCAAGTTCTACGAGAAGACCTCGTCGCCACAATATCTCAGAACATGACACTGACATAGTACGGTATTCATCCTTAGTGAAGCACTTAGAGACACAATTTTGTTTTTTACATTTCCAAGAAATGAGGGTCTCACCTAGAAAAATACACCATCCAGTAGTAAAACTACGAGAATCAAGGCAATCAACCCAGTCAGCATCACTATAAGTAGCAAGAGAAAGATAAGCCCCCTTGGGAAAGAACATACCACGATGAGGAATCCCAATAAGGTGGCGAATAATACGACGGATAGCCACCAAATGAAGATGTCGAGGGACATTCATAAATTGGCTGACAGTATGATCAACAAGGGAAATATCTGGACGTGTGATAGTGAAATAGATGAGGTTACCCACCAACTCTCGATATAGGGTAGGGTCTGGAAGAATATCTCCTTCGTCCTTTCGATATTTAACATTAAGCTCTAACGAATTATCAACTGAGGAGGCGCCACATAAATCAGCCAACATAGTCAAGTCTTGAATATACTTATGCTGATTAAAGAAGATACCAGGAGACGTTGTATGAACCTCCAAGCCAAGCAAATAAGTGAGATGACCAAGTTCTTTCATACAAAAAACCGAGTAAAGATGCTGCTGATGAATTTTAGGAATACCTCTGATAGTTTTAGGAATTTTAATTACTCTCACTTTCTAGAGATCATATATTGTCTTGGTTCCTAGATATTAGATCTATATTATTTTCTACTAATTAATTGCTTAATTTGTATATATAGTGATTTTATTTATAAACATTCGTGTTTTCGATATTATAGTCAGCCTATTTTTACACCTTAATGAAACTTTCAACTTATTTTGGTTAACTTTTAGGCTTTTCTTCAAATTTCAATTCTTACTTTGGCTTTGTTTTTTCCCTTTAAATTCTCACTCCGAATATGCATAAATCTTGTTTCTTTCTACTACATAATAACATCAGTTTCAGTGTCTTGAAATTGGAGGAACCTATATGAAATAGTTCCAGTCAAAATTTCTATTAACAAATTCCGATCCTGAGACTCAAATTTCATGATGTCCAAAACAGCCTGAGAAAACTGTTTCAAACACGAGACTGTTTAAAGTTTAGCACTATCTAAAATTGAATGTCAGGAATCATAGAAGTCATCTCACCCCGAACATAATCTAATCTCTAAGTTGAATTCTACAAACAATCTTTCTACAAAAGGAAAACGAATTCTAATTGTTCTTCAAGTTGAAATAAAATTACAGTTGACTGAGTTTGGCTGCCAATCCGGAATTAATCGAAAGTCAATGCAAGTTTAAGTGGAACCAATCCTACTGTTTTGTTAATAGGCATCCATGCTAAATATAGCTTAAGCTCTCATTATCCTCCCCCGACTGTAACAAATAAAAAGGGTAATCTGAAAGCTACACCAAAAATTAAGTTCAAGAATTGCACACTTACTCTTTTTATACTGGATCAAATAGAACAAATTCGGGAACCAAAAACATAACTATAATAGTAAGATGTAAAGAACAATAATGAAATCAGGAAAATAGGGAGATAATTCAGTACAGTGAAACCAAACTGGATTGGACCGAGGGCAACTATCAAGACACAAGCCAAGACTGAGATAGAGCGGTCCCTTATGGTTTGAGCAGAACCCATCATGCTGGACTGCCTCGAACCCATTCGGTACCAACTTCCAGTATGCAAAAATGGCTTCCTCAGATCCCCTCTCCCATCATCTCCCTCCTCTCTGAAACTCATTCTTTTTACCCTTTCGCTTTCCCCCTAAATTAAATTCAATCGAACAAGATGGTTTTTGATTGTACTTGAACTCAAATCGCCAATTTTTCGGTAGGTGGGTGAAAAAAAAATTTGTTTCTTGAAAAGCAAATTTTTGGTGAGTGAGTGTAAGATTATTTTTAGTTTCTTGAGAAGCACAAGACTATGGATGGGATGAAGACAGACTATGATGATGTAAGAACACAATCAGCAGTGGTGCATCGTGCTTGAATTGTGTTAATGCGAGGGTTAGATTAGGACATGTTTGGCTAACCTTAAAAGTTATCAAACTTACATTTTAAGTTTATTTCGTTGGGAAACTTTCAGCAGAGGTCCAACTATTCAGCGGGGTAGTTATCAGAGTAGTGCACTAACAGTAATAAAACTCTGCTAATTTTCTAATGCCTAGAGTTTACTTATTTTTAACAAGTCATTATCATATAAATCACAATGGATTCAAAAAGACTTGTGAATATATTAATAGAAATATATTACTCTTACAAATAAGTAGAAAAGAATTAAATGTTCCTACCTTTTTATCTATATCTAAGATGTTTGGATACTCCTACTCCTCCTCCTTGAGGATAGAACCGTCGTTGGTCCTTCTTTCACGAATGATATCACCATTTTTTAGTAGTTGTAGTTCGTGCAAATGAGCGAAGGACTATCCTTTCTATTGCTTGCCCTTGCACTTTGACATAATTTGGCTGGCTCGAGATTGTAATTTTTATGTGACTATTCATGTTTGCATAACATGGTACTGCCATTGGAGATAAAGGTAGATTGTTGATGAGGTAATAAATTGTTTAGCACATCAACCAGGTGATCTTTAGTGGAATATGTGAAAATTTAAGAACCATTTTTTGTTACTAGATATCAACTGTAATATATATGGAGAGCACTGTGTTTCATTTGAGAATTAAGAACAAGTCCTGATAGGTGAGTGTCGAAGGACACCTTCAGTAGAGATCTAGATGCAAAAAACCAAGTTCATGAAACAAAGAGAACCCGTGAAACTTCCAATAGGCAATAGCAGAAAAGGTTAGTTTGTGCCACAGATTTTTGTTTGTGGGATCGAGCACCTAGAAAAACGGTGTGGCGGATGTACAATTTATTGTGGTTACCAGCACAGTTAGCATTTGAGAAGCTACGAGGACATGCAACAGCAAAGGAAGTAAAGGTTTCGTGCTAATCTATACCAAGTCGTAGATGAATCCATTAATGCCCAGGCGAGCTTTGTATAGGCAAATGCTACCATTGTTGTGTTGTTCGATTCAAACCACTGTTACATCCACTTCTTTTAAGAGGAATAAGTAGGCACAAGGTCCCAATAGGAAGAGAACATTTGCTCATCTTATATAGCACAGAACCATAGAGGATCCTTGATGGCCTAGGTTGCACGGAATCGGTAGAAGGTGTTTAGTGGTGAGGTTGAACTCTTTAGGTTTAGACCGGTAGTTATGTGGAAAGTTTCACATATGGTAAGTTCAAGTGAGATCAAGAGGATGATCTTTGCTTGATATAGAAAATTTTTCATTGGGTTTCATGATTAGTAAATCTAATGGGTGCATTTTCTTCACTGGTTATTGAGGATTTTGTTGGAGACGACTTATAAAAAGGGTTATGTAAGCATTGGTTTTTGATATATTTGTTTGACCAATTTTAACCCACAAGAGCGTGATCAAAATACAATTTATATGAATGAAAATTTGGACAGAGTTTCAGTATAACGATTACACAAAACAATGATTAAGAAGGAGTAGAAATAAAGAATAATCTAAGGTGAGACGTTATCTCTTTCCTTAAGACAAATTGCCCCACTATGGTGCTCACGGTGAATGACACTTATCTTCCAAGATACAATGGATTCACAACTTGTGGTAACAGCACTTCAAACCACAAGAAATCGACGAACTTTTGACAGAATTTCCCCTCTACAAAGGAAATGCATGAAAATATTATGGAATTAGAAATGAGAGAATTGTAAGAGGAGAATGAATGCTCAATGCAATTGGTGTACCCAAAATCATGTCCATAGGGTTTTATTTATAGATGTAGAAAGGGTGCAAATGAAGTAGTATAGGCCAAAACATGCATCCTTTCAAAAAGTTGTAACACTTGGCCAAAATCTGCATCCTTTCGAAAAGTTGCAACACTTCATTTTTTCCAATTTTGGTCCGCAATTTTTCATTCATCTGGAATTGATTTTGAGATTCCAAATATACCATGACGATCTACTCGATGAGTAGAATAAGTTGTTCTATTTACTTTTGTAATTTGACCATCAGATCAAGTCCGAATATTTGGTCGAAGTTGACACGTAGTCACACATTTTCTTTTTCCACCTGTACACACCTTTTCATTTTCCAAATTTTGGTTAATTATTTGAAAACCAATTCCTACAATCCCCCACATGAATGAAAATTCGGGTACGCATATGCAAATGCAGTGATATGATGCAATGTAGAGAGGGTACGAAAAAATACTGCATCAGGGATGGTGACTTCTAGCATTGAACCTCCCTTAGTGAAATACTATCAGACTTACTCGGCTAATTGGTGAACCATAGGTCTTGAACCACTCGGCCTTTGGTGTAAGTCAAGATAAGAGTACTCACACAAATATCTTCCATATTCTGTACTTAGTTCTCATGGCTTGGTTCATTTTGGCTTGAACCCTTCTTGGCTTCATAAGTGTTTAGAGAATTCAAATATTAAACAATTCTTATCGAAGCAGCCCCACTTCACACTTATATAGGTGACTTCCTATTAAGAGTATTCTGTCCTACTCCACTTAACTTAATCAAGATATAGGAATCGTTAAAAGATAATCTTAGCCTCTATCCACTCTGCAAAAAGCACTTTAGTATTATAGGAATGAGTTAGGAATTCTAATTTTCTAAGTACTTCATGGAATTTTCACAACTTAGTTGTCCCTTTGAACCAAGATCTTGGGATTTTCAGTCAATAAGGTAGGGTTACCATTGCAAAAACTCTTACGTAGTAGGCTTTAATTTCATTCCTCTCGATAGGCAAAGCACTTGATCTCTAGGCAAACTTTTCGTAAGTGGATCCGCAATATTCTCCTTTGATTTTACATAATCTATGGAGATAATGCCATTTGAGATCAGTTGCTTAATGGTGTTATGTCTACGATGAATATATCTAGACTTACCATTATATATGCTACTTCGAGCCCTTCAATTGCTGATTGACGATCATAATGTATACTTATCGCAGGTACTGGCTTGGGCCAACATGGAACATCTTCTAAGAAATTTCGAAGCCATTTTGTTTCTTCTCTAGCTTTGTCCAAAGCAATAAACTCAAATTCCATAGTTGATCGAGCTATGCACGTTTGCTTTGTTGATTTCCATGATACAATAGCTTGGTGAAAACATAACCACTAGTGGATTTGGAATCCTTCATATCGGATATCCAATTCGCATCACAATATCCTTCTAGTATCTCAGGATATTTTGTGAAGTGTAATCCATAGGTTAAGGTATACTTTAAGTACCTTAGAACGCTCGTCAAAGCCTTCCAATGATCACGGTTTGGATTACTTGTAAATCTACTAAGTTTATTCACCGCAAAAGTAATATCCGGTCGAGTGCAGTTTGTAATATACATAAGACTGCCAATTATTTGTGAATACCTTAGTTGTGATATGCCTTTTCCCGTATTATTGACTAAGTGCATACTTGAATCAAGAGGAGTTATCGCAGGACTTTCCTCAAACACGTCAAACTTTTTAAGTACTTTTTCTATGTAGTGAGATTGTGAAAGTACAATTTCATCCTACATTCTAGAGATTTTAATCCCTAGGATTACATCTGCCACACCCATATCTTTCATATCGAAATGCTTTGTTAGCATCTTTTTGGTATTAAACAACATTTCATGACTATTGCTCATTATTAACATGTCGTCCACATATAGACACACAATTACATAAGCATTTGCTGTATGTTTAATATATACACATTTGTCACATTCGTTGATTTTGAATCCATTTGACAACATTGTTTTGTCAAACTTTTGGTGCCATTATTTAGGAGCATGTTTTAATCCATACAAGGACTTGACAAGTTTACACACTGTGTTTTTGGTTAGGAGAAACGAACCCTTCAGGTTGCTCCATGTAAATCTCCTCTTCTAACTCACAATTTAGGAATGCTATTTTTACATCCATTTGATGAATCTCAAGATTGTGTATTGCCGCAATTGCAATTAACAACCTTATCGACGTGATTCTAGTCACGGGTGAGTAGGTATCAAAGAAGTCAAGTCCTTCTTTTTTCCTATATCCTTTAGCAACCAATCTAGCCTTATGTTTATCAATGGATCCGTTAGGTTTTAATTTCTTTTTGAATATCCATTTGCATTCTAAAGATTTGTTACCGGGAGGTAAATCAATCAACTCCCATGTATGGTTTTGCATTATAGAATCTATCTCATTATTAATAGCTTCTTTCCTGTGCGATTCTTCCAGTGTAGACATTGTTTCATTGAAAGTCTTTGGATCATCCTCTACCATATAGGTTAGAAAATTTGGGTCAAACGTCTTGGAAGTCCTAGCCCTTTTACTACGCATTGGTTCTTCTTCATTTGAAGTTCCACTGGTAGTTTCATATTTTCTCTTGTTAGAACTCGTATTTTTCTTATCTTAGCAAGGAAAAATATTTTCAAAAAGTGTCGCATTCCTTGATTCAATTATGGTCCATTTGTATACGTCTTGCATTTCAGATTTGTATACAAGAAATCGATATGCACTACTATTATTAGCGTATCCAATAAATATGCAATCTATTGTTTTAGGACCGATTTTCACTTATTTAGGTTTAGGTACCTCAACCTTAGCCAAACACCCCCACACTTTCAAGTATTGGTAGGATGAAGGATGGCTTTTCCATAGTTCATATGGTGTCTCTTCTATTTTCTTAAGAGGTATTTTATTAAGAAGACTATTTGCCATTAAAATAGCCTCCCTCCACATGTTTTGTGGTTAAGTCGAACTTATTAACATGGCATTCATCATTTCTTTAAGTATTCGATTTTTACGTTCTACAACACCATTTGATTGAGGGGAGTAAGGTGTCGTTGTTTGATAAACAATTCCATGTTCAGAACAAAAGTCTTCAAACGGTGCTCCATATTTACCTCCTCTGTCACCACGAATATTTTTTATTCGTTCTTCAAGTTGTGTTTCAACTTTAGCCTTATAGGTTTTGAATGCATCTAAGGCTTCGTCTTTACTTCTCAAAAGAAAGACATAGCAAAACTTTGTACAATTATCAATAAATGTCACAAAGTATTTCTTACCACCTCGAGTTTGTACAAATTTTAGATTGCATATATCGCTATGAATCAATTCAAAGGGGATTGTTTTCCTTTGTATTATATGGAACGGTGTTTTAGCTAATTCTGCTTCAACACATATTTCACATTTATGACTAGGATTGATTTTATACGTCGGAATTAAACTTTGATTCATTAGTTTGCGCAACAATTTGTAATTCACATGTCCTAATCCACTATGCTACAAATATGAAAGCTCAAGCAAGTAAACGAAATTTATAGTTTTATTCATAACGACTTGCTTCGGTACAATTTTAAGAACGTTCAACTTGAACATTCCATCACACATGTATCATTTCCCTACATACATCTCATTCTTAGACAACACAAATTTATAGGATACAAATACAAGTTTAAAACCATTCTTGCTAAGTAAAGATCTGGACACTAAATTGTTTCGTATATCCGGCACATGTAGGATATTGTTGAGGATGAGTTCTTTCCCAGATGTCATCTTCAAAGTGACTTTGCCTTGTCCTTCAACTTTGGAACTTGCAGAATTTCTCATGTATAGTTGTTCCACATTCAAATCTTGATAGTTGGAGAACATCTCTTTGTCCGCACACACATAGTGGGTAGCGCCAGTGTCAATCCACCATTCTCTAGTATTTCCAATCATGTTGCATTCGGACACTACTGCAGATAAACTCAATTCTTGCATTCCATCGGATAGAGTGTTATTTGCAACCATGTGGGCTTGAGTATTCTTTTTTGGCTTTTGACATTCACTTAAACGATGTCCAGCCTTGCCACAGTTGTAACAATTCCCTTTGAACTTCTTAGCCTTCTTAGAATTGTCTATTCGCGGTGCATAATTAGGAGCCTTTTGTTTCTTGTTTATTGTATTTGGTTCCATTTCAACAAAATTTACACCATCTTGATCAACCGACCTTCGTTCGATTTTTCGATTGTCTTCTTCAATCCTCAAGCTCACAATCAATTCTTCCAAGTTTATTTCTTTGCGTTTGTGCTTGAGGTAATTTTTGAAATCTCTCCACATGGGAGAGAGTTTCTCAATAATGGCAACAACTTGGAATTATTCACTCAATTCCATTTTCTCGGCATGGATGTCGTGCAACAAGACTTGAATCTTTTGCACTTGGCTAATTACGGTTTTGGAATCCACCATCTTGTAGTCCAAAAATTTGTCAATAATGAACTTCTTTGTTCCGGCATCTTCGATCTTGTACTTTGTCTCCAAAGAATCTCATAGTTCCTTGGCTGATTCCTTTGAACTATATACCCTATATAGTGTATTATTCAATCCGTTTAGGATATAGTTCTTGCATAGGAAGTCCGAGTGTTTCCATGCATCCAAAGCAATAATCGATTCACGATTATTTTTCCCTTCTTATACAGCCAGTGCAGTTTCCTTTAGAAATTTGATCAAATTAAGAGTGGTGAGATAAAACAACATCTTTTGTTGCCACCTCTTAAAGTCTACTCCTGCAAAGTTTTCCGGCTTTTCCCCATGTGGGATAGTAGTATTATGCAACGGTATGGCCACGGGTGGTACCACATTATTGGAACCATTTTGACTTGACGAAGTCCCGATGATAGTCATTTTTGTTACACAAACAGAATTTCAACAAAATGATGATAATATCGGCGGAGGAATAGTACACAAAGCACTATTCAAACAAAGTAATTGTTGTCCACAACCAACCACAAAGACACAAAAATTTGTCTTAAGTTTGTTGGAGATGACTTATAAAAAGGGCTATGTAAGGGTTGATTTTTGATATATTTATTTGACCAGTTTCAATCCGCAAGAGCGTGATCAAAACACAATTTATATGAATGAAAATTTAGACAGAGTTTCGGTATAACGATTACACAAAACAAAGATTAAAAAGGAGTAGAAATAAAGAATAATCTAAGGTAAGACGTTATCTCTTTTCTTAAGACAAATTGTCCCATTATGGTGCTCACGGTGAATGATGATTGTCTTCCAAGATACAATGGATTCACAACTTGTGGTAGCAGCACTTCAAACCACAAGAAATCGACGAACTTTTGACAAAATTTCCCCTCTACAAAGGAAACGCATGAAAATGCTATGGAATTATAAATGAGAGAATTGCAATAGGAGAATGAATGCTCAATGCAATTGTTGTACTCAAAATCATGTTCATAGAGTTCTATTTATATGATGTAGAAAGGGTGCAAATGAAGTAGTGTAGGCCAAAACATACATCCTTTCGAAATGTTGCAACACTTGGCTAAAACCTGCATCATTTCGAAAAGTTGTAACACTTCATTTCTTCCAACTTTGGTCCACAATTTCTCATTCATCCGGAATTGGTTTCGAGATTTCAAATATACCACGACGATCTACTCAACTAGTAGAATAAGTTGGTCTATTTATTTTTGTAATTTGACCTCGGATCAAGTCCGAATATTTGGTCGAAATTGACACGTAGTTACACATTTTCATTTTCTACTTTTACACACCTTTTCATTTTACAATTTTTGGTTAATTATTTGAAAACCAATTCCTATATATTTAACCTTGACAAAGAAGGGATAAATATATGGCTTTTTCCATTTGTACAAAATCATTTCACAGAAACCATACAAAAGTCTCATGGGTCTCATGTGAATAAAATAGTGCCCAAAAAAAAAAACACCTCTTGCTGTATGTGGTCTATAATGTTTCTGTGGAAGGAGTTTCTGGACGCACGACATAATTCTAAGTATATTACATCTAGACATATTGTGACATCAAAGTTGACATTCAAAAAGAGCGCAATTAATGTAGAGGATGAATTGGATTAAAGTGGAATACACCATATAGAAGTAGAAAATTATTCGAATGAAAATTTATGTTCGACAACTTTAAGATGACGGAAGATTTAACAATTTTGTGGTAATTGATTGTGATTGCCACAGTATCTAAGGAAGATGCAATGTATTGATTTCAAGTCCAGTATAGTGTTTGTGTACGGCTTGCACTAAAGAAAGCATAGGAAGTCGAATACCCTATAGTTTCAAGAAATACGAACTAGAATGAAATAATATCTCAAATGGGAATCTGCGGTCCAATATGAATCGAGATGAGCACTTGGAATCGAGACTGATATTTTTTACAGTTCTTAATTCTAATTTTACGTCTTTTTTTTCCTGTTTTACAGTTCTTGAGTCAATTACGCTGGGCTATGCATTATTGTTCTGTTGGGTTTGGATTGTCAAAGGATTCATCAATGAATATAGTGAAAATGAGAATGCTGAGATGGATTTATGGTCAAAAGAAGATGAATAAGATAATAAATAAATAAGAATAAGAATATACATTGACGGTTAGTATTGCGGTTTGAGAAATTATGAAACGAAGATTTAGATGGTTGGAACACATTCTACATCGATTTACAGAGATTTTCATTCATAAACATGACACAATTCGATCTGAGAAACTTAGAAGAGAGAGGAAGGTACTGGACTCCAAATAACAATGTCTAAGATGAGAATTTAGTTGTTTTAGTCGTTCCGATTGGACCAAATTTCAGCCTGTTTGGCAGAATTTTTAAAAAGTCAAAATTTGTTTTTTAAATTAGAAAGCGGCTTTCGAACATGTTTGAATAATTTTTTTTGAAAACATTTATTTTGATTAAAAGAACTTTTAGAAGAAGTTGATATAATATATCTTTCTCAAAAAAAATTTGTACAAGAAGTATATAAATAAATTCTGTGGAATGAACTGTTCCATTAAGTAGTTAAATAGCAATTCCCAGAGCACGTTAGGGATTAGTTGTATATGGAAGGAAATGTATGTATAGAGAGACAAAGAGACGTCGAAATGTCAGAAAGGTAAAGACATTGCTTGGGAAAGTGGCAGAAATCACACTCCATATAACAGAGGATCCAATAAAACTGTACAAGTGCGCTTTTCATAAAATTATTTTTTTCCCTAACTTCAGAAACTAAAGAATCTGTGTAGTCTAATTAATAAATATCATATTTATTTTTACTTATTTCTTAATTTAGAAAACATTTTGCATGTGATCAATACATATTATTAAATTCTAGAAGAAAATCCATTAGTTGACAAAATTTTTGTATGCTTTCTTGATGAGAAGATGGTTATGATATAAAAGCATATATTTGGCATCTATTTATAAATTGATAAAATGAGCAATTGCTACTTTTGAGTTTCAAAAAATATATGAATAAAAAGTTATTTGATTTTATTATGTTCATAAACACTTGTAAATGGGACGGAGGAAGGGGGCTAAACCCAAGCCCATTTAAATATTTTAGATAGTGAATTTTATTATTATTATTATTATTATTATTTATGTATCAATTGTCCCTCCTAACTCCATCCCTACTTGGTGTCACGTTTAAAGAAGATAAAGCAAAAAACTAAATGTAAAAGGAGGGGGGGGGGGGGGGGNNNNAATATTGAAGTTGATAAGGGATTATCTGAGTACTTCACAACTTTATTTCTTTATTTTGGTATAAACCTTCAAAATAGTAAAAAACAAACCTTAGTAGGTGTCTTGTTAAATTGTGATTGCTGAAATTAGATAAGTTGCTCCTATCACAAGATGTCTCTATATTTGTCTTAAACTAATGCTAAAACAAAATATAAATTATTTGTACTTTCCTACGATAAACAAAATTTTAAACTAGTAAGAAGTCCATGAATTTAAACTCGTATAATCTTTCTAACAAAACCTTCTTTCTATCTTTCGTTTATAAGTTTTTTAATATATATCAAATTTCTAAATTAACTTTCTTAAAAAATGATTTTCCATGTGTGCCCCCTAACCTATGTCTATCGACCTCAAGAATCTCCCTAACAATTCCAATCCAATGTAACAAAGGATTGAGGGTACATTCAGAAGAAAAAGATACATAGCTCGAAACAGAAAGGAAGGAAATAAATCATCACACCTCTCGAAACGAAAAAGAAGGAAAGAAATCAAACGGCTACTTTGGCGTTGAAAAAGGTACAATAGCAGTTGCATGATGATCGCTTCAACATTGAGCTTCAAAGTAGGGTGACAAGGATGAGGAAGGTAGCTATGGATCTTTGTGAAGCTGAAAAGAGTTTCTATTACCAACAAGCTAAATGTGAGTATCTAAAGAATAGTGACAAACGTACAAAGTTCTTTCATTTGTTGGTAAAGAGGAACTATGTTGCAACCATGCTCAAGGTAGATGGAGCATATACTTCTTCATTAGATGAAGCGGTCGATGAATTCATTCATTTCTACAAGGAGTTGCTAGTTGCTAGGAAAAACAGTCCAGGGAAGCCCATTGAGCATGATATCTTAAAGAGTGGTCATGAGTTCATTGGAGCAGTCAAAGAATTCTTTACTTAAGCAAACTAATCACACGACCATTGCCTAGGTTCCCAAGTATCATCACTCTACTTTCGTGGGAAATTATACGTCGATTGTCTGTTGTAATGTGTTCTACAAGGTTATAACAAAAAGACTTTCTTCTCGATAGGGACCATTTCTTAGGATGATTGTACAACAACCACAAGCCGCAAATGTGGAAGGTAGAAGAAGCATGACAGAAAATATTTATCTTGCACAAGTGCACTTGAGGCAATATAATAGTAAAATGATTGCTCCTAGATGTCTTCTCAAAATTGATCTAAGGAAGGCATATGATTCGATGAATTGGAATTTTCTAAAGAGTGTACTTGAAGGACTTGAATTCCCTACTAAATTCATTGGGTGGGGTGATAGAATGTATTACCACACCTTCATGCTCCATTGCACTAAATGGTAGTCTATATGGTTTCATTAAAGGAAGAAAGGGGCTTCGTCAAGGTGATCCTTTATCTCCATTCTTGCTTGTTATTTGTCTTGAATATTTCTCAAGAATATTGAAGGGAGCTATCGAGAATAGTGAGCTCAATTTTCATCGTAAATGTGACCCATTGAAGATTATTGACCTAGCATTTGTGGATGATTTGATGTTATTTGTAGGAGAGAATGTTATTTTAGTTGGGATCTTAAAAGATCGTCTAACAAACTTCAGAGATATGTCGGTATTTAAAATGAATGTAAACAAGTCCAACTTATATACGGTGGGAGTTTATTGGCAAAAGTTGTAGGATATTCTTCAACTTAACAATATGTCCATAGGATCTATGCCTTTTCATTACTTGGGAATTCTACTTGAAGCTAAAAGATTGAAAATTAGCTCTTATGATTCTATTGTCAATAAAATCACAGCCTATATTGGTGCTTGGACTAGGGCTTCATTGTCTTATGTGGGGGAGACCAAATTTGTAAGAATTGTTCTTGAAGGCGTTGAATGTTTTTGGCTTTCCATCCTACCGATTCCACCAGGTTGTATCAAATGTTATTAATCTTTGTCAGCATTTTCTTTGGGGGTTTACAAAACTGTTGGTCACTTGGAGTAGCGTTTGTTTTCCTAAACATGAAGGTGGGCTTGGAAATAGGGATATCAAATGTTAGAAATCAATGCTTCTCGCCAAAACTCTTTGGAAGATTCGTAGCAAGAAGGACTTTTTTTGGGTGAAGTGGATGAATCAGATTTTTCTTCATGGGAAGGACATCTGGGACTATACAGTAAGAAAAGACGATTCTTCACTACTTAAAAGGATACTAGAGATTCGGGACTATATTACACGGCCTGAACAAACCGTTCACACGGCAAGGGATAGGCTAGCAAACTGGGCAGATTCTACGAAATTCAGTTTATGATTTTTTCAGATTGAAAAGACCGAAGGTAGTATGGGTAGCAACTGTTTGAAAAGTATCATGTCAAAACATGCTTTTGTCCTTTGATTGGGAGCTAAATCTAAGCTATTAACCAAAGACATATTACATCACACTAACATTTACTGAAACTGTGTATTTTGTGGATATTGTAGCAAAATCGTGCAATGTCTTTTCTTTATCTGTCTGTTTATCTACTCTATTTGGGGACATATTCGTGAGTGGTTGGGCATTCGACTTTCTATGTCTATGATCCAAAGTACATTAAAATCGTTTTAAAAAGAGGCTTGGGAGACAACTTGGCACAGTAAAACTAAGCATATATTCTTGCAAGCACAATCTACCACATTTGGATGGCAAGGAATAAGAAGATTTTTTAGTACAATAGACCGCAGGGTGATAGCATATTGAAATGGATCAAAATACGCGTATATAAAGTTATATTTTCTTTGTATTCAAATGTTTTGATTCATTTTGAATCTCTAGCATTGGTTTACTAGATTGTTTTGTTTGTGCATCTTTTCATTTTGTTTGTCCAGGTATGCCTGATGGTACTTGTATTTGTCACTTGATCTTTGTTTTCTCCGAATATGCCCGGTGTGCTTATACATTAATTTTTTATCAATATAATTTCACATTTACCGATTGAAAAAAAGTATGTTTGACTACAACTTTTTGACTTTAAAGTTGACTAGGACGATTGGCATGCATGTACACGATGTTTGAATTTTTGAGATGTAGAAAAAGTTTTTATCAAGTCAGTCTAAGCGTTTGACTATAAAACACTTCCCAAATACGCTTTAATTGCACTACCTTAGCATGTTTACACTAGTGAGTACGTTTTGCCTTCTATCAAATGCTTTCGTTGGATGAAGATTAGTTTTTTGGGATGTGAAGGGTTTATTCTAATTTATTTAGCAAGGAAAAAAAGAGTTGGAAGAAGAATTGTTTTGTCGATGTAGAAGTTTTATTTGGGTTGATTTGATCAAATGATTGTATGTGATAGTTCATGCATTTGACATGTAAATAGTAGGATGATTTTAAATTATTCTGAAATCTGAGCAAAGTACATGTTGGAAGAAAATGGGTCGCCAATGTGGATTGATCCGACCTGATTTGCATGGAAATGAAATATGAAGGGAGGAGTTGAAATTTGAATTCAAAAAAATTAACTCCCTTAATCTATAACTTCCATGTATATATATCCACTCCAGAAAATATCCAGAAGACATGCAAGAATTCGGGTATTATTCATGGGGTAAAAGGAAATGAGGGTTAAGGCTTGATTTTTGGAAGATAACATCTCAAATTGGATTCTTGGATTGTGGCTATCAAATTCCTTCCATTGTGATCGAATTTCTGACTAGGAGGGGGGTACAAGATGGTGTGGAAAGCAAGCGAATCAAAGACAAGTAATTCAATCTCGATTTTGTGATTTCAAGTAAATATCACTACTTGAAACTCAATTATAAGCATGCAAGCATGTTTTACGTTGGTATCAAAGCCTAAGTAGGTTGTTTTCTTGCTTAAACACATGCTGAAAATGTCATAGAATGATTGAAATGCATGAATTTCAGTTTTTCTTTTAAAGCTTGAATGTCGTTAATGGAAACTTTTCATGTACTTCATATTAATTCATGAGATTTATATTGTATGTTCATGATATTATGGAGAACATATCTAAAAAATTTCATGTTATTTGGTTTTGTATTTTGGGAGGAAAATTAAACCCGAGTTGAGAAAATTGAAACTTCATCGTATGATAATTTCTTGCACGTTAAGTTTCATGCTGCCCATTTTTCATGATTGGATAGATCTTCTTGAGATCTTTCCAACGATATAAAGAACATAAATTTTGACCTTAAGTTGAAGAAGTTATGGTCTTCCGAAATTTCAGTAGAAATCTGAAAAAACTGTATTTTTGGGGATGATGAACAGTAACCGGGAAAAAAAATTGAAACTGTTGCTGCGGAGGGGGATTCATATTTTGAAAATTGCATGTTGGTCCCTCAATTATTGTAGATGCAATTTGAGAAATTTCATGTTAGTTCCCATACTTTTAAATAATTCCAATTGCGATTGAAAAATTTGCATGGTAGCCCCACCACTTTTGAATGTTAATTATTCCAAATGCAATTTGAGAAATTGCATGTTAGACACCACACTTTTGAATGTTTTCAAATGCAATTTGAAAATTTGCATGTTGGTCCCAAAACTATTTTTTAATGTTGTTTATTCCAATACCAATTTGAAAAGTTGTATATTAGTTCCAAAATTATTTTCTTTCGGAAGTTAATTATTCGGTATTCAATTTAAAAGATTATAAATTTGTCATGCATATGAGGATGTATGCGAGACTCGGCTTCAATTTTGAAAATTACAAATTGGTCCTTCAAATATTCTAGATTTTTGTGTACAATTAAAATTAATTTTCAGATGATCAAAAATATATTTTTTTGGACTCAATTAAATTCTGAAAATTTTTATAAAGGTCAAGAATATTTGTTAAGTTGTATTTGCCCAGTGGGGGTTTTTTTTTTAAGTGTTTCATTTTTTTTAAATGAAAAATACTCCGAATATATTTAAAATACCACATTTTATATACGTTCATGAGTTATGTGGGTCTTGATTAGATTATGTAATCCATTGTGACTTGTTTTGAATTTTGTGTATATATTATTGCATCTATGCACATTTATAGCATCCTTGGAAGGAATGCTAAAGAAACAAGGGTTATGAAACTTGTTAAAAAGCTACGTGCTTACTATAATAATAATAATAATAATAATAATAATAATAATAATAATAATAATAATAATAATAATAATAAATGGATCTGAAACATAACCTAGTGGAATACGTAAATATTTTTGTGGACATTTTTGGTGATAAGCAGAATATGAAAATTTTGATGTCACTTCCCATTTGTTGTGATTGTGTTGCAATAGACAATCATGGTATATGTCATAATTGCACATTATGAAATTACATTATTAGATAAATGTGCATATTTATGGAAATGCATGATATCCATTAACTTCTGTATTGTTATAAATGCTAAGGTCAGTTGAATTAGTGATATTCTTACTATGACCTATTGATTGTTAGTTGAATGATAGTTCAATGATTAGAAGATTTGGAGAAAATCTCACCAATAACTATCTGATTCACCAACTGAGTGGGAGTTCTGAAATTGGAAGAATTAATGTAATTCTCACTTAGAACCCATGGAATTTTGCATTATTAAATTAAGTTTATGATAGTGAAACAATAGAATTGTGGACGATGATTGGGGGTGAACTTTTGACTCTCTGCCTAACGTTGAACTATCGTAGAAGTTAATTTGCGTTAATGCAAAATTAAATATGTGTATAAATGGGCATTGATTGAAAATAAAATGTCTCTAAAAATCTGATAGATCATGGCATCAAAATCTATAGTAATTAACCTTAATAAAGGTGATAAGCTAAATACGATAACATTTGGCATGATAAGATTTTAAGTGTACTAAAAGGAAATGATACTTTAGAGAGCATTAACCACGTAATAGAAGACCTTATGTAGGTCATACTACTCTAGAGAATAAATATCAGAATCGAACTTAGTCGAGTACGGGAAAATGTGAATTTTAGTATTTGAGCATTTAAATTATTAAGTTATGTTATAAGTGATCTTTTTTTCTCAAATGTGACTTAGTTGGTGGTTAGCATAGTGTTAGCATTTTCATTGGTTACATTAATTTTAGATGAGTAGTAAGTTCAATTAGTCTCTTCTTAATATATGAAATTTTGAAAGTTATTTTGACTTACAAATTGAAGTGTCAATTTTTTTTATTGATACTACCCGCTATATGAGTTAAAAGACATGTGACTTGATGTTGCTAAGTCTCAAGGACATGCTTGTGTAGCAATGTTCTAGCTTGCATAAGACTTTGAATTTTAAGCATTGAATAAACTAGAACAAATGCGGGATGGTTGTGGGAGACTGGTAAAGGGACCAAGAAGAACTTCAGATAGTATGTAAATGAAAGTGGTTTTGGTAGAGGATCAATGTTATAAAAGTTCAAGTGCTTCAACTATATGGTTTGAATCTCTTAACTCGAATGTGGTTAAGTTAAAGGATATTGCACTTGAATATATTCCTCTTAGTATTGTTTACGTATCAATACTATACAAATTGGATCTTATCTTGTGTATATAATGGATATAAGGGTTGGAAACTCACTTCATATGAGATCAAGAAGTATATTAGTCTATTGCTGAGTACTTGGCTTGATACGAAATAGATATATACAAATAATGAAGATGGAGTGGAGGTTTATATGACTGATATTGCAACTTAGTGTTGCAAAGTGGAGAATCTGCCCTCCTACTTGATATTGAGTTAGTATCAAAGACTCCACTAAATTTGATCTCAATTATTGTTCTTCTAAGAGGGATCTCTTACTTGAACTTGTATGTGGTAGTTCTGTTCGTACTCACAGTGGTGATGTTTATTGTGGTTTGGATATTTGTGCAATGGTTTGAGATTTTGAGTTGAAAAAAAAAACATTCAAAGCTGTAAAAGCTGAACTTCCATAGAATAAATCAATCCGAATTTCTTTGTGGGCCATGATCAAGAGAGATAGAGATGGAACTTTACTTTTCATTACATTTATAGATGGATTCACGCACTTCAGTTGTGAGATCAATTTTCTTAAGTTGAAGATATTGTATTGATTTAGACTTTTATAAAGTCGAGTAGAAAATCAGATTATGGAAGTGAAGATTTTAAGAACTGCTTGACAGCGTGAATCTCTATCACGAGATATTAATGATCTATATAATAAGAGGAACTCTAATTGGATTGACTATTCCTTCATGTCCAATAATTATATGGTGTATTGGATTGAACGAATGAAATATTACTGAATATGATGAATGATGAGGTTCAAGATATGCAATACAACTTACGTATTTGCTTTTGGAAAGAGTGTTGGCTAACTACAACATATCAATTAATGGAGTTCTTTCAATGTTGGTACCTTCAAAACATATAATGGAGTTCTCTCAATATTGGTACCGAATATGGGTTATCATAGACTCTTAATGGACTATGTATGTTCTCGATAACGAGTTTGGGAACATGAGTCTATTGAGAAGTAGATGTGTCTCAATGACATACATGTAATCCAAAAAGGTGCTTAAGTGAAATTTTGGATGGATATTGAGTCAAAAGAAGTGACTTTTGACATATTTTTAGTAAGAGAGAAAAGATTGGAGAACATCGTTGAAATTGATATTATATGTATTGATGAATCAATTTTGAATATATAAGTGAATATTCAAACTTCTTATTCAAGTGAGAGTAATTTGTTTCTGAGTTGGACATATCTATCCAAGTGTGAGCTGTCTAAGAACTATCTAATTTCAATGATACTTAGTTTCGAGTGGGAGCTAAGAACCATTTAATATCAATGATTTTTGGTTTTGAGTGGAAACTATCTATCCGAGTGGGAGCCATCTAAGAACTATCTAATTTAATGATTCTTGGCTCTGAGTTGGATCTAAGAGCTATTTAATGCAATGACTCTTGGTTCAGAAAAATTAGAAGATGGATTTGGAGAAAAGTGATGGAAGTATATATATGGAGTATAGAATTTCAACCTAATCTGAGATATGGTGAAAGTTCTATTCAGACATTATGTTTACCGAGAACATTCAGGCTCTTGAAATTCAGGCTCTTGAAAGTTAAGTGGAAGACTAATGAGTTTTTGATAGATAAAACTCATTTTTGAAAAATGTTATACTCAATGTGAGTGTATTGGATAAATTTTTCATAATGATGGGATTTGCTTCTGTACATCAATGCTAGCCATGATGGTATGTTTAAATTTAGAATTACACCCCAAATCGATTTAGAGATTGTATTTTTATTCTCAATTGAGAAATGATTAAAGATATCAGCATGAATTGACTTTTAGATTTCATGTTAAAGGCTTTTTTTTTTAATTGTAACTTTATAGTTACACGCATGCCTTAATACAGCCATCTTGACAGTCGTACTTGGGTTTTTAATAGGGTTAAATCTCGTACAAAAATTTTGTCATATGGGTGAAAATTACTTTATTTGTGAAAAAGTCTGATGGTAAGTTGTAATTCTAATATTGCTATTGAGGACATTGGATTGGCTAAGTATGATAAGGGGTGTATAGAGACCATTTTGAAATGATTGTCGTCAATTTTTTAGACAAAAGACATGGGTTTAGCAAATTGTATAATTTGTGCTAAGAATACTTTTTCGTATGTTCTTGCTCTATCATAAGAGTTTTATACTATAAATGCACATGTGAAATTGTTACCCTATTGATACTCCTATATCAGAATGTGACCATAAAAGTTTTCATAAATGTCCAAAGACTCTATAAATGCACAAAGAAATATCCAGATAACTATATCTAGTACGATTAAAAGTTAGGAGATAGAAGTATAATATGATATACTTCCCCTAACAATGGTCATGACATGGATCTAATCAGTATGTATCAATATTATCTTTAAAAAAGGTATTGTGATACCTGAAGGATGCTGCTATCAGTTATTCCATTTCGTTGTCAAACGAATAACTTGTGATTGGAATAGATATACAATTGTTGACTAAGAATGAGAGTTAGTCGAGCACAATTAGTTATTTGACTTGTGCGCTTTTGCTATATAGAGTAGCAAGAAGCATATGTTGTAATGTATATCTTGACAGCTAAAGAAATTATTTGGTATGGATGTATTGAGTATCTAATGATACTGGTTGAGATCCACGATAGTTACGCAACTATCTTATATGTTAAGATCTCAAGTATCAAGATGGAACCAAACAATTAATGGTAATTCTATGAGAGATATTAGCAAAGAAAGTGTTTTTGTGATATATCTACGTAAATGATGATATGTAATAATCATATTCTGAAGATGTTTAGAGATATACTTGTTGATAATATGAAATCTCTAAAATTTCATAGAATATGATATTTGGTGTATCAGACAAACTCTTGATTGAGTTTTATGTGCCCATAGATGAACAATTTTGAGTTCATGTGGAATCTAATTTTCGGATTATGAGATAAATGATTTGTATGTACATATAAAGAATGTCGAACGGGTTGAGATTGGTTCACTCACACGAGCAATCACCTAAGACGTTTTGAGATGTGTTGAGATGAGACAAAATGATCATGTTGTGTACATGATCCTGTGGCCTTGATAGTGATCATGTTGTGTACATGATCCAGTCGCCTTGTCAAGGTATCAAGATGAAACTACAACAAGTAATCAAAATGGATTTTGCTATCCATTAAACCCGTTTAGTAGTCAGATCGAGTTCTCAATTTGAGAATGCTTGGAGGAATGAATATAAGAAGAATTCAAGTTAGATATCAAGAAATATCTAAACTATGATTTGTACAATGTATTTAATTTGCAAGATTAGATATACGCCATAAGAAAGGGAAAAAACATCGTAACACGTGTTTCATACCACGTGTGTTTTAACGATCAATGAGAAATGAAAGAATTGATCCATACTTCTTCATTGTGTGAGTCTCTGAGGCACATTTGATCTCACTTATATATACCCTTATGACTTTTGATTGTTTCTCAAAATTTTATTTCAGTATTGCTACTTTGGCATGTTGCCAATAACTATGATTGATTCGGTTTGATGGGACATGTCTAGGAAAGCAGTTGATTTGAAATGAAGGGATTCAAGTAGGAAAGGAAGACTATTTAACTAACACCTCAACTTGTGATGCGAACCCCGTAGCAACGTTGACTACGAAACCCACAACGAGATTGACAAACCCAAGAAAGCAAAATGAATCCAAAGTTTAGGATTAACCCAAAAGAAAGTCGAACCAAAAAATCCAACCGCATGGTCGCACAGGCTTGTTTTCAGCCTCCGATTTCGTCGCTTGATAACAAATTGATCCAAGTTGATTCGACCTTCGACCCGAACATGAAAGTTGCTCCATTTTGAGTCCTAAACATGGTTCCATCAATGATTTCTTGAACGAGCAATCCCATCGCCTGTTTCACTTGCTTTGCCCTTGATCGCGTCATTGGTCCACCATCGACTATCAACAGGTCTCGTCTACATAAATTCAATGTGGTTTATCTCTCGTTTGCTGATTCTAGCTCGTGTGCATTAACTTTCATATTAGGTTTAATTCTTGGTCTGATGATAATGGGAGTCCCTTAGAGCAAAATTTCTACACAAGTTCTATTTTTCGGATTATACAAAGTATTCGTTAAATATTGTAATGTCTGCAAAAAAAAAATAAATAAATAAAATTATGTTTAAGGGCCTCAAAAAAATTAGTCGTCTATGGTTTCAAATTCTTAGGATCGACCCTATATTTATATCATTGATTTCTTATTTATCATATTCTTACCAATAAACTTTCATCAATTAACAAATTTTGTCCTAATTGATGGTTATGGTCCGAAAATTCTACAACCGTGCGTTAAAACGAGGGACAAAAATTTAGACACAATTTTGTATTTGTTTTTTCTTAGTTAAAAATACATGGGTCAATGTGAGTGTGAAATGAGTAAAGATCGTAAACATTCCCATTTACAATATAATCTGGTGCAAATATATTTATCCATGAAGTTATTCTAATACAAATTAGCAACTTTCCAACTTAATACGCGAGAAATTTAATCCAAACGATCCTTCTATTTTCAGAATCTTCGTGATTTCATTTAACAATTAGGACACTATGTAATCTCAACAAATGAATTTTAATTAAAAAATTGCTAAAATATCATAAAAAACTCACAAGACCAGCAATTTTTCGTACTTTTTTTGGGAAGTGTTTACAAGAAGTTTAATTTTAACTATCAATAATATAAAAGAGTAATGGACAAGTGGGTATAAATTGTAATTCCTAAAATAGTATTTATAAAAATAGATTTAGTATTTATAAATCGTTTATAAACCCGAGCCAAACATATGTTAAATAAGTTACGCTTTTCTTACTTACCTCACACCTGTGGAGAATCGGGGAGGAGGACGAGACAAAGTTTGAGGATGAGAGAATGAATGAATATCCGTTAAATTGATTTTCGTTCGTTACATCGTGAAGACACATGCCTTTAATTTAGTGTTATATTTCTATCCATAAGCTTCCTCCCCTCACACTCACATAGAAAACATTCTGCTATGTGTTCAACGAAGTTTTATATTATGGAAAGATTAACATTGGCCTAAATGCTCGTTCAACTCTGAAATGTAGTGCAAAAGAAATTCCAATAAATTAGTTTGAAAAATATATAGTCCAAACTTGGTGAAAATTAAAATTTAGAGTTTCATTTAAATAAAAATTATTTTTATTCACATATTTCATGGGTTCCATAATCAACCACACATTTCATCAACTTTTATTAAAATTTACTAAAAATTTAATTATAATTTCTACCAAATAAGGGCATTGGGAGGACAACATTACTTCAAAAACCGCCTAACAATAATCCCCATTTCGATTAAGTTTCCTATAGCAATCATTGACAAAACATTCTTTCCTTGGTGAAAAATTAAACGAAATGAGCCTATTTAATACAGATATATTTTTCCAATATAGTAATTTTACATGTATATTCATAAATTTTCCTATTTTTCTTCTCTCTTAAAAGAGAGGGTTCAAAGTTACTATTTATTCATGATTTTCTCTCACATTTTATTGTTCCACATATGGACAAAAAAGGGTAATAAAGATATTTATCTTATGCCACAATTGTTGTCTGAAGGAGTGAGATTTTAGTGGTCCAATGTTTTCTCAATTACGCTTCTCAAATGAGCTTTATATCTCTGCTTTCTACAGATAGACATTTTTCTCAAAGATATTTCTAGAAAACAACAATAGGAGAGGAGGTGTAGGTGGTTTGGAGTTAAGATGAAGGTAGAATCAGTAGGTCCAAGATGAAGGGTCAAGGGGATAACATTGGTATATTGAGATTGATGGCTATCTGTTTTACACACAAATTTTGAGATTTGTTTTGAGGGTTTTGATTGGTAAGTTGATTCTTTCTTTTCTTTTCTCTTGTGCTACAACTTATGGGTTATTTGAGCATATTACAATTTTTTTATTATTTTTTTTATTATTATTTTTTTTTTGTTAAAGATTTTTGTTTTTTTGTTGTTAAAGATTTTTGGGACTCTTTGTAGAATTCTATTTTGTTGGTTCTTGATAGATAAATAGATATTGTATTTTTTTTTTTTAGAGTTTTATTTCTCTATACATACTTGTGTATGATCAGATTGCTTTGTTTTCCTATTTTATTTTATTTGGATTTGTGTGTGCGTGTGGCTATATGCTTATTTTGACTGTTAGGAAGGGGAGGAAGGAGGGAGAAACAGAGAAAGAGGGAAAGAAGGAGAGGAAAAACGTGGCCACAAACCAAACGTAATTTAACTCATTCATCGAAACTGTCTTGCAATTCCAGTTACCAACATATAAATAACAAAATAAACCTAATATTCACGGGCTTGGGCTAGACCCACTAGACAAGCCCAATAAAATAAAAAGACATCAATAAATAAAACAATACGTAAATTAATTTGGGCCGATGTCTAGGGGCAAAGTCTCACTCAAGTGGATTGTGATTCTGTGCATTTTCAGCTTTGTACTTGGCACACTTTTTAGCAACATGTTCTTTACTTTTTTTTCCTTCAATTTTTTATTTATCTTATGTTTTTTCTTCGTATTTCACAGCTTCAGGAAGAATCTTTGTTTTCAACTTCTTCAATTCAATTGAAGAATTGTGTGGTTATTGTGACTTCAGAAGAACTTTCTCCCTCATTGAAGAAATAACTTGTTGATGTTGATTAGTTATATCGACTTATTTATCAAGTTGAATTGGATATTCTTTAAGCATATTATGATGTTATAAGTAATGTAAATTACCTAGATTACTCTCATCCTCTTGTGATCGATTCCCATGCTTTAACAAGAGATAGTTGTTCTATGATGTGAATAACTTAGCTTGAAACGGCTTTTCTATGTCTGGTTCTATTTACCTTTTACTTCCATAGTTGTTTCTTTCCTCAATAACCTATTATTAATATAACGAGAACTTCTAAAATTGGAAGGAAAGTATTATGCAGATTTATTTATTTGCTTATTTATTTTTTATGTTTTCCTTGATTATCTTATTCCTTGAATGAGACAAATTAATGTTATTTCTTTAACTACAGGACATAAGCATGGTCATTCAGTCATTATCAATGAATCCTGATTTTCCTAAAAAAAAAATAAGCATGTGTAATACTATCAATATGTTTCCCTATTAATGTTTTACCATATTGCATGTTCATACTGGATGATGCGATGAACTTCATTCAACTTTTGGTAACTAACAATGTTGTTTGAATTTTTCATTTTATTATTTAGGGGGTGTGCAAGTACATTAAAGATCAATTGTACCGTAACCTAATCAATTTATTTGAGGTTTTATACCAAGAGCCTGGTGTTTCTGTCTTTAATATAAGTCTAGTACTTTAATGATCAAGTGTTCATTGTTGAGGGGATATGTTTTGATTTAATTGATACCCACAATAGTAGTAAAAAAAAAAATAAATAAATAAATAAAAAAAAAAAAAAATATATATATTCCAGGTATCCCAACTTACACCAGACTAAATCTTGGACCTCCAAGACCTATGCCCCTAGAACCTTGAGGGGGTAAATCGTGGGTTATACCTCAACTGGATCACAGGTTCCCCCATTGACTGTGCACTTCACAAGAGACCCTCCTCCACAGTGATTGTTCCATACCAAATTTTTTTGACCGCAAGTTTCCACTAGGAATCGAACTCTCCACCTTGTCGCTGGAAGCAAGTCAATGTTGATTGATTCACCAGTTGAGCTGTACCCCGGGGGCATAGTAGTAATATTTTGAATGTATGAGATATTATGGTTTTTTTAGATTGAAGCCATATGTATAAGAATAAACAGAGGCACGGAAAAAATAGAGAAAGAAAAAATGGTAGCATCATTCAAATTACCAAAAATTGTCATATTCTCTTTGTTTTGTTACAAATTAGAGTTGAGTTCTTGCTGTTGAAGCTGTTACTTTAATTTGGGTGTTGTTTTTGGTTCAACATCAGACACATAAAACCCATTGCTATTTTAATTAGGTAAAGCTCTCAACTTACTGTCTATGTGTATTTTTTTCTTTAATTAGCTTGTATATACAAGTAATTGGTTGTGTGCGTTCTTCAGTAACATTAACTGATTCTCTTGTTAGATTTTTGGGCAGGAAATCCATAATTATTTATAATAATTTAAAGGCTCGAATAACTAATCAATTTTTTCATTTGCAATTTAAATTTTATTTTCCAATTAATTTATGCAAATTTGCTCATGATCTGATGCCTTTCGATGAAAATCTATAAAAGTCTTAAGTAAATATGTTTTGAGGTTAAGATTTGATGTATTGCTGTAGTTCTAATGGTGATTGGTGTACTCTATGCTGTTTCGCGAGATCAAAGAAAATAAGAAAAGAGCAACTACAAAGCGTTTTACTATATAAATACTAATTCAATTATAAAGACAATAATTTCAGTATACAGAAAGAGCTTCTTAGATAAAACCAATATGACAAGAATTATTTAGCGACAGTGTCTTTATTGGTGCAGATTTAAATAAATTGGAAGAGAAATAGCAACATATGCCACATTAACTGAAATATACAATTCCCATAATATCAATTTTTTAGTTTTCAAAAGTCTACTTTTTGTAACAAATTATCATCACTTAGCAAAAGAATTGGTTAATACTTCTTTCATTTGATTTCAAAATGGTGCTGTGAATAATATATATATAATATTTATATATCTTACATTGCTTTTGACACTATAGAATTTGAGACCTTAATTTATTTGAAGTGTAATCTACGACTGATAACATGTTCAAACTTGAAAATTCTATCTTTATTTACAACCAAATAGTGACATCACAAGTTAACTCATGCAGATGAAGGTTTTCTTTTCTGTAACATCATGTATTTTAACTGTAGAAATATACTAACGGGCTAAAACTAATTTATGATCCTTGTTTTCGTTGCAACTAACAAATGCTTTCTTTTTTGTTGACACCAAGAATATTTCTCATCTCAATCCATGAATCGAACGGTTCAATTTGCTAAGGAGAAGTTGAATAAGGTAATAATCAATTGTGTGATAATTTCTAAGTATCTTAAATTTATATCAATTTCAGACTTTCTCCACCGTTGTAGAACAATGTGAAGCTGCTTGCTCACATTTTTATTTTGACACTGGCATTGAGTATAGTATGAATTTATTAAATGTTTCGAATAAAGAAACTTTGGTTCTTGAGAGGGTAAAAGCAAGAGAATGTTTTCATTGTCGATCAATTAAAATTTTAAACGTTGACAGTTTGGTTTCAAAGTTTTTAACGTTAACTATTCTATACCTCATTTTCTTAAGGAGTAGATAGATGCTATAAGATTTAGATATTTACATGAGAATTGCACTAATAGAAGGTTAAGCTAACAAAAAATTTGAAACAAGAACCTGAAGAGTGATCTTGTTGTTCATTGAGTATCATTGATGCTTTCTTCACTTTGAACCCGGTATAGTGTGTTTGTTTTTGTTGGTCATGCAGCAACGGTTCTACTATAGGCGAATTGAAGAAGGAAAACAATATTCGTTATTATTTGAAGATTATCAAGCTTAAATGAAGAGTTTATATCTCATAAATCTCCATCATCTGGGTTTGATTTCACTTCCAGTAAGAAAATAGAGCAGAAGCTGCTTGATTACAATCAAGAAGCAGAAAGATTTTGGAGATATTAAATTCTTTCTTTAGTTCTGTTTACACCTTATGTTTGCATTATTTTCTTTGCATTAGGTGGTATGTCACTTTTATTGAGTTCATTCAAGGTTATGCTTATGAGGAATTATCAAAACTGTCACTTAATCACCAGCATGTTGTGTACACTATGTATGATAAGGACAACGATTGCTTTAAATTGTTCAAAAGGAACTTACATTTTGGTTCGCTATCTAACAGGACCCAAGCTAATTGGGTAGGTCGGTACTACTGATTTTGCTGTAATGGCTTGATTTGATTCTATTGGATAGCTGGTTATGTTGTAGCATGCTTGGCTTAGGATGACACTGGTTTGGGAGTGTGAGGCGCAAGCCCACTGCATTATTGAGCATCATCAAGGGTGTCTTGCTATTTCATTAATTTTGGAAGTTAGTAAATAGTATATGCTTTCATTCAACTTCATAAGTACTGACTAATTTTCTTTTGATTCAACTATTTTTTGCAAGGCACGTGCTGAAATCACATAAGTTCACTTCTTCCCATTTAATTTAACAGACAAAATGATAGTTCTAGCATACATAAATCCAGCTGGTAAGTTGCATCAAGTGAATGAAGGCGCACTAGAGATAAAACCCAACTAGTAAAATGTTCAAACTTTGTTATTGTTCTTATGCTTTTGCCATAAGCTTCTTGTTGACAAATTTTCTCCAGCCACACAACAGACACTTGATGGTCCCATTTAAGCAAAATGAGTACATCACCCTCTACTTAATAAATGAAATACTCAAACTTCATTGTCTCTTAGAAGAAAATAATGTTTTCACTCAATAGATTACTTTGAACAATTATGAAAGAAAGCTCATATGTGATTCATAGGCTATAACAATGTACTTTTAACACATTTTTCTTCCAGTAAAAGTTTTGCTGAGACTCTTCGAAGAATTGGAATTCAAGCTAAATGAGTTTTATATGTACGCAAAACCTACATAGGCATTCCTTTAGGCATCTGGTTGTTCCATATGCATCTGTTCTTTCCTTTATGTCTTTCTTGTTTTGCTTGTAGGAAACACCAACTATAGGATCAGTTTGAGATACTTTTATCTATGGAAATCTTTTCACTTCTCATGACTAAAGTATTGACTCTTTTTTAGAATTTATGTTGTAAGGTTAACATTATTCTATTATGGATATCTCATGTTCCATTAGGTCTATGCATTTTTCATTTTGCGATACAATAACATTACCTTAAGAAAAAACTCATTCTGTGCATTGCACGGGCATGCGACTAGTTCTAAAAAAAAAAAATAATAATAATAAAAAAATCACTTTTTACAACATATATTGTCAAAAAATCTATATCAAATATCCTTTGATATTTTAATTTGGTTGGTCTGTTTAGCCATTTTGCTATTTAAATTTAGGATAATTGCAACTGAGACCCCAAACCTTGCAGACATTTTTTTAACCTTTCATTTGTTGCAATCGTTACTCCAAGCCTTTCAAAACATTATGGATGAAACCCCAATGGATGGATTCCATCTATATTTTTGTTAGTTGATCAAAAATTAAACTTTAACCACATTTTAATCAATTATAAAATGACAAAATGGTAACTTTATATTTTTCACATTAAAAGCCTTAAATAAAAAAAATGAATAAGAAAATAAAAATGAAAAAGAAAAAAAAATCTTACTCTCCCTCACCCTCACCCTCACCCTCACCCCAACCCCTCAACTTAAAACCAAAAATCTACCGTAAGGCCCAAAACCCGTTCATAGGGATCGGCCACCACAATTTTCCCTCCCTTGATAATGGAAAATTGCGGTAATAGCGTTTGAGTCACCTCGAGTTGTACATGAATAAATTCAAACACTATAAAGTTTGTATCTGCAGCAATACAAGAATTTTGAAAATTTTGAGTATTTTTAATAAACACAATGAGTAATGTAGAAGGATCAATTTTGTGCAAGTCAACCACATTAGCCAAAATTTATTGTTTCTTACTCGTTTTAGTAGTTTTCTTCTACTTGGGCAAGTGTTTTTCTGATGGCTCTTCTCAGCAACTTATTTTCTTTTCCTCTCATCAAAATTCAGTTAATAATGAACTTACAAAAAAATCTACTTAATCAATTTCGCTTACTTTTAATTGGACGTTGCCTTCCCCATACCTACTGGTAGTGCGAAGGATTGGGTTGGTGGATGAGTAGGAGGTGATGACGAAGGATTTTGAGGTGGGGGAGTTTGATTTAGAGGTGGTGGAGAATTGGGGAAGGGCAAATGAGACAGGGTGTTTGGAGAGTGGCGATGACAATGATTGTGATTGTGGGGGTAGTGGTCAGTTTTGGGCCAAGTGATGGTGACAATAGATTTCTGGTTTTTGGTTAAAGGGGTTGGGATTGGGATTGGGATTGGGATTGGGTTTGGGTTTGGGGTGGGGGTGAGGGGAGAAGAAGATAATTTTTTCCTTTTCTTTTTCCTTTTTTTTATTTAAGTTTTTTAATGTAAAAAATATAAAGTTATTATTTTGCCTTTTTATAATTGATTAAAATGAGGTCAAAATCCAAAAATTTGATCAACTAACAGAAATATGAATGGAATTTATCCATTGGGATTTCATCCGCAATGTTTTGAAATGTTTGAGGTGACAACTGCAACCAATGAAAGGTTAAGGAAGAGTCTACAACTTTTTGAAAAATTTGGGATCTCAGCTACAATAATCCATTTAAATTTTGATACTTATGTACATCAACTTCAGTACAAATGAGAATACACGATTTTGAGATGACACTATTCGTAGTGAAAATATAATGTTGTGTTTCTACCTTAGGGTTTGTTTGGGAGATATTTTTATAAAATTTTTAAAAATTATTTTCAACTATACATGATTTGAGATTCATAATTTTCGTTACTTTTCATTATAAAAATAATTTTTCTTCAAACGACTGAGACTTTGTCTTAGCTCATTTTTCTATTTTTTTTAACGAATTTTATCATTGTTGACGTCAAAAATTGCAAAGCACGATTTTCAGCCAACTTTTAGGAAAAAGATGACTTTTTATTGATAATGAGGGTTATAAGTATGTTTCCATGTAGGAGTGAATTGCTTCGATGGCCCCTTGTCCCTTCGAAGGATCATCATTTTATTTTTATAGAGTGAACTAAGGGTCCGTTCGATTGCGAAGATGGAATTTGGATGGAAAGAAAATGAATTCCAAGGATTTGAATTGCTTATAAATTATTTTCCTAAGAATTGTAAATTATTGTGTTTAATTGATATAATTTTTCACGTGGAAAATATTGAAATAAAAGTGTTTTTTGGTGTTCGTTTGGTTTTGCTTTATATGAAAAATATCAATTAAAGGAATATAATATATTATTATTGGGGATAAAATTTATTTCCATTGCAAAAAAAGAAAAATTCAAGAAAATCATCTATCTTTTCGTGTTCATTTGACTTTGTTTTATATGAAAATTGTCAATTAAAGGAAAATACTTTTTTATAATAATTCTTAGATTTGTTTGCATTACCAAAAAAAAAATAAAAATAAAAAAAAGGCTACAGTACTCGAAATTTGGAATTCTCACCATATTCCAATTCAAGAAAAAGCTGGAAATTGGCTTATGTGGCAAGAAAATTGGAACATGAATTTTACAGAAAATTTTGGCTATCAAACACTCTTAAAATTGAAGTTGGAATTGATTTTCCACTTTCTAGGGAAAATTTTCATGTATCAAATGGTGCCTAAATTCTCTTAGAATTATATCTTGTCAATCGGATCATTTATAATGCCAAGCTTGACTTGTGTGCCACCGATCTCTTTTTTCATTGGCTATCGAGGTCGGCTCCCATCAAATCGTAATTATTCCCTTTTTTATTAAAAAATTATAGTCTACTTCAGGATAAGCGATTATAGTAGCTAATTGGTGGGTTTGGACGGTGCTCATGCCACTGCTTTGAAGTGTGTTTGAGTGATTGGGTGATATACAAGGTGTAAAGAATTTGCAATTATTATGCTTATTGGAATTACGACGGCCACAAGACTGAGCTAAATTTACAAACCCGACCTCCTAAGAAAGCAAGATAGGTGCTAAATATATTTTAAGTGAGATTATAGATAGGTGGTCTCAACAACAACAATGATTTTTTTGAGGATATGTGATTTTTAAAATATGGAAAAGATTTTGAATTTACATATAAAATTATTTTATTGAAAAAATGTTATTAAAAATAAATTAGGTTTTTTTTTTTTAAATTTTATATAGCTAATAGGATTCAAACAAGGGGTTGGATTTTGCAAGGAAAACTAGAGATTTATGATGGTAATTAATATTGTGTTGAAAAAGAAAAGGCTGAGCGTACGTCAAATCTCACGCAGAATCACACCATTATTTGCGTCACTTTGGAGTGTCAAAGTAAATTCTAATCAATAGAGAGGACGTGGGAAACTGGGTAAAGATAAGAAAGGAATAGTAAAGAAAAGGTGGGGTGGTTAGGTAAGGGGTACCCATTGCAATAATGAAGGGTGAGATGGGACCAAGTGGCAGGGCGTGGGAGAAGACGAACATGACATTGTCGGTTGTTTTTTGTGCTCAGATTGTTAATCTCATCAGTTGTTTCCCACTTCTCTTTTCTCTCTACCTTTCTCTCTCTTTAGCTTCTTCACAAGCAACCAACCTGTCTCTTGTTGGATACATAGTTGGCTGTTGGAACCACTGCAACACACCCCACCTCCACCATTTCTTGGTTATATGTATCCCTTCACTATCTATAGCTATTCCGGTTTACGAAATTTGATCTTTGATCAAGATTAGTGCTTCCGTGGTAGAAAAAGATTCAAGATTGAGATTTTTCTGCAACTTTGATTCATATTTTCTCGTATTTTTTGTGGGACTGTAATATTATAAGGTCTCTCTCTCCCTCTCCTGTTTTCTTCCTTCCTTTCTTTTTCATTTAATTATCTCTGTCCGTTTTTTCTATTAAGCCCTAGATTTTCAGGAAATTAATATCATGGGTTGGTGAGATTAGAACAAGATTACATCAGTTATTATACTATAGTATTTAGTGACCTTTGTGTGGGATAATCTTACTTGGGATAAGAAAAATTAGTGGCCTAGTATTTTAGGGTTTTTCAAAAACAATGGCATTGAGTGGTGAAGACAAGGATATGAGAATGCAAGGCTCTACGGGCTACAACTCAGTGGAGATTCAACAAGAGAAAACAAGAAATTTGGACCCAAATTCTGGTGGATCTAAACTGAAGACACCTGCAAAAATTAGCTACCGTGAATGTCTCAAGAATCATGCCGCCAGCATTGGAGGGAATGTAACTGATGGGTGTGGGGAATTCATGCCTAGTGGTGAAGAAGGAACCCTTGAAGCCTTAAAATGTGCAGCTTGCAATTGCCACCGCAACTTCCACCGCAAAGAACACCATGGAGAGGTAGCCGCGGCGGGGATAATCCACCCTCTTCCACTCCCACCACCACTGCCTTCTCCATCAATGGGCCAGCACCGCATGGGAGTGCACAATGTTAATCACTGGAGTTCAATGGTGCAGCCAGTGAAAATGGCTTTTGGCAGTGGCGGAGGCGGAGGTGGAGGTGGTGGCAGTGTAGGGACAGACTCTTCAAGTGAGGAGCTCAACTTCAATGCTTATCAGTCCAACACAGCAGCCCCTCCACCGCCGCAGTTTGTCAACAAGAAGCGGTTCCGTACTAAGTTTACTAATGAGCAGAAGGATAAGATGCTAGAATTTGCTGAAAAACTTGGGTGGAGAATTCCAAGAGAAGATGATACTGAAGTGCAAAGGTTTTGTGCTGAAGTTGGGGTTAAAAGACAGGTTTTCAAGGTTTGGATGCACAATAACAAGAGTTCTTCTGCCAAAAAGGATCCCCAAGAAATTTAGGTTCTTCAAATTGAAATTTAGAACTTGAAATGGAGAGTTGGATAATTACTGCATGTTTAGTTGGGTAGGATGAGACAATAATATTGTCCAGTGCTATCTAATCGTGTACCTTAAACATGGCATTAAGGTAAAAGCTTTAGCTTGGAATTTCGTGTTGTAGAATTACATGTGCAAAAGGGAGAGTAAAATCTGTTTGTATTTGCAGGCTCCTACTTAAGAAGTTTATTCAATTTTCTTATGTTTTCTGGTCGGCAGCCTTTTGTTTTCTCTCTTCTTCTTTTTTCTTGCCGTTTTTGTTCTTAATGTAATGATATTTTATGTCTGATCACCATTAATGTTCTTTGCAGCAACTCGAAGTTTATTTCTCTATTTTTCTTGTCTAATTTGAGTTCAGTTTCATGCCATTTATGATTATTTGAGATTCTTGTTAATTTCTTCAACAAGTTCAAGAGAAATGGTAAATCTCCAGTATGTGTCTCTGTGTTTGAAAACAAGACAAGATCAACGCCAAAAATAAAAAATGGGTCAGAAAACCAGTTAATTAGCTATATGCATGAAACTGCAATATAAATTTCAGGATGAAAGCCTGTCAATGATTCCTAGAAGGTTGAATGTATTTTCTGATCAGTTGTCTTCAATTTTTCAATTATTTTTCCCTTTTTTTGGTTGATGAGTTGATTCAGCCTTGAATCTGTATGTAATGAATAATATTCTTGACATAGTAAAACTTTAAAATCTGCACTGATGACTTTCTATGACATTAATTGCTGGTGCTAGTCTTTTTGGTAGTGGCCAGTGGGCAACGGTCTGCAAATAAACAGATGAATTAGGGTCCATTCGTCAGTTCTTCTGAAATTAATTTTTAAATCAATTTTTTTTTCTTTTGAATAACGCTGAGAGAAAATCATACTAAATTAATTTCTTCTAAAAACTCTTCTAATTAAGAGGATATATTTTTTAAAAATTAATCAAATGCTCAAAAGTTCATTTTAATTTTTGAAAAGCATGATAAACGAGTCCTCAGTCTCCTAACTTTAATTGAAGAATGCTAGTAGCTTAGTCCCTCAATCTCCTAACTATAAGCTAAGTACCAATTTGAACCTCGTTTTGGGCCAAAATACATAAAATAGTGTATGATTAAAAAATAAGCAAAATTTTAGATTTATGTGTAAAATTATTTCATAGACAAATGTGTGTTAAAAATGAATTTTTAAGAAATGGGAGCCAAATATAGGCTTAAAATGAAGAATCCAGGAGGCTTACTAAGGGGTCCAATCATTGGGTCTGGATTTTTTTGAGCATGTTTGAGAGTGATTTTGAGAATTAATTTTTTGATCGTTAGGAGAAAAGTGAGATCCACCTATGAAAGAAGAAATCAAATATGACGATTATAATAGTAAAATAACGATCAAAAAATTAATTTTTTAGAAAAAAAATCATTTTCAAACAGACTCTTTTATGTGCTTACATTTTTCATTGAGCATTTCTAGAGGCATTTTGTCCAAACTCCAAAAATTATCAACTCTACGGTAAAATAAAATAAAATAAAATAATTGAAAAAATGAAAAACGAAAGGTGAAACAAAAGAACTTTTAAAGATGGATTTTTTAAAAATATTTTGGTTCAAGATTCTTTTGATTTTGCTATGTTTTTATTTTTCTTTTAATGGTATTTTCAACTTAGAATTTCACTTCTACACGGGTTAAATGGAGAGTTAATTTCATTAATGGTCATTGAAGTTCAAGGAAAAATTCAAATTAGTCATTAAAGTATTTTTATGACCATTTCAATGAATTCAAACAACGTTGCGTAGTTTATCGCTTCATTAGTTTTATTAATATCATATCCAACGTAATAATTGGTAAACCTTAATGTGGACTAACAATGGTTAAAACAATCTATTTATTTAAGATGGCTTTCTGTTTTAGCTCTGACGTGAACATTTATTGTATATTAATGAAGAAAAAATAGGGTTAAGTTTAAAGTGAGTGATTTAATATTTTCTAGCTCAATGTGATATTTTATTTCCTAAGAATTGCATTTTATTTAAAAATGTAATTCCACGATATGAACATAAAGTATATATCAAGGTAAAACAAGCTAAAGTTGGTTGTGGAGTGGATGTCACCAAAGGGCAATCAATTATGTAACATTATTTAACTTTAGCAACTACAACTCTATTGATCACAAAAATACTTTAATGACCATTTTGAAATTTCTCATGAACTTCATTTACCATTTGTGAAATTAGCTAAGTGGACTATTTATGTCCATAAAGAACCTAAATTTCACATAGGTAAAACGTTGGAGATGCATATGCACTTTTTATGGATTGGGGACTTGAATGTCTATTAAGTAAGAGTTAGAGGACTCCTGTGTAGTTTTTGAATTTAAATCATCCATAATCTCTAATATATTAAATATTATATCAAATAGGAATAATTTTTTGGACGATTCTAACTCTATTATAATTCAATTATTTCAATAATATTTTACTTTTTCACTTTTCAACATGTATTTAATTTATTTGAGAATTTAATTATCATCAATGTATATGTATATTTGACAATTTCATTTCACGTGTGTTTTCATTAATGTATGAATTTCCTATTATTAATTCTCAATTAATTAACATTCACATTCGTTTAATTATTATTCATCTTTATTTATGCATTTTGGTGTTATTAATTCTAATTATAAATTAATTAAAATTTCACACTCGAATGCATTTCATCATTCATGTCCACGTGTACTAATTAATATCCAATTTTACTTAATTGGAAATTAAATAAATAATTTAACATTCATTGTCACGTATATATTTTTTGGTACTAATTCTAAATTAATTAACATTCACACATATTCAAATATTACTTTTACAAGACTTAAAAAGCATTTCATAATACATTCAACATTCACTTGTATTATTAAAAGAGGGAACGCCTAGACGAGTTTTTATGATTGGGCTCCAATTAGTTGATCAAAAGGTCATTCAATCTCTTGTCCCCTAAGTTGGATAATATGTTCTCAACCATTCTTGCTCCAACTAGAGTTCGTGATAGAGAACAAGATAGCGAGCGTACTTGTGTTCACTTGAATTTACCAAGTTCCTTCTCTACTGACACTGATCGGGATCAGCTCAAACGATGATAAGTCACCATTTTCTTTTCTTCCTGGCTCCCATTATTTGTAACCTAAATTAATAATTTTTAATTTGAAGAAATTTTTTATCTTATTCGAATTTCACACTAAGCTTTTGATATATGCATCCCAATATCGATGAAGGAAGGAGTATATTAAACAAACAAGGATACCATCTTATTGGTCATCGCGCTGCAGTCATTGATGGATGTAGGAGGATTGGACCAGGTTGTAGCCAGGTACAGTCCTGCACCCGTTTAATTTTTTTAGAGTAAAAAAATATGCATCAATTTTCTTTTTCTTTTTTTTTTTTTAAAAAAAAAAATTACATATTTGGTTGACTCGTAGTATGATCCTAAATCCATTCCTGACTGCAGTAGTGTAAGGGGTTAGCTCTATGAAACATATCTATTGCGGAGCATGTTTAATATAAACCATTGTCTAGTATTTATAAGACCACCTAATATAACAGGTAAAATTTGAATTTCTTTCTTCTTTAATCAATTAAACATGTCTAGTATCTAATAGAACAATTCGAATAGTTGTTTAGCTAGGTAGAAAGAAACTATTAGCTGAGAGGTTTGGCATCATGCTAGAGATAACATACATTGTGTATCATAACAAGAACGATATACAGTAAAAGCTCCATATTTCTGTTACCTAATAGGAAATTAGTAATTGAGGAAGGGATTAGAGTATGAGATGTATAATAGGTCACATAAATAATTCAGCAAAATCTACATTGTGATTGATATTAAGTGCATGTTTGATTTTGATTTTTCTTCCCAAAAAGTCAATTTTTTGATCGTTACTTCTCTAAATCAGCCAACATTTTTTATTTATTCTCTCACAAGTATGACCCACTTTTCTGTCTAACGATCAAAAACTCAATTCTCATAATCACTACTGAATAAGCCCTATAACTCAAGACTTGGGATCCACCGAGTATAATATTAAGCCTAGTAATTGGCTTATTTGAAATGACACGCCCTGCTCCAAGTAACACTAGTGGACTCGAAATGTGACGTACGCCGATAATAGATACTAACTAAAAATCAGACCTACCATCAATGCTACTACAACTACAATATTATGCAACTTTTTATAAATTATTTTTAACAAAATTTTAACATTATCTCCCCTATAAATAGGACTAATAAACCTATAATTCACAATACGCAAATCTCAAAATATAACACAACAAATAGAAATAAGCCGAAATCTCACTTTTTCCTAGAAAATAACATGAGATGTACATATGGATACAAAATACATAGTGAACTCCATTTGCTATCTACAAGTGATGCAAAATCACATCTAAACCTGAACATGCGTCCCAACCATTGACTACATGCTCTATGAAAATGAGTTATACTGACAAACTCTGTCGGGTGGCTCTGACTCCAAAAGCAAAGGCTCAGCTTCAAAAGATGCCCTGAAATTCAACTGCTGCCTGATAAGAAAAATCGGAAGAAAATATATGAGTTGATAGCTCAGTAAGTGGATAAGTTCAAAAATAATTATACTTTCTCGTTTATACATTTTTATCGAAAATCAAATTTATATCATTTAATAATTCATAAAATAACATCATATAATCCTATCCAAGAAGTGAGACATCCTCATAACACTGTAAAATATCATCTCAAGGTCATGATATAAATATGAGCTGATAACCATACTATAATCTCATTACATCAAACATAGTGAAAAATTCACAAAAAATGTACCCTTTGACTGAATTGGGTAATCTGGCATACACTCGTAGACTACCTCTTGGCTAAGCACTCCTGACACGATTCTCAAGCCCCCTCAGTGAATGGAAGTAGGTCTCAAAAACGTCTCATAAGCAATTTTAGAACACAATCAAGGCCCTTCAGTGAACTATATGTACACGGGCAAAATCCCTTCATCTCCAATCAATAACCCTCAATGTAATATAAAACACGGCTAAGAGCCCTCAGTGAACTAGAAGCATATAATTATGGGTACTTTTTTGATCGATCTCAATATCACACATGTCTCACATTCCAAATCACAAATGTAACATATTCAATCTTTGAAATTTCTACATGTATCACAGTAAAAGAATTTTTCATAATAGTAATATAATCAAACACATAATTGCACATAATATAATAGTATAATTAATTTATCAATACTTGAAAATATTTAAGTTTTTCCACTCACGGAACTATGTATGCAAAATCGACTCGATTGGTATACTATTCCAATGTCCGTATCTCTGCCTGAAAGATAACATAATTTTTAGATTAATAATTAACCATTTTAGGTGACTTCAATAATTAAATAGCCGATACTAATTCCTAATATTCTTATACTTAAGCAATTTTTCCAATTCCTTTATTCACTTAAGCGACATCTTTCTCCCCTTTAACTTAATTTTATAGTTTATTATACTTAATTCAATAATTCTTTTTCAACAAAATTGAATTTAAAATAACAACTCAATAACCCTAAAATTTAACATAACTTTCCAATAATAAACTTTTTACTCACCTTTCAATTTGAAGAATTCAGGTCTAATAATAGAAAGTATTTATTTCCAAACAATTTTGGCGAACTTTCCTTTTTTTTTTTCCCCTTTTTTCCGTCTATCTTTTTTTCTTTCCTTCCTACTTTCTCTCTCTTTTATTCCTGCTCTGTTTTCTTTCCGTGTGTTGTGTGTGTAATAAAATGGATTTGGATGATTATAGCAAATGAATTGGATAATATACATCCAATCCCCCGCCTGCCACTTTTTTCCTATTTCATTTCTCTCTCTAATTATTCTTTTTTTTTTTTTTTGTTATGACATCATATATGGCCAGAAGTTAGGTTTGACTTTGTTATTTTTTATTTTTTGTTTTTCATTTTGTTACTTCACATAAAAATAGGATTTTTTTAGTATATTTTAATAAACTTGATGAAAATTGTGGGTTCATATACATATAGGTTAAATTAATTATTTTTTGTAAATGAAAAGTCCATTAAATTTTATTGGTGAATGAAATTTGTACCATTGTAGCTCTAGAAATTATTACCATTGTATCACTGATTCTTACCTATAAATATAGGACTTTGATTTTCAATAATACACACAACAGTTTATTGAGTTTTCTTTATTCTCTTTGAGTTTTTTCTGTTCTCTTTTCCTCTCATTTTATAATATGTTATCAGTACGAAACTCTTAAAAGATAGCAAATTTTTTTTCATAATCATCTATCACGTATATCAAAATTAATTTGATAATACGTGAATTTTACATATACATATGTTGAATCTGCAATACGTGATCTCATCTTTCTCGATCATTATATTTTCTTTGTACCTTTCTTTGAATTAATTAATATTTTTTCTTTACATCAATTCACGTGCATTTTTATGAAGATATATTTATGTTAAATCAATTGATATGCATTAATTCATGTTCCTATACCCTCCGTATATTTATATTGGCCTTTTATGTTCTACATTTGCTTATAATTTTTTTTGGTTTAATTGGTCAATGTTTTTTGTAAGCAAGCTTCAATTCCAGATTTCTATTTTGGCTGATTCCATATATATATAATATACAATTAACAAATAACTGTACCCAACTCATCCTTTTTCTCAAATCTATTGGTTTCTGCAAATTTCATGCCTTAATTGGTTAATATTAATTCAATTTTTTTAATTTCACATAATTAGAATTTCGTGCCATAATATGTGAATATGTTTCTACATGTCACCAATTTTTTTTGTGTTTCACTCGACTCACGTTATTAATTCAAAATAATATTTTACATGTATTTGTATATTAATTAATGATGAGCAATTGGATGTATTATTTTTTTTATGTTTAGTTATGAAACATTACATTAGATTTATTTTTAATTGTTATTGCTCCTGAAGTAGCATAACATTATAATTAATATTTCAGAAGAATATTAATTATAGATCTATTCGTTGTTGCTCCATAAGTAGCACAACATTATAAGAATATTATTTGCTCCTAAAAAATATAAATTATAACTCTCAATATTCCAGAAGAATATTGACATATTGCACTTGAAGAAATAATAGCAGAATATAATGTGCTCCAAAAGTAGCATATGGTTCGAAGAACATATTATTTCAAATTAGTGTTTATCCCTAGAGGAAAACACGTAACTTAAAATTATGTTGATATTGACTATTTAATTAACATGTGATGATATATTCTTCGAAACTAATTGTATTTTTTTATTGTGTAGTTAAACAAATGGCAAACATTACGAAACTTGAGTTTGCTGCACTTGACATATTTGGTAAAAATTATCAGTCATGGATACTGGATGCTGATATCTATCTCGTCTCAAAGGGTCTGGGAGAGACAATAAAAGAAGGAAACAATGAATCCCTGCAGGATCGTGCAAAAGCACTCATTTTCCTCTGTCACCATATTTACGATGGATTAAAAATTGAATATCTCATTGAGAAAGATCCACAAATTCTTTGGAAAAAGTTAACTGAAAGATTTGATCATTAGAGGACTATAGTCCTCTCCAAAGCCCGTTATGAGTGGATGCACCTTCGTTTGCAAGACTTTAAAATGGTTAGTGAGTACAATTCTGAATTATTCAGAATATGTTCAAAGTTGACTTTGTGTGGAGAAAAAATCACCGATGAAGATATGCTGAAAAAAACTTTTTCCACCTTTCATGCCTCGAATATGCTCCTACAGCAGCAATATCGTGAGCGTGACTTCAAAAGGTACTCAGAACATATATCTTGCCTACTAGTTGCTGAACAAAATAATGAATTGTTGATGAAAAATCATGGATTACGTCCAATTGATTCTGTACCATTTCCTGAAGCAAATGGTACTACATTGTCTGAAGTAAATACAATATCAAGACAAGGACGTGGACGCGGACGTGGACGTGGATGTGGACACTGACGTGTACGTGGAATAAATCATGGAAGAAATAATCAACAAAGTTATCAACAACAAGACAATAAATTCAAAAGGCACAAAACAAACAAGAGTGACAAATCTAAAAAGGAGCATGAAGAAAGTTGCTTCAGATGTGGAATGAAAGGGCATTGGGCACCTACGTGTCGTATCTCAAAACATTTTGTGGATCTCTACCAGAGATCAATCAAGGGAAAAGAAAAATTGGAGACTAATTTTGCTGATTATGATGGTCCAATTAATGTGACTTATTTGGATGTCTCCGATTTCTTTACTGATCCAAATTGAAATATTGACCATTTGGTTGGGGGTGGTGTGATAGAAGATATAGATTAATTTACTAGTATTTCTTTCATTTTAAAAATTCAGTTTGAAATATGTTTTTACTTTTCTGCACAAAAAAAAAAATAAAAATAAAACTCTATTATGCACCATTTATTTCATGATATTAAGTAATGTCTACTTCTTTAAATCTAAATTCAAGTATTTTTTTAAAAATTTTGTTTATTTTGTTATATTTATAGATTCATGATGGATAGTCAAGACAACTGCTTAATTGATAGTGCAACTACACATACTATTTTTCAAGACAAAAAATACTTTTTGAACTTAATATTAATTGAAAATAATGTTAACACGATATCGGGTGCATCGAATATCGTTGAAGGTTTCGGAAGAGCTTGTATTATTTTACTAAATAATACAAAATTATATATTGACGATGCACTATATTCTAGCAAATCCAGAAGAAATTTGCTTAGTTTTAAAGATATTCGCCGCAATAAATATCACATTGAGACGATACAAGAAAATAATGTTGAATATATTTGCATAACTTCTTTTGTACCTGGCAAGAAGCAGATAAAAAAAAATTTCATGCACTACCGTCTGACATGTATTTTATATTTATAAAAATGGTCGAATCAAATAATGTTAC
>NC_036250.1:6450007-6508379 GCF_002742605.1 Olea europaea var. sylvestris
AAAAACTACATCCTGAAAAACAAGATAGAATTTCTTAGAATGAGATAACTCTATCTCACTTTGATCACCGCAACAATCAATGTGAATAAGAGGTTGAAAAAATCATTCATTTGCAAAGAGTTGCAATTCAACTACCTGATGTATTTGTTGACACGAGAAAAGTGACAAAGTCATATATTCCAGCAGAAAATATTCCAGCAAAAATTAATGTCCCTGCATGACAATCTATTGGAACCTTTAACGGGTGACTTATATACTGCACGTTTTGCAGATTGTCATTTTGATGAAATGACTTTCCCAACTTTGGGAGGAGAAAAACTACATCCTAAAAAATAAGATAGAATTTCTTGGAATTAGACAACTTTATCTCACTTTGATCCCCGCAGCAATCAATGTGAACAAGAGGTTGAAAAAATCATTCATTTGCAAAGAGTTGCAATTCAACTACCTGATATATTTGTTGACACGAGAAAAGTGACAAAGTCATATTCCAGTAGAAAATATTCCAGCAAAAATTAATGTCCCTGAAAATATTATGCAAAATGAGGATTTTGAATCACAGTCTGTTAATGATTGTCGAAATAGAAATGATTGGCCAAAATGGAAAGAAGCCATATAGGCAGAATTGAATTCTTTGGAGAAACGAAAAGTGTTTGGACTAGTAGTTCGAACACCTGAAAATGTAATCCTTATTGGATACAAATGGGTTTTTGTACGAAAGAGAAATGAGAATAATGAAATTACAAGATACAAAGCCCGACTAGTGGTTCAAGGTTTCTCCCAAAGATCGGGAATTGATTATGAGAAAATATATTTTCTCGTAATGGATACTATCACTTTTAGGTTTTTAATTAGTTTGACCGTGTCACAAGGGCTCGATATGCGCCTTATGGATGTAGTAACTACCTACCTATATGGTTCACTTGACAGTGACATATATATGAAAGTTCCTGAAGGATTTAAGGTGCCAGGAATAAATGATACATGTCCGAAAACTATGTTCTCAATTAAATTGCAAAAAATCATTATATGGATTGAAACAATCCGGAAGCATGTGGTATAATCGCTTTAACGAATATTTGTTGAAAGAGGGTTATAAAAATGACGATATCTGCCCATGTGTTTTCATAAAGAAAAAAATATTGGGTTTGCAATTGTGACAGTTTATGTTGATGGTTTAAATTTAATTGGAACTCCTGAAGAGCTCAACAAAACTGCAGATTATTTGAAAAATGAATTTGAGATGAAAGATTTGGGGAAAACCAAGTTTTGTCTTGGATTACAAATTGAACATTTTTCAGAGGGATTATTTGTTCATCAATCTATTTATACAGAAAAAGTCTTGAAACTCTTTTACATGGATAATGCACATCCATTGCCATCACCTATGGTTGTTCGATCACTTGATGTGAAAAAAGATCCATTTCATCCACTTGAAGATGGAGAAAAGATTCTTGATCCTGAAGTACCATACCTTAGTGCAATTGGAGCATTAACTTATCTTACAAATTGCACTCGACCTGACATAGCTTTTTCTGTAAATCTCCTTGCAAGATATAGCTCTACACCAACTCAAAGGCATTGGAATGGTGTTAAACATATTTTTCGTTACCTAAAAGGTACTATTGATATGGGACTATTTTATTCTCAAAAGTCAGGATCTGCTTTAGTGGGATATACAGATGTAGACTATCTCTCCGATCCACATAAAGCTAAATCACAAACAGGATATGTGTTTACACGTGGAGGAACAGCTATATCATGGAGATGTGTGAAGTAATCCTTGACAGCAACATCCTCAAATCATTATGAGATTATTGCAATCCATGAAATAGGGCGAGAATGTGTATGGTTGAGGAATATGACCCATCATATCCAATCATCATGTGGATTGACTTCAACAAAAGATAGTCCAACAATTTTGTTTGAAAATAATGTAGCTTGTATCGCACAACTCAAGGGAGGCGACAGGATGAAGCATATTTCTCCAAAATTCTTTCATACCCATAAATTTCAGAAGAATGGTGACATTGAAATTCAACAAATTCGCTCAAGTGACAATGTGCCTGATCTATTCACAAAAGCACTGCCAACATCTACATTCAAGAAATTAGTTCATGAGATTGGAATGCGTCGACTCAAAGATTTTCAGTGATCAACATCAGGGAGAGTAACTGTACTCTTTTTCCTTCGCTTAGGTTTTGTCCCATTGGATTTTCCTAGCAAGGTTTTAATAAGACAGCATTTAATTTTAATACTCCAAAATAATTGTACTCTTTTTCCTTCGTTTGATTTTTTTTTCCCATTAGGTTTTTATCAAATAAGGTTTTAACGAGGCAGATATTTTGTAATATGTCATTCAAGGGGGAGTGTTATAAATGGAAAGTCGATTAAAGTTTATTGGTGAATGACATTTGTACCCCTGTAGCCCTAGAAATTATTACCATTGTATCCCTAATTCTTACCTATAAATATAGGGCTTTGATTTTCAATAATACACACAAAAATTTATTGAGTTTTCTCTATTCTCTTTGAGTTTCTCTATTCTCTTTTCCTCTCATTTTATAACATTATTGACTTTAATTTAAATTTTTATCAATTTATTTAGCTAAACCAAACAGAGAATAAGAACTAAATCTAAGGCATTTGTTTCTCACTTAAAACTATTGAAAATTAATTTCTTGTAGCTAGAATTGGACAAACAGTTTGGTTTGAAGTAGTTCTCGTTTGGTTCCTCAAGTTCAAATATTTCAATAAACTCCCAATTAAATATAATAAATAGTTAGAATTAATATTGTTTAAAGCTCAAATTTTATAATAAAATCATTCATTTCTTTGTTTTAAAAAATTGTCATAAATACATGAGTTCGGTACAAAATCAATTTGCATGACTCGTGGAATTTCATCAAATTCCTGATAAAATCTGTAAGATTTTTAGTTTTTACTAAGGTCAGTTGACTAGAAATAAAGATAAGGCATATTGCTTGTACATCATTTCTAGATTTCCGGCGGATTAAAGTGTCAAATTTCCTATACTGCATTGAACTCTTTATTTGCTGCAGCCACCTCCATCTTCAAATTCATTTCAATGTCTTTCTTGGATCACTGCACCTTCAACCTTCAAATTCATTTCAAAATCCATTATAGTCTCTTCAAGCTGAAGATTCGAGTAGATGTCTTTTGTTGCGTTCTTGTAAATGAAGTACAGTATCATTTGAACAATTCCAAGTAAAAATCTGATAACATTAAGTAACTGTATTTTTCAGAAAGAAAAGAAAAACAAAATAAAATTAGATGGCTTGTATTACGCCCCTAACTGAACCACTTCGGAAAGTCCACCACCACATCATGCGAGGTGTGGAACGCTCATCTGAAATGGTTTCGAAGTAACTTCACCAATGGAGAAGATCTGCTATCACACCACGAGGCGTAGGTAATCCTGCAGGACTGACCGAAGTGCCCTCGCCCCCCTTGAATCCGAGGCGAAATTAACCATGGGGACCTCAGCCAGAGGATCCGCCATCGATTTCAGAATGAGATCTTTGTCAAGATCTTTTCTACCCCTAAGGTTTAAAATGATTTGAATCTCCATGAAGCTAGTTGATGTGATCTATCAACTTTATGTCAACTCAACTCGGGAGAAGTAACTACCCGCCCACTCTATAGACGCGGCTGATTGACGCTTATGAGCAGACGCCTCATACCGTTCAGATGTATACACGTGTCCCACATCTAACAACTCTCCTCACCTATAAATACCCAAGGCTTGGCAATAGGCAAATGTAATGAAACTCTTTCGACTTAGCACTCCATAGCAAGCAAATATATATTCTCCTATCAACTTTATGTCAACTCAACTCGGGAGAAGTAACTACCCGCCCACTCTATAGACGCGGCTGATTGACGCTTATGAGCAGATGCCTCATACCGTTCAGATGTATACACGTGTCCCACATCTAACAACTCTCCTCACCTATAAATACCCAAGGCTTGGCAATAGGCAAATGTAATGAAACTCTTTCGACTTAGCACTCCATAGCAAGCAAATATATATTCTTTTCCCCACTATTTTGCACAACCTTGGTACTACTCCGATCATCTGAACCTAACTTGACCGTCGGAGTGTATACGGCTACCACCACCCCCGCTGGTTCCGACCGTGTGCATCTGACCGTGCGCAGGGATGAATACGTGGAGTGGCTATTGGTTGGCCACGTGGAGGATCCAATTTCCGAGGTCAACAGATTGACGCCGTCTGTCGGAAACTTTCCGTTCAAAGTTCTGTATTCTCCACCGAAGAAAACACCGAAAAACTAGCGACTTGCCCTGAAAAGGGCACATTCTTGAAAAAGAACAAAGTCGAGTTATATCCCAAATTCTCATCACCCTTGAAAAAGGAGATAGAATGAGTTCCAACCATGAAAAGACAATCCCATGAGAGAGGCCTCTGAAGAAGAGGTGCTCCATAACAATGTCACTCACCAGAGACCCCATCACTGGCATCGTCGAGGTGCAAGAACAGTCATGCTCACTGAAGGGATGACTCAAATAGCGATGGGCATGAGAGACATCGCAGCTCAGAATATGGCGATGTATGAACTTCTCATGCAAGCCCAAGGTCATCAGGGCTATCAAATGCCTCAAGGATCTTAGCCAGTGTAGGAAGCCTCTGTATCTCGTTCCCGAGGCCATATGAGCCGGCACAGAGAATGCCCCCTCGAAAGAGAAGTAAGCGCGGAAGCCACATCCTATGTGCAAGGAAGCCAGCCAGCGGAACCACAGCTAGGGGACAATTTCCCTCAAGGATATGAGGAAAAAAGGTCAGTAGCATCTTTGACCGAATAGGGCAGGACCCTAGTATTAGGGCTCGCTCAGTGCGAAGATCAGTTCGGCAATACCAAGAACAAGAATAGGCGCCTCCTCCTAGAAATAAGAGGGATAGAAGGAACCTAGTCGACTGGGGAAGCTGAGGACAAGCACCTCAATCTCCCCAGGATATTCAAGATGATGAAGGGTCAGATGGGCCTTGTCGATCTTATGAAATCGATGACGATGATGATAACCTTCCTTTTTCAAGGGAGATCCGAAGCTTCCCAATGTCGGTGAACTTCATGCCCCCTAAAATCCCCAAGTATGAAGGAAAGGGGGACCCGGAGAAGCACCTTACCAAGTACATGACACAGATGAGCCTCAGGGGAGTCTCGTCTACTTTGAAATGCAGAGCCTTCCACTTAACCTTGGGTGGAAGTGCCGAAGTGTGGTATAGCAGACTTCCTCCCCTGAGCATTAGGAGTTGGCCAAATTTGAAGAAGGCATTCTTAAACCAATACCTCTCATGCAGGGAAGGAGAGGCCCCAGTGCAACGCCTGCAAGATATGAGGCAGGCCCCTAGAGAGACGCTGAAAAGCTATCTTGCCAGGTTTACAGATGAAATCACATACTGCGAACATGTTACTGATGGAGAAGCCCTTTCAGCTCTGAAAGGCGACCTCAACATGAACACTTTGTTCTAGAGAGACGTGCGCAGTAAGAATCCTACCACCTATGATGAACTGGTGAAAATGATGAGAGTAGAAATCATCAGTAAGGAAATGATTGATCACCGAAACCGTGCCACACAAGAACTCCCTCCGCCTCAGAGGTTGGTAGGTCGAGGACCCGCAGTGCACCTTGTCACTCAGCAATGGACTCAAGCAGGTCATATAATAGCTCCTCCCTCCGGACAGGCACTGGCTTCTGCCACATTGAATCCAGTGTCGGTATTGGTATACAAGAATGCTCCTGGCGAAACAAGACCATCCGAAGAGCTGATAAGAAGAAGAAGAAGAAGAAGCAATCAAACAGGCCCTTGGAAGGGGCAAGATTCTGCACTTTCCACTCACTCTATGGGCATGACACTAGTGAATGCCAAGACGCTAATCGACGCCCAGATCGAAGCAACCCACATCCTTCTAGCAAGAGCAAATATCCTCGCAGATCCGCCTCCCCGAACAGGGAAGAGAAAGGGCATAGAGAGCAATCATCCCGGAGAAGAGAATCAAGGGATCGAGGACAGTCTAGACAGAGAGATCAGGCCCCATTCTTTGGGAGCCAAGTCATCAGGGAGATCGACACAATCATTGGGGGACCTCACATCGGTGACAACACCAGGAACGCCTAAAGGAATTACATAAGGGAAACAAAGGACCCGCCAATGATTACCTACATTGTCAACGAGTCACAAGCGGCCAATAAGATGGCTCCAATCACTTTTTACCAGGAAGATGTAGAAGGAGTTCACCACACCCATTGTGACGCATTGGTTGTAAGAGACGTAGTGGCTAGAAATGGACTCAAATGCATGCCATCGACAATGGAAGTTCGGTGAACATATTGTTCGGCTCCACCTTCGACAAAATACAAATTGAACATGGGTTGATCCCCATGACCGACCTATTATTCGAATTTACTGGAGACAATATCGACCCACGAGAGCGAATCACTCTGCCCATCGAGATGGGTTAAGCACCCCTAGTAGCCCAACACTTCATGGAATTCTTAGTCATAGACCACAGATCGACTTATCATGGAGTATTGGGCAGACTCGCTTTAAAAGATCTTTGGGCCGTCACATCCATCCACTACTTGTATATGAAATTCCCAACTGAACATGGGATTGCTACGGTCCGAGTTGACCAGATGGGCTCCAGGACATTTTACTTGAACTCTCTGAGGAAGTCGAAGCCCCGAACTGTTAACGTAATCATAAGTGAAGTTGTCAATGAAATCAGAATGGACGTGAAAGTGCTTGATGCCCCTGAACAAGGGCATACCTCCGAACAGGAGGAAGACGTCGACATGGAAGAGGCCCCTGAACAAGGACACCCTCTTGATGAGTTAAATCCCCGGATAATTAACTCTGAACCAAACGCAATCCCAATGGAAGAACTAGAAACTTTCTCTGCCAACCCAGAGGACCCTAGTCAGGTCTTGCGAATAGGGAAGGCACTGTCCCCTGAAGCAAAAGAGGAGATGATAAGCTTCCTGAAAAGAAACTTGGATGTCTTCGTTTGGAAGCATGAGGACATGGTGAGAATAAATCCAAGGATTAGTTGCCACTATCTTAACACAACTCCTCCTGTGCCCCTCATCAGCAGAAAAGACGTGCCCTCAACCCAAAAAGGTATGAGGCTCTCAAAGAGGAAGTAGACAAGCTTAGCCATAGTGGTTTCATAAGGGAAGCCATCTACCCAAAGTGGATATCCAACTCGATCCTGGTGAAAAAGACCAGCGGGAAGTGGAGAGTGTGCATAGACTTCACCAACTTGAATAAGGCGTGCCCTAAAGATAGCTTTCCACTTTCAAGAATAGACCAACTTGTGGATTCCACTACTGGGCATGAACTATTGAGCTTCATGGATACGTATTCGGGGTACAATCAGATACCCATATTCCGACCTGACGAGGAAGCTAAGTCATTCATCACAGATAGAGGACTCTACTACTACAAAGTCATGCCATTCGGATTGAAAAATGCCGAAGCCACATCTCAGAGGCTGGTCAACATGATGTTTGCTGAACTCATCGGCAAAACCATGGAGATCTACATGGATGACATGCTAGTCAAGAGCCTCCAGGCGAGCGAACACATTAGTCACCTCGACCAAACCTTTCAGATACTTAGAAAATATAAGATGATGTTAAATCCCTTCAAGTGCACCTTTGGGGTGGCTTCGGGTCAGTTCTTGGGGTATATTGTTAACCAAAGAGGAATTGAAGCCAATCCAGTAAAGATAACGGCCTTGCTGGAAATGAGGTCACCTCAGAAATCGAAGGAGGTCCAAAGCCTCAATGGTCAAATAGCTACACTCAGTCGCTTCATCTCCAGGGCCATTGATAAGAGCTTACCCTTCTTCAAGGTGCTTAAGTAAGGAAAGAAGTTCCAATGGACTTCTGAGTACAAAGAAGCCTTCCAGGCGCTGAAAAGGTACCTCAAAGAGGCATCCCTTTTGTCAAAACCTCAACCAGAAGAGTCTTTGTTGCTGTATTTGGCAGTATCGGACATGGCGATCAGTGCTATCCTAGTCAGAGAAGAATTTGAAAGACAGTTGCCAGTGTATTATGTCAGCAAAGCACTCATCCGAGCTAAAACACAGTACCCAAACATGGAGAAATTGGCACTTGCCCTCATCACGCCTCAAGGAAATTGAGACCATACTTCCTGGCCTACTCGATCGACGTTCTCACCAACTTCCCATTGAAGCAGGTGCTGCAGAGAACCGACGCATCAGGACGCTTGCTAAAATGGACAATCGAGCTCAGCAAATTCGACATACTATTTCAACCTCGACATACTATCAAGGGCCAGGCCCTTGTAGATTTTGTGGTTGAGTTTGCCAAATCCCCGAAAATTGAGGCAATAATGGAACCAACCAAGCCTCCAACATGGAAACTGTTCGTAGATGGATCCTCAGGATAGGCAGGCTCCGGGGCAGGAATTGTCTTGGAAAGCCCAGAGGGTCACAAACTAAATTGTGGAGTAAGGTTCGGCTTCAAAGCCTCGAACAACGCTACCGAATATGAAGCCCTTCTAGCGAGCCTTAGACTGGCAAGAGAAATGAAGGTCAAAAGGCTCGTAGCCAGTAGTGATTCTCAGCTGATAGTGAATCAGGTCAGTGAAAGCTTTGCAGCTAAAGGCAGCAGCATGGTCGCATACTTAAAATTGGTTCTGGACCTAGTCCCTTAGTTTGAAAGGTTCGAACTGATTCAAGTCCCACGCCTAGAAAATACACATGCAGACGCCCTTTCAAAATTGCTAGCAACAAGGATTCTGAGTTATTAAAAGTTGCCCCTATTGAACATTTATCGAAACCCTTCATTTTCGGAGGAGAAGAGGTACTTTGGATAGAAGGCACCCCATTATGGATGCAGCCCATCATCGCCTATCTAAAGGATCAAACACTACCTACTTCTAGAAGCGAGGCGAGGAAGTTGAGGAGAAGGGTTGCGCACTTTGTCCTGAAAAAGGATATGCTCTACAAAAGAGACTTCGCCTCACCACTTCTCCGATGTGTGGGAGGTGAAGAGGCCACATTTATACTTAGAGAGATCCATGAGGGAATCTGCGGGAATCACTCCGGAAGAGCGGCCCTGGCACACAAGGTTTTCCGTCAAGGCTTCTTCTGGCCGACCCTGAAAAGGGATGCTTGCCAGTTCGTCCAGAAATGGGACAAGTGCCAGCACTTCTCGAATATTCAAAGGCAGCCTTCTCATAACCTCTCCGTAGTAACCAACCCCTGGCCATTCGCCAAGTGGGGCATCGACTTCATTGGTCCACTCCCTAAAGGAAGAGGAAGCACGACCTTCGCCATTGTCACCATTGAGTACTTCACCAAGTGGGTCGAGACTGAACCTCTTGCGAAGATCACCGAGGCAAATACTACAAAATTCGTCTGGAAGAATATCATTTGCATGTTCGACGTTCCCCACTCCTTAGTGTCCGACAATGGGAGATAGTTCGACAACAGAAAAATGCGAGAATTGTGCGACGAACTGGGGATAAAAAAGGACTTTTCAATGCCTCATCACCCGTAACCAAATGGACAAGTTGAAGAAGTAAACAAAACCATCAAGCATATCTTGAAAATGAAGCTCGACACCTCAAAGGGGGCTTGGATCGATAAACTTCCCCACGTCCTCTGGGCCATCCGAAGCACAAGCTGAACTGCAATAGGGGAAACACCATTCTCAATGACCTACGGGGCTGAGGCCATGAGCTCGGTCGTGGTCAGGGTCCCATCGCACCGTCGAATACACTTTAACGAGGTCCGTAACAACGAAAACCGAGTGAACGAACTCCACCTCTTCGAAAAAATGAGAGATACCTCCCATGTGAATTTGGCAAAATATCATAGAAAGATGATCCGCTATTATAACTCCAAGGTCAGAAACTGAACTCTTCGCCTGGGAGACCTCGTCCTCAGAAGGGTCTTCCAATCATCAAAGCCAACCAGGTCAGGAGTGTTTGGACCAAACTGAGAGGGTCTTTACCGCATCCGCTGAGAATCTCGACCTGGCACATTCGAAATTGAAGACATGGCAGGAAAAATACTACCTCATCAATGGAACATCGAACACTTAAGGAAATATTATCAGTGATGAGTTTTTGTTCCGATCCGATCTCAATGTTGTCTATAAGTGTATGTCCCGATCTGATCTCATTTGTAATTTTCCTATCTTACTGAGCACTGAAAACGCCTTGGTAATGGGTAATGTAACTTTAAGTATTGATACTTCAGTTCTTTGTCACATCGGTTAACAAATTGTTACCTCAGTCCCTCAATATGATTACTTAAGTGACCCGATCTTCTGATTATTGTTAAGAGGTGCTTGATTATTACTTAAGTGATCCGATCTTCTGATTATAGTTAAGAGGCGCTTGATTATTACTTAAGCGATCCGATCTTCTGATTATTGTTAAGAGGCACTTAGTCTTAAGTGATTGTCATTCATATGTGTAAACAGATCAATACGATAAGAAAATAGAAGCAACAACACTTGGTAAAAAATTTTAATTTCATTCACTTCAAATTTATAGAAGGGGCCGAAGTCATTACAAAATAATCCCTACTCTACGGGAGGCCCTTTCCCGCCAGCCTCTGCCTCGCCAGCCTCGGGAGCTACTGGAGTGTCCTCTGCAAGCCTATCAGGCCAGTCTCCAGTAGGTCTCCCGAACTCTGCCTCTAAAGAAGAGATGTCTAAAGTAGGGTGAACCTCTTTCAGCCGACCCAATATGCCTTGCGCACTCCAGAAGGCCCAGAAATTTACAAAGTCGTCGTACAAGGGATGTTTCTCAAAGTGGTCAATGAAATTTTAAATAGCCACTTTCCCTACCGCCTTCAATTCTTCCTTCAAGGAGGCAATTTCCTCAGACTAGGCCTCCGTCCTTTGTCTCAGCTCAGGTTTTTCTTTATTGGAGACCTCTAGAGCCTCCGCGGCGAGCCGATGGTGCTCGTTGGCGTGATCCACTCTTCATGTCATGGTAGCCACCTAGCACTCCACTTCATATACCTCCTTCTTCAGTCGCTCTATGTCTCCTTTAGCAATCTCCAGCTGGGCCTCAGCCTTCGTTCTCCTTTTCTCTTCCTCCACGGCCTTGGGTCCGGGCCTCCCTCACCGCGTCTCCATATTGCATCGCCTCCTCGAGGCGCTTGGCGAGGTCTTCTCTTTTAGTGTTGAGGTCCTTCACTAAGCCCTCGAGCTGGATGCTGGTGCTCAGAGCCTGGGCCACACAGGGAATATTGGCGCCACCAAGTCCTTGGCTATGCAAGAGGCGGTGTGGTCCTTCCATTCTTCGGTCTAATACTTATTATGGACCACCGCCATTGCAGCCGTTTCTGGGGGGAGAGCCTCCAGTACTTCTTTAACTGGCTCCTCGAAGTTTGTGCCCAAGAAGTCCACCTCCTTTGAGGGATGGGCTCTTTTCTTCTTAGGCTTTCCTGACACTTGGGTGAGAGAGACAGAAGCAACTGGCGCCTTGGCGGGGGCAGGGAAAGCCTCTGATGGTGCGAGCGTTCTCTCCGAAATGGCCATCCTGGTAGGAATTGTGGTTTGCCTTAGAACGGGGGTGGCCTCGCCTCCGTTGGCCGCTTCGAAGGGGTAGCAGGTTTTTTGCCTTTCCGAAGCAGATTTGCCTTTGGATCCTCAGGCACCTCCTTCTCCGTGAGAGGCGGGAGCCTCTTGCTGGCATCCACTAAGTTCTCCATCTGCTTCTTGTAGGAGAAGGGGGAGGTTTTCAAGGCCCTCGCTTCGACCATCATCTTTTGTATTATTTTGAAGTCGGGCCAGAGAGGCATCTTCTTATTGAAGTTATCTGTAATAAACAAGTAAATTAGCTCAAGTCTAAATGATTTAGAAGTATTGAAAGGTATTCGCTTCGAGATATTACCTTGTGAGGCCATCAGGTCGTACGTCACAAAATGGAGGTTCTTTCTGATCAGCCGATGGAACGACCTCTTCTTTGGAGGTAGCTGATTGATGACGCAGATGATCTCAAAGTCGTCGGAGGACAACTCGCACCGAGGAAGAGTGCCTTCAAAAAATGAATACGAATGTTAGTTATAATCCAAACCGAAGAGAAATAAAAAAGAAATACAACTACAATACTCACTAAGTGACGAGTACTTCGTAGAGATCGTAAGAGGTGTCAGGGGGTCCCTCTCCATCGTGTCCCATCTCCCAGCAGCCTAGCACTACAAGCTCTTCCACTCCTTGATGGAGCTCGACAGATCGAGCACGAATGGAGTGTGGGAACCTCGAGAGGTCAGGTAATACCAGCCTCTGGTCTTATCCCCCGACTATTACTTTTGGAATATAGAGGGTCTAAAAAATAGAGAAGGGCATCTCCACCCCTAGTGACGCCTCTTTCCATAACATCCAGGAGTCCACCATTTGGCTCCAAGAGTTCAGGTTCAGTTGGGTCGGTGCTAAGCCATAAGACCTAAGCACCATTCGAAAAAAAGGATGAAATGGAAGCCTAAGACCGACCCTAAGGATCACCTCGCTTATCGCAACGCACCCTGGCCTCGGGTAGCAGGCCCTCTCATTAGGTTCGGGTAGGATTAGGTCTATACTATCCGGTATCCTATATTCAGTCCTAAGTCTTTCTAGGTTGGCCTCCTTTAGCTTGGAGGGGTAATCCGACGCCCCCCCAATGCATAGAGGTGTCTATTGGGCTATCCGACCTCTTCCAAATATTCTCCCCCAAGTATCGCTTCGGTTACTTTGAGGAGGTCGCTACAATGGGCTCGTCCATCCGTACTAACTCTAGCCTCCCCCAAACTAGCACTCCCCTCGGAAGCCATTTTCAGAAAGGAAACATCTCAAAATAGTTACTAAAACTTATGAGTTTGAGTGTTTCCCAGTCGAAAATGGTCAAAACGTGGTGTGTGATCGTCGACAAATCAAAGTTCTCGCCGGAAATGCTTGAAGAACGCCGAGAATCGCAAAGAGGTTTGAGAGCAATGGGATTTTCTATTTTCGCAAGAGTAAAAACTCCAAAAAATGCTCAAGTCCGCTTTTTATAGAGCGCTCCAACTATTCTCCACCCTTGAATTCAAATGCAATCAATCTAGACTGTCCGTCGCATCATCAATCTAGGCCGTTGAAATGAAATACCAGATTGATTTATGCCTAAGATTTTGTTGTAACCCTCACGCTCGCATATAATGTGTAGCCTCGGTCACCACCAGCCATCAACAATAAGTAGTCGTAGCAGTCTTTTAGGAAAATGGGCGTTGTACCCAACTGTCACCTTGGAAATACGCAACAACTGTCAAATCATTTAACGTCATATACACCCGCCTCGGATCGATCTCCTCGCTTAACTTTGCAAAGCTTAGACGCACCTCACGGGGAGTCCCCTGTGGGTCATCACCTCGGTCACTGCGTTCTTTCTTAAGCTTTACAAAGTTTTGGCTATCTCCTAACACGTCGTCCCCTGTAGGTCAGCGCACCGGTGGCAGATGAGCTCGTCACTCAATTTTACAAAGCTTAGGCGTACCTGATGCGGTGTCCCCTGTGGGTTATCGCCTCGATCGCTACGTTCCTTCCTAAGCTTTACAAAATTTTGGCCATCTCCCAACACGTTGTCCCCTGTGGGTCAGCGCACCGGTGGCAGATGAGCTCCTCACTCAACTTTACAAAGTTTAGGTGCACCTGACACGAAGTCCCTTGTGGGTCATCACCTCGGTCGCTGCGTTCCCTCCATAGCCATACAAAGTTTTAGCCATCTTCCAACGCGTCGTCCCCTGTGGGTCAGCGCACCGGTGGCAGATGAATTCCTCACTCAACTTTACAAAGTTTAGGCGCACCAGCACGGATTTTCCTATAGGTCATCGCCTCGGTCGCTGCGTTGACCATCTCCCCACGCATCGTCCAGCTCGTCAGCACCTCGACCTCACGTAAATTTTTTCCCTCATGCAGTGGCGAAGATTTAGCACATCTACCTGGGAACAACACTTCGGTGAACACAGAAAATCGACCCTCAAGTTCTCACAAGTCACGGTCCCCATCCCGAGGCGCACATACCCGATCGAGAAGACAAGTCCACCCATGATATAAATATTCATACTTGGACTTGGGAGACCACTGTTACGCCCCTAACTGAACCACTTCGAAAAGTCCACCACCACATCACGCGAGGTGTGGAACGCTCATCTGAAGTGGTTCCGAAGTGACTTCACCAATGGAGACGATCTGCTATCACACTACAAGGCGTAGGTAATCCTGCAGGACTAACTGAAAGCGCCCTCGCCTCCTTTGAAACCGAGGTAAAATTAACCCCGGGGACCTCGCCCAGAGGATCCGTCGCTGATTTCAGAATGAGATCTTTGTCAAGATCTTTTTTGCCCCTAAGGTTTAAAGTAATTTGACGTCTCCATGAGGCTAGTTGATGTGATCTATCAACTTTATGTCAACTCAATTTGAGAGAAGTAACTACCCGCCCACTCTATAGACGTGACTGATTGACGCTTATGAGGAGATGCCTCATACTGTTCAGATGTATACACGTGTCCCACATTCAACGACTCTCCTCACCTATAAATACCCAAGACTTGGCAAGAGGCAAAGGTAATGAAACTCTTTCTACTTAGCACTCCATAGCAAGCAAATATTTATTCTCTTCCCCACTATTTTGCACAACCTTGATACTATTCCAATCACCTGAACCTAACTTGACCGTCGGAGTGTATACGACCGCCGCCACCCCCGCTGGTTCCGACCGTGCGCATCTAACCGTGCGTTGATTGTGCGCAGGGAGGAATACATGGAGTGGCTACCGGTTGGCCACGTGGATGGTCCAATTTTCGAGGTCAACAGCTTGTATAGGAAAAAATGAAAGGAAAATGGCTTGAATTAATATTATACGTTTGTTACTTACAGCAATGTAATAGTCCTTAATGAAAAACCCATAGAAGAAACAAATTATATCATGAATAGTGAGGAAAAAGGATAGAGTAAATGATATGAACTCCACGCTCTTGGTTTGTATGACTTATCTTTGTGATTTAATAATAATAATAATAATAATTTATTAACCAAATGTGATACCATAAGACAGACATAGCCTATTCTTAACAAGCACAGATTTATGTACAATGATGCTAAATAGTGCAACGAATACAGCCAAGTTGATAACGTCGGATATCACTCGGCTGGCACCTTTAGTAACTAGCGAAGAAATAGACATTATCGCCCCTAAACCTCCAACATTAAAAAGAAGTACCAATTTGTGAAAATTTAAGAAGTCCAAAGAGATTTACCTTGGCCTTCTTGGGGGTTCATATTGTTAGAATTGAATGAAAAATATTGAATAGAAGTAATGAAAAATATTGAATAGAAGTCTCTTCATATATTGTAAATCAAGTCCCTTTATGTTTTTAACTCTTTTATCAATGAATGATTTAACTCCTTGATTAATGAGCTAGCTTTTCTTCCATTGGTATAAATAGGAGTCTCTCTAGGTTAGAAAATTACAAGTGAAATACAAGCTTCTTCCTCTAAGCAACAATCTTCTTTTTCTTACTTTCAAGTTCTTCCTTGTACTTATAATTTCTTTGTGAGATAGAGTATATCACAGCTAGTTCGCAGGCGGTTAACGTAGTACAGCGTGAATTGATAGCCGATTGTATCCTGGGAATCGAACACCGATCAAAACTTCTTGATTCTGGTGAGGCGACGAATTCGATTTAAGAAAACTGTGAATACACAGGCCTTCAGTTTGATTTGATTCTCTAAAATTACCTACAAGCTTAAATCGAATTCGCTTTAGTAAATCAAATTTTGTTCATTAGTTTTTGTCAATTTTTCCAGTTCATGGTTTTTGCATGATTTCTAATTCATTTTAAATGATTGTTCAGTTGTCAATAATTTGACAAAATAATCTGTTCTTCAACTCTACAGTTTTATTTTCTGAACAGATAACTTGATCTCGAATTTATATAAAACTTTACAAACTTATAATTATTCTAAATTATTTATTGCTTGTTCCGGTTCAATGGCGTCACATGAAAATAACGATGTGAACAACGAAAGTAACACTGTTGGTACCGGTGTACCAAATCCTGTAATGACCGTTGTTAACCCTATGGAGACTACGACTGACATTTCTCCCATTGACGGGATAATTGGAGGCGGGATTCCTCATGTTGGAGTGAATCCAACTTTGCCTTCGGCCGCGGCCTCGACAATTCAGTTTGGCACAATACCTTTGCCAGTGCCTAGAGCTGCAGTTTCGACACCTTTGCCATCGTTTTTGGCTCCATTTTCGATGAATCATGCAATTCGATCAAATAAGTTTGTTGGTACTAATTTTAAGACATGGCAGAATAAGATGGTTTTCTATTTCACTACGTTGGGCCTTGCACGTTTCCTCACTGAGGATGCCCCTCTCGTGGCTGAAAACGACACTAATGTGCATAGGCGTGTAGCTTGGGACGCTTGGAAAAGTGCTGATTTTTGTGCCGCAACTATGTCTTGGATGGTCTACAGAATTCTCTGTATCACGTATATGTGATAAAGAAGTCTGCTAAGGAGCTCTGGGAGTCCTTAGAAAAGAAATACAAGATCGAGGATGCCGGATCTAAGAAATTTTTAGCCAGTCGGTGTATGGACTTCGAAATGCTTGATTCACGTTCAGTGGTGAGCCAAGTACGGGAGTATCAAGTGCTTTTGCAAGAAATGCATGCTGAGGGTCTGACCATGTCAGAATCTCTACAGGTGGCCACTGCTATTCACAAGCTACCTCCTTAGTGGAAGGCTTTCAAAAGCTATTTGCAGTATAAGAGGAAAGAGATATCTTTCGAGGATTTAATTATCAAGCTGCGCATTAAGGAGGATAACAAACGGGCTAAATGTAAGTCAGAGAATTCTTACTCTGAGACGGTTAATGTATTGGAGTATGGCCAAAGTTTTGGTACTAAGAAAGTTCACTCCTTTAAAGCTAAACAGGGTAATGAAAATCGAAAAGATAAAAAACAGGCTACGAAAGGGTCTCAGTTGAAGCCTGCAGGTAGGGTAGGAAAGAAACCTAAGTTCCAGTTCAATGGAAAGTGCTTCAATTGTGACAAAGTTGGGCATCGATCAGCAGATTGCCGTCAGCCTCGGAAGGATAATAAACAGCGTCCTCAGGCTAATATGGTTGGAAATGAAAGAGATCATCTCTCAGATGAAATGTCTGAGCTAAACCTCACTGCGGTGATTAGTGAGGTTAACTTGGTGGGGTCTAACCCAAAGGAGTGGTGGCCGGATACTGGGGCCACTTGCCATGTCTGCTCCAACAGGAGCATGTTCACTAATTTTGTACCAGTTACAACTGGTGAAAAGTTGTTCATGGGAAACTCTGCAACTTTTGAAGTGCTTGGTAAAGGCAAGGTGATCCTGAAGATTACATCTGGCAAAGAGCTTACTCTGACTAATGTGCTGTACGTGCCAGAGATTCGCAAGAATCTGGTCTCTGGGTCTCTTCTGAGCAAGAATGGGTTCCGCTTGGTCTTAGAGGCAGATAAGCTAGTGATTACCAAAGTAGGAGTTTATGTTGGGAAAGGATATATGACTGATGGCCTGTTTAAATTGAATGTAATTGCTGTAACCCCAACTGTTATGAGTAATGAGAAAACTCCTTCTGTTTACTTGCTTGAGTCTCCTAATATGTGGTATGGTAGATTAGGTCACGTAAATTACAATGCTTTACGTAGACTAAGCAAACTAAATTACCTGCCTAGGTTTCAAATTGTTTCAAATCATAAATGTGAAACATGCGTTGAATCTAAGCTTACTAGGTCTTCATTTCATAGTATTGAAAGAAGTATCGAGCCATTGGGACTAGTTCACGGTGATGTATGTGACTTGAAATCTGTCCAAACATGAGGCGGTAATAAGTATTTTATTACTTTTGTCGACGATAGCACGAGATATTGTTATGTGTACTTGTTTAAAAGCAAAGACGAAGCTATCGATAAATTCATTCTTTATAAGAATGAAGTTGAAAATCAACTTAGTAAGAAATTAAAGGTGCTATAGAGTGATCGTGGTGGTGAATATGAATCACCGTTTGGTGAATTTTGTGTTAAAAATGGAATAATTCACCAAACTATTGCACCTTATTCACCTCAGCAGAACGAAATTGCTGAGCGTAGGAATAGAACTTTAAAGGAAATGATAAATGCTATGTTGATTAGTTCTGGATTACCACAGAACATGTGGGGAGAAGCTATTCTTTTCGCAAATTATATCTTGAATAAAGTGTTAAGAAAGAATATGGATAAGACTCCGTATGAACTTTGGACAAATCAGACACCTTCATATAAATAGTTACGAATGTGGGGGTGTCTTGCTAAAATTGTGGTGCCTCCTCCTAAGAAGGTCAAGATTGGACCTAAGACAGTTAATTGTGTATTTATTGGTTATGCACAAAATAGTAGTGCATATAGGTTCCTTATGCATTATTTGAATGTACCTGATATTCATCCGAACACAATTATGGAGTCTAGGAATGCACAATTCTTTGAGAATAAATTTCCTTGTAAGTCTCCTAAACAGTTAACTCCTATTAAACGGACAATGGAATCTTCTGCTTCTGGCAGCAGTAAAGATCCAGTTGAAGAAGGTGAGGATGAGCTTAGACGGAGCAAAATGACCAAAACTTCTAAGACATTTGGCCCTGATTTTCTCACATATTTGATGGAGAATGATCCTCAAAGCTATAAAGAAGCTATATCTTCTCCAGATGGTCATGTGTGGAAAGAAGCCATCAAAAGTGAAATCGATTCCATTCTACAGAATCATACCTGGGAGTTAGTAGATCTTCCACCGGGCTACAAGCGTTTGGGCTACAAGTGTATATTCAAGAAGAAGATGAAAGTGGACGGCTCCATTGATAAATATAAAGCTCGGCTAGTAATCAAAGGTTATAAGCAAAAGGAAGGCTTACATTACTTTGATACTTATTCTCCCGTGTCGAGAATAATTTCTATCCAGATGATAATTGCAATTGCGGCCTTGCGAAATCTGGAAATACATCCGATGGATGTAAAAACAACTTTCCTAAATGGAGATTTGAATGAAGAAATCTACATGGAGCAACCAGAGGGGTTTACAGCTCTAGGTCAAGAAAGGAAAGTTTGTAGACTGGTTAAATCACTGTATGGTTTGAAGCAAGCACCGAAGCAATGGCATGAGAAGTTTGATAATGCTATGCTTTCTAGTGGTTTTAGAATCAACAAGTGCGACAAGATTATCAAAGATACTAAGAATATGTTAAACTCGAAGTTTGAAATGAAAGATATGGGTCTCGTGGATGTCATTTTGGGAGTAAAAATTACTCGAACACCAAATGGACTTGTGTTATCTCAATCTCATTACATTGATAAGATACTAGACAAGTTCAACAAGTCAGATACCACTGTGGCCAGGACTCTAGTGGATTTGAGTCTCCACTTATCCAAGAACACTGGTGATGGTGTATCACAGTTAGAATATTCTTGGATAATTGGGAGTTTAATGTATTAAATGACTTGTACGAGACCGGATATAGCATACTCAGTTAGCAGATTGAGTCGCTACACGAGTAACCCAGGTGCTGTCTGCTGGAAAGCCATTTTTAGGGTGCTACATTATTTAAGGCACACTTGTGATTTTGGACTGCACTATTCTAGATACCCTGCAGTAATTGAAGGATATGCTGATGCAAATTGGATATCAGATATGTCAGATACCAAGTCTACTAGTGGATATGTCTTCACTCTTGGTGGTGTAGCTGTCTCTTGGAAATCGTCCAAACAAACTTGCATTGCAAGATCTACAATGGAATCAGAGTTTATCGCTTTGGACAAAGCAACTGGAGAAGCAGAGTGGCTTCGCCAGTTTGTTGAGGATATTCCAAGATGGTCAAAGTCTGTGCCTGCAATTTGTGTTTATTGCGATAATCAATCAACAATTAGCAAGGCACAGAACAATATGTATATTGGTAAGTCTTGCCATATTTGAAGACGACACAATACTATTCGACAACTACTCTAACAAGGTATCATCACTTTGGACTACATGAAGTTAAACGATAATATTGTGGATTCGCTAACCAATGGGCTAACTCGAGAGCTAGTTGTAAAAGCATCGAGGGGAATGGGCTTGCAGCCTATGACATTGAAATGTATCAAGATGGAAACCCAACTTAGCTGAATGGAGATCCCAGGATCTAGGTTCAAAGGTACAACTAAAACATGTATATCTGTGTAAATCACTGAGAATGTTATCCTTCTGCTCATTCCTATGGTGCTCACAGTGATTGGAAGATGCAGGTTAAGCTATTCTTTTAATAACCATTAAGTGTTGTTGTGAAAAACTGAGTTAAGAGGTCACCTATGTGAGTGTGAAGTGGGACCGCTTCTAAAGGATTGACAAGGCTACGTCCTTAAAAAAACACTTGCAGAACCAGGCGACGTGTTCATAGCCAAAACGAACACAACAGTAAGAACTATGTTGTGACTAGAATGGTCTTGTGTGAGATCTATTGTCTTGGTTTACACAAATGGTGAAACAGTTTAAGGCATCAAATCCACTGGTTTGCTAGTAATTCCCGATAGGTTTCATAAGGGAAGGTTCAAAGCTAAATGCTACCTATCCTATGCAGAATTGATTCGTTTTACTCTCTCTTTCCTCTTGAATCTTAGTTTCCATTTTCATTCATGTGGGGGATTATTAGAATTGAATGAAAAATATTGAATAAAAGTCTTTTCATATGTTGTAACTCAAGTCCCTTCATGTTTTTAACCCCTTTATCAATGAATGGTTTAACTCTTTGATTAATGAGCTAGCTTTTCTTCCATTGGTATAAATAGGAGTCTCTCTAGGTTGGAAAATTACGAGTGAAATACAAGCTTCTTCCTCTAAGCAACAATCTTCTTTTTCTCACTTTCAAATTCTTCCTTGTGCTTATAATTTCTTTGTGAGATAGAGTATATCACAGCTAGTTCGCAGGCAGTTAACGTAGTACAGTGTGAACCGACAATCGATTGTATCCTGGAAATCGAACACTGATGAAAACCTCTTGCACTCTGGTGAGGCGAAGAATTTGATTTAAGAAAACTGTGAATACACAGGCCTTTGGTTTGATTTGATTATCTAAAATTACCTACACTTATTACAAAGACTAAGAGGTAGATTAGTTCAATGAAGCATCCAATAACATGGATGCTAATTATGTAGATATTTGACTTGAGAAAAGCATAATATACAACGATGCACTGAACTGTGCAACTGAATATGGTGGCGCCTGAAACCTTTCTAATGACTTTCTCTTGTAAATTGTGTAAAAGGTTGGCCTAAAACATATTCAAATACAGAAAAAAAGAGTACTTCATTAATTTGTATTATAATTAATCATTTCAATTACATTCTTGGTTACTTTTTCTTACTTTGAAGGCCTTACACAGGTGCTAGGAACGATACGATATTACCTATAAGCAATATGAACAAAAGGAACGAAAAGTTAGAATCACACATGAAAATTACCACACGTCTCATGTTTGATTCTATTGACCATTTTCATTTTTTTTAGAATAGGTTTCGTAAAAAGTGAATATTTTCTCTCTCTTAAATATGTACTTTTCAAAAGAAAGAAAATTTTTTGGATTTATGTGTAGAATTATTTTATTGAGAGAGAACAAACAGGAAATTATATATAAAAATTTACATGTTTGTGTGTGTACATATACATGCTTTTTTGTAAAGAATTACCAAGAATGTGTACCTGAGATGCCAAATATGAAAGCCAAGGTTTGAACACTTAGAAATGCCATTTTCTTGGTGAAGCTCTTTGTACTGCAAGCACTTGCAACAACCAAAGAATCTTGAAAATATTACCAGCGTCCTATATCTAGGGAAACCCACATAGTTGGGTACATATTTAAGTTGGATGTTAGGCTAAACTTGTAAAATTTGGCCAATATTATTTAAAAAATGGTATGTTTTAATTGTATTAGCAATTATTTAGACAAAAAATTATTAGTAGAAGTCAAGAAGTTTATTGTAGGTTGTATAGATGAGTTAGGAGTTCGTGGGATCGTCTATGGAACAAAGAAAAAAGTTGTCGGAATCATGCTAGCCTACTGTCAAACTGCTGCTCAAGCATCCAAGTATGAGTTTAAATGATGTGTTATAGCATATTTTCCATTACTTGTTTAGATTTTTATGAAGTATTTAGTATAAATTTCTTCATGTTACCATCTATACTGCACACACTATGATATTGTGAGTTGAATTTGATCACGTGTGTGAGATTTCAGATGGGAGTCATGTGTTGGTAAAGTGATTTTGAACATGAATTGACCTTATTTTAGTATATCTAACCTTAAGTACATTTCCTTGGAAGAAAAGTTCAATATCTTATATTTTTCTTCGGAGTCTATTTGACTTGAGTAATTAAGTCCGAGTGATTTTCTCATAACTTGGTGCCTATGTTCATCTGACTTGAGTTAATCGGCCTATAGCTCGTTGCAATAGTCATCTTGGTTGCTTAATGAAGAAGAGATTGCACATAAAATGTAAAAAAAAAAAAAAAAAAAAAAAAAAAAAAAAAAAGAAATCGGAAAATGGAAAAAAAAAAAGTTGATGGATGAGCTTCAAAACTAAATAAAAAAAATATCTATATGCCCAAATTTAGGGAGGAAAAGAAGAATATACATAAAAATGAGTTTCTTTTATATATCCTAATATTATATTATTGATTTGACTTTCATCAGTAGACGAATAAATTTATTGACAGTGATATTTAGTATGTCATTTATCAGAAAATTAAAGTTGGAAATATGCTTACAAATGATTAGTGATACTTTACACATATGGGTTACTTCTACAATTTATTCTATTTTAACATAACTGAGTATGTTTACTGATAATTGATTATGCTTGTGCATACTATCAACTGCATCTTTGAACTCTTATATATCGTTGTTGGCTTATGATAATTACATTTGATATCGTTCCCTTCGTCATTATGACAAAAATGGAGAGAGATGGCATTTTCTTTGCATGGTAATTTTGAGTGACAAAAATGGGGAGAGTTAGTATTAAGGGGTATATGATAGTATTTCATGGCATTTCATATCGTAATATATCATAATACCTAGATTTTTTGAGTTTTAATGTTTTATAGTATTAATGTTTTAGTTTGTATTTTAATTAAATTAATATTACTTCTCAATCTAGCTAGCATACATATGATAGTGTGTTTCAATTATTATATTTCTTATTTTACAAGCTTTTACACTGAGTATTTGAGTTGTTAATTTTAGAAAATAGGTTTAACAAGGAAACAAGAGAAGACACTCAGTTTGAGTTTGAGTAGATTAGTATTGTTTTTACTTTCTTGCCTTGTATTGTATAGTTTTGTCAAAAAATGTCAAAGGAGGAATTTGTTAGGTTTTAATTGTATTGGCTATTTTTTTTTTTAGAGAAAATGATTGTTATAAAAAAGTTGTAAGAGTCAAGGAGTCTATTGGTAGGTTGTATAGATGAGTGAGAAGTCCTTGAAGTCGTTTATAAAATAAAGGAAAAAGTTGTCGAAATTATGCTAACTCGTCATCAAGCTATTGCTTGAGCGTCCAAAACAATATCATTATCACTAGCCTGGCGCCTGACTATTGCTTGAGTGAAGCAGTTGTCGCTTCCCTGTCGTCGGGCTCTCTTTTGAGCGATGGTGTATACCGAGAAAACCTAATTCACGTTTTTCAAGAATTTTATCTGGCCCATACTACAAAACCACTCTACTATATATACCCATGCCCACTTCGTGAAAATGGTGGTTGATCATTATATTCTACCTTCATAACATTATTTGGAGATAAAACGATTATTCTACATCTAGAAATCAATCAACCACAAGTTGGGAAAAACATCAAAATCACATAATCCAAAACACTCACTTCTTAACCATAATCAGGAATGTACTTTCTCAATAGCTTTCAGAGGTTACTGAAGATTGATAAAGGTTGGACCAGAAGCACAGGAAAAGTACAAGAACAAGATGTTTTTGGTGATCTACAAGAGAGAGAATTCTAAAAGATAGGAGCGGGTGTAAGTGAAGCACGTTTTAGCAGGTCTTGAAGATTGTAGGAATTAGATAAGCGAGTCTAATGTGTTTTCGAATTTGGATCATACTGTAAGATTTTATTGTTTATGGTGAAAGTCATTAACTTGGTTCCGGAGTTTTTAATCCTGTGAAGATTTTTTTCCATCAACGATTTCAGAGTTATTTACTGCTTTATTAGTTATTGTGACAATTCAACATGGGATAAAATTGATATGATTGAGAACATGTGATCACGTAAATATTCTCATAACGCTCGTACATGCTTCCATATATTTAAGGTGTCCCTTTTTATGCTAACAACTTTAACGCTTCCAAATATGCAACAGGTTTTACCTTCAAATTCTAATGACATTTCAAGTTGCGCATTACATTTTGGAAATTCAAATTCTATTAAGATTGTGTTGAACATCTAATCGACAGAAAATATTTTTGTAACGCTTGTTCTATTACTTTTAAATTTGAAAAGGATAAGAATGAAATAGAGTTCAAATTCATATCAGTGCCTCTTCAAATTTATTACAAAATCTTTCCATTTTAATTTTTCTTGTTATGAATAATAACACAATTATCTCACACTTCTTTAACCACCCATTTAACACTATTTTAAAGTGCAGGTTTAAATGGTTAAGTTGTTAAAGAAGGTAGCATGTGCCAATTCCACATTTTGAACTTGATTTTGGATAAAATGAAATTCAATTGCCATCATTGTATTTGAGATCGAGTATCTCGACTACTCAATTGTAAAAGTATTTAACGTGTCACAAATTTAATGAAATATAGGTTCAAGATCATGGAATATTGTGGATATTCATCAAAAGTTCAACTAAATTAAGTCTTTACAACTATTTGAAAAAAATTTCGACTTGTCCAACGATAAATTATTATATATATAGGCATTAAAAAGGAGGGTGCATCAATGCAACTAGGATTGTAACCCAGGTGGGGAGTTTAGTGCTTTGTGTATTAAGGAATTTTGGGACGCTTTATATGGATCAAGAATGTGTCACTGTGGGGATGAGGGAGACACGCACATAATTCAAATATTTGACCGTTTGATTTTTTATAATAGATATTTTTTATTTTTATATTTTTAAAATCTCGAAGATATGTTTATGAAATTTTTAGTAAATGTTCCAATGAAATACTTCCTTTATCTCCCTACACCTCACCTTTCTAATGTTGCAACGTTTGATTTTCACACTGAATATCAATCTTGGGATCGAAGAAAAAATACATGTCGTTGACTTATCATAACAAAGCATTCTTTGAAGCAATGGGGAATGTCTTTTTTTTTTTGTTATTTTTTCAGTCAAATTCTTCTTAATAACATTTGTTGAAGTCTCCGATTGAAATGTGGAAAACTCCATCTATTCTCGACGACGAGTTTTGCAAATGCTCCCCAAAATTGAAATTCATTTCGAAAGGTTCAAACATGTTTGACGATTCAATACGACTATATATATATATATTGAAAAACTCATCTAGACCATTATCATATGTAGGATTATGTGCTGAAATCAGTACATTGTTTTGTACTCTTTACAAAGTTGTTGCATTTACATGGATTCTTCAGTATGACAATAATATAAAAGACTGGAATAGTTTATTATATTATAGTATGATTAGACTCACATAGTTACTGATAATATGATTAAATTCCACATAAATCAATGGGGCTTGCATAGTCGAAAACTTAGCTTTCCATATATATGTTTCTTGAATCTATTAATTACTATTTATTATCACTTTTATTTCGTTTTCATGTATAGGGATTTTTATCCTTTCATCTTCATGTTTTGTGCCATCTTTTTCTTGCTGATTATGGGGATTCTGCACTGCACATTTAACCTCCTACTTTTCATGTTGGTAACTGCTCCAAATGTTAGGGAGACTGTTTAGTCATATCAGTCTTTTCTGCCAATTATTACTGTCAATTCTATGGAGGCTAAATTACTTTGATAAATACTAGCTCTGAAAAAGAGAGAGGATAATTTGGGATTGAACTCCCTGACCTTTAAAAATGAGGTTCAGGATACTTCATCTATTTAAATATGAGAACTTATGTTCTCGCATGAACAAATTGTTAGTATTGATGTTAACAGCATATTTGGTATAACTTAAAATCCAATTAAAATCAAATTTTTGACTGTTATTTCACTATTCCAACCGTCATTTTTGAATTCTTCTCTCACAGGTAAAACACACTTTATCTCCAACGGTCAAAAAATTAATTAACAAAATCTCTATCAAACAAGCGCTAAATTGTACACAATTTTTAATTAAACGTTAAGTAGTTTGATACTTTTACCATCCAACTTTGAAGTCACAAGAAAGTCCCACAGGATTTTATTATTTACATTGGTAGTTTTGATTAAGTGGAGATCCAAATTCATAAATTAAATAGGTTGGAAACAATAACTATTAACCACTTTTGAAGGTTGGGGAGGTCAATTCAAATTTCCTAAGAATTTTTTTTAAAACAACTCCATTGAAAATAAAGATAAAGATTCTAGTAGTTTTGAAGGCTCTAGCTAGATTTTCCATCCTATAGAGCAAAAGGAGTACTTTAGGCATCATGTGTTTAGTAGAGTTACTAGAGTACTCAATGACTATCAATGTTAAGAAAATTCTATTTAAATCTTGAATGGATCTCATAATTTCAATGAGTCAAAGGAGCTAGTTCTTTAAAAAAAAAAATGGTTGAACCCCAACTTTGAGGGTTCTCATTGTCCCGTCCCTAGAGCTTTGTGAGGAAGGTAAATCGCGGAATGTGCCTCAACAGGCCAGGGAATAAGATCTGCCTGTACACTGCGCTTACAAGGAGTCCAATTCCATGTTTCAGGAATCGAACCTCCACACTGTGACTGCCAGCAAGGCGTGAGATAACCTCACTCTTGTCTTTTATACCACTGAACTATGCCTCGAGGGCGGTGCTACTCTACTTCTTTAAAGAAGTAGTGTAGCACCATGGGCTGCCAACCTCTGGCTCTAGAGTCAAGTTGGCCCTACCACAATGTCTCAACCCGGAAACTATTAAAATATATTAAATTGTCACATGATTTTAACATGTCTAATTTTGTAAAGCTGGATTTTGCTTCACATCTTGGTAAGTACCAACAAATTTAAACTGGGACATGTTTTAGTGATTATCACATTTTTTCTGATAACTTCTCTTGCTCTAGTGAGGAACGATTTATGCATATTATTAATCTTTAACTTGTCTCACGATCCAACATCTAGACAACCAAGGGGCAGTAGCTAGGTTCAAAGAACTAGTTCTCTCACCTTATTGATTGCAAACTACGCTTGTTAGCCATTATTTTCACCCAAATTTGAAACCGGACTAAAGGCGAAGTCTCATTGAAAGTATCACTTGGTTGTTCTACTATAATTTGATAACGGTTTACAGGTTAAACAGAATTCTATGCTCGATCTCAAGGATACATATAGAATTCCGCCGAAAGCCGTATTCAATGAAAGTCGTATGTACGGCTTCCTGAATATCTTGATTCAACGCAAACGAATTTCCTGCCGCTACCATATAGAATTTATCTCTACCTGGCAATAAATAATAGACAAACTTGGGATTTGCAATCCCACGTAAGATCAGTTCAGTATCATGGGATCTCATTTGAATGGGCTTAGAGGGATCTAGTAGTTAATGCAATAGTCCAAGTTAGAGTTTTATAAGCACTGATTTATATGAAGATTCATTGAAGAGTAAGTTGGCAAGAAAGTCCATACTAATATGTATAAGCGTCTAATTAAGCATCAATATAAAAACACAATAGAGAGATCATTGGCCATACGACATACTGACATACATATTATTTAGCCTCAAGTTAGATTTCATTTTTCACTTGTGTATATGTGCAAGATCACGGCAGTACGATTTAAATGTAGTCCCTCCTCAACTTCCAATCGATTCAATTTAGTTGCTAAATTTACAATTTCATCTCGTATTCTTCAACACCGTCACCTATGAGGAAGAGTAACGACTGGGAAGGGTACAGATCAGCTGCACATATGATACGACGTAATTATTTTTAACATAGCTGATGAATTTGAGATGAAATTGTAAGTTTGGAGTATATAAAATTGAAGTTAGTTTTTTATTCCATTTTTAACTTGTTTGTATCATGTGCAAGAAGGGAAAATAATATTGGCATTGATTAGGCTAATTCTTTTGACATGAAATAGAGGGAAGCAAGTAAAATTATTTTTACGAGAATGAATTCTACATTTTCAGAATGTATAACTTTTAAAAGATTTTCAAGAAAATTTTGTTAATAATTACATAAGAAAAATAGCTCAAATTTCCAATATATATTTATACAAAATTGATTGATCATGGTCTCTATTACATTCATTTAATGATTTATTTGGTAATACATGCAGCATTTTCTTTATAAAAGAATTGATGTCAACGTATATGCAGCTTATCCTTGTTATATGGTACCATGACTTCATTTGTTAAGTATATATTAAGAAATTGAGCAAACATGGGGCTGCAGCTCAAATGGTAGAGCGCTTGTTTCGCATGCTAGAGGTACGGGGATGGATAGCCCGCATTTCTACATTTTTCTAAACCTTAATTTTTTTTTCTCTCTTCCATTGTCGTTGACATCGTTGTCGTTGTTGTTATGAAGGCTCCTCATTGTTATTTAGCCCATATTTGATTTAAATAAAACAGTTAATAAAAATTCAAGTTAAAGTCAACTTTTAATTTTAATCACACTTTCATGAGATCCATATACAAAAATTTATATCTAGTGATGGAGTCAATTGAACCTATTGTTAACTAACTTAAATAAAATAAGCAAATAATTTGTTTGGACAAACTTGGATGAATTTAAGCACTAGTACTTCAACTTCACCAATACTTATCCTTTTTTATTCAAATAACACCGTAATCGAGATATTCAATTGTGATGGTGACCGATATTGATTAATTATATGAGAATATTTCTTAAGTAGAGTCGAACATATATATTTCTACTTACGAACTTCATATGTATCTATGAAAGTTACTTCTAAGCAAAAGCTCATTTAAAACAATGAAACATCACATACCGATCACATAAAAAATAGCAGTATATTTTTATTCCATATCCAAATTTATGTCTAGATTCCTGTTTCGAGCTTAATCAAACATGTCAAAAAATTACTTTGTAGATTGATCAAATCATTATGTACCTAGGAAATCAACGAGTCTCAAGCAAGTTAATTTAATCAAGCGTTTGGCAATTGTTTGTAAACAATTGTACAAACAAATATTACTACAACAAAGTTTACTTTTTATGCATATATTAAATGCTGTTAAAAGTTCTAATGCATGCCATAAAAAGTTCTGTACGGTGTACATGTGAATACCATATAAAGTCATGCAGTAAATACTCTCATTTTTTGAAAAGGAAAAGCATGCCATTAAATATCCATTTAAAATTTTTACTGCAAATATTTTTCTATCAATCTATATGTCATGCTTGAGAATTACACATTGAACTTCTACGGCATGCCCAAAATGTATGCCATAAATACTTTAAGTAATTGATCATTTACGGTATACATTTATGACATGCTGTAAATAGTCTCTTTTTATGGCATATGCCTTATTTGCACTTCGTAAGCGAATGTCATAAAATGCTAATTTTGTTGCAGTGACAATTTTTATCAACTTTTCAATCGAGTATTTTATCAACTTTTAATCAAAATCTACTAAAAACCTGATTTTTAGCTACACCAAATAGGGGCTTAATAAGCAATAATGGCACAAAAATTCCGGAGTTTTAGCTCTTCTATATGAGATTGATTTTCTCGACCCTACTCTAAATCTTGGATTGTTCAGGTCATATGACATGTGGAACTCAATTTTATCCCTTCTCTTATTCATATCACTACCTTTGCCCTCTTCTCAGTTTGATGGATGGCATTCATTAATTCAAGGTCGAAATTGGAATGATGGATGGGCCTGATTTATTCCTAGTGGCAGATCCCGAAAACCCATAAACCGAGTCATAAATAAGTGGTGTTGAGAGTTGAAGTCTTACAGCTTCGAGATGAGGTGATTGAGTGACAATATCAAGAGAAAAATTAATTTGAATAAAGTATTTAGAGATTTTTTTGGTTCATATATACTAATTTCTATTTAGTACGGATACTAGATTACTATAAAGCTTTATTTTTTGCTTAAATTCCTTCTTTGCATTATTAAATTGGAGTTCTCAATTTTCATTGAAGCAAATTACATATTAACCATTCTGAGAATGATTCTATGAGACTGCATAGACAAAAACATAAAGCAGATTGTACATTTTTTAACATCATAGTACGTTACAACTTAACCAACCTTTACATAGAGCTTTCTTATTTGCTTTGAAAGATTTAGGAATACACAACTTTCTCTCGATGCCGTTTGCTTTTGCAGAACTTCTGATGGTAATGGATTATTAGTTCCAGACAGGGCTTTTCAGGGTAGTTTAAGATTCTTCAGTAGCCTGTTTACAGAAATGAATGTGCGAAAAAATGAGAATGAATATTGAATACATATCCAGTTTGCATAAGTTAGATTATTCCTAAAGATCAAATTTTGATGAACGGTATAGATAGAAAAGGCTTTCAAAGATGCCAATGTATAAAAAATAAATCATGTCTCATTTTCTATGTGCGATAAGTAAGTCTTGTTTTTGCTTATTTGAGTAGGCACATCCCGGTTTTAGCAGATTGAAACACGAGCTAACATTTTATGGTTATTTTTATCAGTGTTGTACCAAAATATAAATAACTGGATACGGTTTAGCAAGAATTCCTGATGTGAAAGATTATCTTGATGTCATTCTAAACGAACAATTCTTTTTCAGAAACTTTGAGTTAACTTTATTCTGGTAGAAATAATAACTATTGGCACAAAAGAATATACTTTTATTATCCAAGTACAGATTTTGAGGCTGGGGATTGATGAAGGTGAGGATTTCATTAAAAAAAAAAAAAAAAAAGGAAAAAAAGAAGAAGAGAGAATCGTCACGTAAAGAACCTTGCCAACAAAAGAAAAATAAATCATCATGTTTTTAGGAATAATGAGGCGGCCTGAACTTAGACCATGTGCTATGATCTAAGACAAGTAGGATTAAAATTCATGTGATCTCTTTTAGGAATATGAATAGATTATACTTAATATTATAGTATCATGACAAGTAATAGAGTGCATGAAGTCTTAAAATGTATTCTCTCCAAGGAAAAAAAGGAGAAGAAAATATTTTTATCAATATAGAAGTTTCTTTTATCCCTCCATGCTCGTGTTTACTCGATTTGGAATTTGGATAGGTTAAGAATCCAGTTTAATTCAATGGACAATGAAGAGAAAATTAGTTTGCCTTGCATGTGGCGGGTGGAAGTAGGGTACAATACCTCTGTTATTGCCATATCCTCTCCCATTGTTTGGAATAGAGCTGTAATTAGGTATTGGTACTTGATCAGTTTCTATCTGCATGATGTCCTTGACTAGGGCCTCATAATGCCTCCTCACTTCGTCCGCTGATTTCTCGCCTACTGCCCGTGCTATGTTGTTCCAGCGGTCTGGTGTGTCCTTGTCATATCGTGCTAAAGCCTCCTCGAATTTCTTGTTTTGTTTATGTGTCCATGAGGAGCTTCGTGTAGATGAACGAGAGGATGATGCCATAAGAAAAGAAAGATATAGTCGTCTAGGAGATAAGACACAAGCTTGAAAGTGAACCTAAATGAAAAGGAAAGGAAGTTTTTGGTTGAAGGGGGAATAGAAGAGTTGCCTCAGTCAAGGGAGAAATACAAGTCAAGTCGAAGGTGTTTTGGTTAGAAATTTCAACATAAGGTTGCTTATATAGAGAAGAAAAGTTGATGGCAATGGGAGAGTGCAAGTTGACGAATATATATATATATATCTTTTGCAAGAGGTTACATATAAAAGATGTGATTCGTATGCTTAGGGGTCACAACATGGGGCAAAGTGAAGATGAATAAGGGACAAGCTTTTTGTTGAATTCTTGAAAAGTCATTTTCTAGCCTTCTACAATATCAAGATAAGCAAGTGGATTACTTGGGAAATTCTACCCAGCTGGTGGGGATTAGATCCCTTTTAATTCAAAGTTTCTACAAGTTAAGATAGATGCGCTAACACGATGAAATCATCACACTTCATTAAAGAAATTCTCAAGATATTCTATCATCTATTTCTGGGATATTTTTGCCTTAATTTTGCCTGTTGCATCATTTTCTTAGTTGCCTCTTTCATTTATTTTCATTTCAAATAGTCAGTTCAGCTCGACGCCTTGGGCCAGCACCCAAGTGATGGAGGTCGGAATCGAATTATGGGAGACATCTTAAAGAAGCATTAGTTATGACACAATAGAAGAACTCTTTGATTTCTGTTGACAATCTAGACCAACCAATCAAGAGGGTAACAGGACAGTTTAAGTTACAGGTCAGCTTAAGTTACAGGCCTGAGCATCATCATGACTCTGTCATAGCCGATCTGACCGACCAATCTAATTTCATCCAACGTGCAATTGCACGAATTACTTGATTGGAATACTATAACTTGACATTATTAAGGCGACTAGTTTTAGTTCACCTGCCTATATAGGGGTGAAGGATCTACGAAAGGAAAAGGTCGAACCGGACAATTGTTACAGACCAACGTTATAACACTCTTATTTAGTTAAAAATCGTGAAAGTTTATCACAGATTATCATGCCAATATTTGACATCAACAAATTTCATTGACCTAACTTATCACTATAAAATCAACAGAATACGAGGTTTGCATTCACGTTATAGATTGCTCATCTGAATTATACCTAGGCAATGTTGGACATGCTTTTATCCTCGACCCCTTTCCTTTTTCCAAATAAAATGACTGTATCTTATATTTCCCCTTTAAAGTTACCATTTAGGCTAAAAACCATTGTACTGCAAACCAAGAATTGAAGGGAAAAAAAGCATCACCACTTCAAATTTCAACGTTTTATTCCCTTTATAATATCTACTCCTGAAATTTGTCTGCCATTTTCGGTTGGAAATGGAGAGTTTATCATGTTGTTAGCACCATTCCAAAGGTTTCTATCGCCGTATTGTACTTAACTCTTGTCAATCAGGGTATTTTGTCATCGGAGAAAACCCTTTTTCTTTTTAGTCAGTTCTTGCTTAGATTCTGCTGTCATTACTTCTAGTTATATGAGTTACAGCAATCTCTATGTCTTTTAGAGAATTTCTCTAAAAGTTTTGGACAATAGAATTTTGGTTGGGTATGAGCATAGGGGTCCTAATTTTTTATTCGGTTCATTTGTTCCCTCAGTGATTGATCGATTTGATTTGAAATAATATATTAGGCATTCATTAAATCACCATACGAACATCTGAAATACATTATATGAAGTACGACTACTTAGCTTATATTAAGCAATAGCAATATTTCAAATCCATCAATTGGTAGATCATTCTCATTATAAGAATTACAATTTACGTGGTTGACAAGTTGAAAGATTTGCAGTCTACACGACACTTATATTTATTAAATAGACAATCAATAATACTGAAATTGATTTCCAATGGTTTCTATCTACAATTTAATACTACTGTTCTAAGAACATAAATAAAATTAAATAAATTGTCGAGTAAACATGTCTAAAAAGTTATCTGAATTTAGGACCTCTAAACAATATCTATTTTTTTGCTACATCAAATTGACAAAATCATGTCACGTACCATTCGAGATGTTTTTCTAAAACATTGTTTGTTTTTCTTATGTAGTAATTTATTTAAAACAATTTACATTAGCATCGATGATGTTCTAAAGTCCTACACTACATAAAGGAATTTGAAAAAAAAAAAAATCAAGAAAAAAGAATGAGAATTTCTTCTCATAGTTTCTAGATCTAGTCGACCATCATCCAAGTCAAGGCACTTGCAAAATAAATAAATGTTTGAACCAGTTGCTCACGTTTGACTCAGTAAATCACTGTCTCAATCAACGTGTCTCTAAGTATCTATAATGTTGTTAAATTCCTATAGTTTTATTTCAATGAAAAAAAAAAATAAAATGGTTTCATGCTTCACGTTTCAACTATCATATAACAACACAATTTTCCCCAAAAAAAATTACTTTTAATACTTTAAGATAATTTTTCAGTATGTCCCTTTCATTTTTCTCTTTGATGCACTTTTTTTTTCCTCCTAGTCCTACGTATATATTCAAGACCATCGGAACCATTAACACAAATTTACCAGATCAGCCGGCTCAAGGAATCACCACAAATTTCTCACAATTAGCATCAATTTCTGTGGTGGTTCTTGAGCTGGCTGATCTGGTAGATTTGAGTTAATAGGAACCTTCCATTTTCTCTCCACTTGTACATAATGTATTTATATATATATATATATATATATTTTTTTTTTTTTTTAATTGTAGTTTCTTTATATTATATTGCAAGTAAATTCATATTTTATAATCAGACTGCATTAATACTATTCGGTTTTGCCAAGCAGACATGTTTAGATTTCAAAATAAAAAAATTTAATCGGCATTGTAAACTTTTCTCCTTCTTTTACTACTACAAAACTATTTTTTTGTGTGTTTTTCATTTCATATTACTTTTAACATCTGGATTAAGCCTTAACCCTATAAGGGCGATTGTTGCATGGTAGAGTTTGAGCACGACACTGTGGTGCCAACAATTATGACAAATTAATTTACTGTAAGATCTTCCGTTAAAATTTTGACTAATGGAGATGTACTTAGTAATAAATGAAAGATTAACATTGTAATGGCCAAATTAAAACTAAGTTAAGTGGATTGACGCATAAGAAACTTCGCTAAAAGTTGCTAGAAGTTACGACTTTCTTGATTGAAAATTACTCCCAAAATTGAATTTTATTATTTTACAAAATGTAGGGAATATATACTGTGTTTTTTAGTAAAAAAGTAAGAAAGAATATGACATTTAAGATTATGTTATGACGTGAAGATAGAATTTGGCTTTTTAATTTTAAATGTAACTAAGAATGTAACTTTTTTATGCATGTAGTATTTTTTAGCTATTATACATTATACAATATTCTTCAAATTATATTTTATTCTAGACGTATATATCATTGTTCTCGAAAATGATGCAAAGAAATATGCATAAACATGATTAACACTCCAAATACTCATTGAATACCAAGAATTCGGTCATCGAATATTCATTGATATCATTGGAGGAATTGAAAAAACTCCCAAAGACAAAGACAAATTCTAGGAAATTAATCTAAACAAATTTTTAATAATTAATACAAGAAAATAAATAAATAAATATAAATTTATTCCCGCCTGAATAATAAAAGTTTTAGTTTGACAGCTTAAACGGTGAAATTTGGCCACATAATCGGCAAGCTCAAGCTTATGAGTTCAGCTTAGTGGCTCATTTTGGCATAGAAAAATGATATATTCACCCAATTATGGTTGACTTGGTCAACATATCCAACTACATCAGATAATTTTTGAATGCAAGACATGAAGAAAATGAAAGTAGCAAGTATAGTGGAATGGAACCTGGTTGATTAAATTGGGATTCTACTCCACAAACATCAGTCATTTGTTCAAGTACCAACTGATTTGCCAAAATATTCGACTTGTTTGGAATCTCTTGAAAACGTGTTTTTCTACTTTCAATTGGTTTTCTCACGTGGAATCAATACCTCATCTATAATTCCATCAGGATCAATCAAATATTGCTTTTAATCTTATGGAATAATTCATAACTAAATTGATTCCCTCCTGTATTTTGAAAATTGAAACTACAGTCTCTCAGACTCTAGTATTAACTAGTTCCAAATGATTCAATGAGGTGTTGAAATCTTGTCCTCAAAGTTGAACTCCCTCAATTCAAAGTTTAACTGATTATAGGCGAACTATGTGTATTCATTTAAGTCCTCCACGCGTTGACTGATTATAAGGCAAGATGAAAGTTTTGATTGTTGATGACCAAGAGCCACTGTGATATGTGCTTATCTACACATAGAAATTAGAGAAATTCAACAAAAAAAGGTCGAAAATCCCAGCTTTTAAAACAACTGGCAAATATATGCTTATGGCTTTTCCTACAAGGCAATATTCAGATTAAAATGCTGCAAGAATCTGCATCAAAATAGGGTAGCCCTACGATATTTCAGAATCTTTATCATCTATTGTCCATCCTTTTCATGAGAAGTTGCAAAAAAATGCGTCCCCATCCCCCAGGAAAATACATAATATCACTTTAATCTCCATCTTCTTAGTCGAGGCATATCTTGTTCTTTTTTTTTCCCTGTTATGAACAATGAAGAAAATATCAAATAATTTCGATACCAATTTGTTGCGATAATAGGCAAAAAATAATAGGACACAATATAAAGTAATTAATCACAAATTCAAGAATATAATAAGTGATAGAGTAATGTAGATCTCACTAATATATGGAGAAATTACAACGATTTTATGTTTTGTTTTGTCTAACTTAATCTAAAATACAATAAAGAGCTAAATATATATATATATAGGTAGGGTTGTAAATGGATCGAATATAATTCGGATTTGTCCATATCCAATTCGATAATTCAATGGATATTTGATTGTTAAATTCATATTTGATTTGCTATGTTATTGGATATCTAATCCGATAAATCCGATCCGAAATTGAAAAAATTAGGAAGATAAAATTTAGGGAAAAATTCATAATCCAAGTGTATTATTTACACCAATTCAAAAATAAGTAAATAGTTTGAAAATTCAAAATTCATGCATATATTTAATTAATTAAAAATATTTATTAATAAATATAATAAAGTCACAATTATACGATTAATGGTCACAGATTCATAATTGTAGGTCACAGATTTATTCACCGGTCACATATCATTAAATTAATTGGTCACAGATTATTTCGTGATCACAAATCAAAAATTTTGTACGTTACAGATTATTTCGAGATCACCCCTACGCTTCCTTTTTCTTTTATATATCTAGCAAGTTGAACTCAGTCCCCTGGATCAGATTATAATTTTCTTTTTCTATTGAATAACGTTTTCGTTAAATTTGAAATAAAGAAACAGAGAAGTATGACTGACTATACACACACACTTTAGATTATAAAAACAAGAATTTGTGTGAGAAAGAAAGATTGGTTTTGTTTGAGAAAATAAATTCAGTAAGAATCCAAATGATAAAATTCGTGCATGTGTTTTTCATGTATACCAGAAAAAGAGAGTATAAGGATATAGGGTTTTTGCTTTTATTTCTTTCTTGTAGAAGAGTTTCGTATTGGTTAGCTTCCTCTAAAACTCTTCCTGAATGCTAAATCACTTTCAGAAAATTATCAAATATGTTAAAAAACAGTTTCCTAAATGAAAAAGAGAAGCAAATTAAGCATTTAATTCAAATCCCACACAAGAAAGCAATAATCCTGAGTGAATAAGATTGCAGAGAATCAAGAGAGAGACTGAGACAGATCTCATCATTCTTAAACAAATTAAAACTAAAATGAGAAACTAAATCAAATCATTCAACTTGAATTGTTGACAACAAAAAAAAAAAAAAAAAAAAACCATCAATAAGATATTAGCTCTGATACCAGTTTGTTATAAACAACGAAGAAATATCAAATAATCCTAATACCAATTTTGTTGCGATAATAGGCTAGAAGATAATATGATGTAGTATGAAGTAATTGATCAAAAACTTAAAATAAAATAATTGACAATGGAATGTGGATGCACTAAAATATAGAGAAAGAATTACAAAGATTTTATGTTTTGATTTGTCTAATTTAATCTAAAATACAACATATATAAACTGGCGGATCCAGCTTCCAGCATGAATATGGGCTAATTTAGCAAAAATAAAAAATAAAGAAGAAGAAAATTTTACACATAAAAAAAAAGTTTTTACTAATTTTTTTTTAAAGGGATTTGGGGCTGACGGACGGGATGTAGCACTGCCCTGCCCATCCCTGAATGAATTTTAATTAAGGTCAACATTAAGAGGAATTCTAATTGTTAGAATGCTTTCAGAATCCTATTCGAAATATATTTGACAAATTCTAGTTGAAATTCTATTTGGAAGCACAATTGAGAGTTGAAATTTATGTTGGACTTGAAAAAATCAAAATATATACCAGGGAGGACTTTTTAGTGCAACTATGCTAGCCTATTGGTCAACTAGAGCTTGAGCGCCAACTTGGCGCTAGATGAAAGCTCAAGCGACGAGGTGGCGCCTGCCTAGTGCTCGAGTGCCATATTCATCCGGCATAGACCCATATATATATAGTGAAAATTACACAAATCCAAGGGTTTAAACATCAAGCGACGAGGTGGCGCCTGCCTAGTGCTCGAGTGCCATATTCATCCGGCATAGACCCATATATATATAGTGAAAATTACACAAATCCAGGGGTTTAAACATCACAATTCAAAAATCATGGCTTAAGTTTCATTATGCAAAAATCAGGTTTGATTTAATAATTTAAATACTAATTTCTCTCAATTCAATTTCTCCAACCCTAATTTTACGTTATGTTTTTTCTCTCTACCGTCTTCATACTCTCCCTTCTCTCTATCTTGAAACACCACTGTCGCAATCGTCGGAGACGACGATAACGACGGAGGCGAGCCTTGGAAGAAACCTCCTCAATTTTGATGGTGCAGCGACACTCCTCTCACTAACGGAGAAGAGTCACTGCCCCCACTTTTTAGATCAAATATGGCGGCCAATTTTTGCATAACGTTGAGTGACGATTTGTTGCGAGAATCATGACCGGTTGCAATATGTTGCTGGACATTGAACGCTATCAGTCGCAGGTGAGGTGTTGATGGTGTTGGTGGTGGTGGACAATGTTGATGGTGGTGCGGTGGATACCGTGGATTTAGTGGCGAGTCTATGTGATCTGCCTGTGGTTGTATGTGTGGTGGTGTTGGTGGCAATGTGTGTGGTACCTCTGGCAGTGTTGATGCTATCGTGGTGGTGGTAATGGGGTGGTGGTTGTGCAGTGCTGGGGTAGTGGACATGCTGGTGGTAGTGCAAGTAGGAATGGTAGTGTTTTTTTGGTTGAGGGAATAATGGTGGTGGTGGTGTTTTGGTTGTGTCGGGGAAATTGGGTGGTTATTGTTGTTAATGGAACTGATAGTGGTAGTAGTGTCGGCGGTGAGGTGAGGGTGGTGATGGTATGTAATGTGACCAATTATTTAACTTGTGACTGATTGTTTGATTACATGTGACCAACTATTTCATTACGTGTGACCAATTATTTAACTGTGACATTAAAATTTGATAATTGTGACCAACAAATTCAAAAATATGTGATTGATTAATAAACTGTAACCTATAATTTTTTCATCTATGACCAATTAAATAAATCGTGACCTATAAAAATTTTCATTTGTAACCTTGAAATAATCTGTGATTAGTTAATTTGATAATACGTGACAAATAAATAAATTTGTGACCTATAATTATGAACATGTAACCATTAATGGTATATATGTGACCTTATTATTTTCAATTAATAAAATCTATTTATTTAATAAATGAAAACCTGATTTTTGCATTTTCAAAACTTTAGAAATGAAAATTGCATTGTCTATACTTAATACCTTAATTGTGTGTACATATATATCATTTTCAAAATAAAATTCGAGTCACACCCTAATTCTAACATTTTCATTTGATAAACCGATAATGGTTCAAGCCAAATCCCCACCACTCATGTCATTCAAATGGAAAAGTAAAAATGATAATGATGGTGATGGTTTTAGACCTTTAACCAAGGCGAGATATCATAGCTCCTTTTAGTGGTCCAATCAAAAGGCAAGAAAAGATTGAGGACCAAAATTTTGACAGAATATGTGAATAAAGGGACATACATCTGGGAGAAGATTTGTGAATAGTTGAAGAGTCAACAACGAAAGGGTGTAATGGGATTCCTTTGGAGATGAAAAGTTTCAAAAGATAAAGGAGATAGACCCAGCTGACATGTGCTCAGCAGATTTGACATTAATACATTATCAAAATACAAGAGATGCCAGTATTAAACCAACGTGGAGTATATTGTTTTACTAAAAATCAAGTATTTTTCTTTAATAAACCAACGTGGAGTATATGTTAATAATAATAAGGCAGAAAAGGAAGTACATTACTTTGAAAGAGGCATTCCGCCTGAACTCGAACTCAAGAAAACAAGATGAAACTTACCGGTCCGATGAGCTAGCGGTTGAGATAAAGGGACCTGCCTTATGTTGGAAATTTTGGAGATAGAAGAGGAAGGAGATGGAAACACAAAAATAGAAATATGAAAGAAAAACTTGAACACGTTTGAAAACGTAGTTCTCAAACGATATTAGTCTCCTCTCGTATGCTTTTAAGGATTTCCAATAAATAGTTGAAGGATTAATCAAGCCTATAATAAAGAACACCAAAGTAGAAGTTTTTTCAAATGAACTTGAAGAAAACTAAATAGGGCTTGAATATGTATATAGAATTGAAAATAATTCTCTCAATCATGGAATGAATGATGATTTATTGTTCGTTGTGTTGTAAAATGGAAATCAATCTCCTATATATAGATTTCCATCAATAAATCACGCTCCGAAAATTCGTGAAAAGTTGGACGCTTTTCATCTGAAGGCACCAGAAACACACATGCAAAAACCAGCCTAATGGGTAGTTTTCAGGCAGTGCGTACCAATTGCCTCCATATTTGATTCCATCAATTCATCCGTTCTCGAGCCCAACAACAGGCCCAATACTTCCCAATTAATTTTGAATAAATTCAACACCTTACACTTTGGGAACTTGGCATGCCATTAACACGTCATTTTTGAAGTATTTAATGGGTTCATGGTCACTCTATAGAGGGGTCTACTTATGAGAAATTTAATGTTTTGAGCAACTGGAAAATGAAATTTATGTTAGGATTTTGATTTGGCATTATCCAAATAAAATATTATCGTGATATATGAAGATTCATCGAAGAGTTAGTTGGCAAGTAAAAGCATACTAATATGTATAAGCATTTAATTAAGCATCAATATGGAAACACAATAGAAAAGTCTTTAGCCATACGACCACTACTAAAAAAAAAATTTTCACCCACGGAAAATTACCAACGGATTGCATCCGTTGGTGATTAGAAACGGATTATCCATTAGTAAAAGTAATTCACTTTTAGCTACGATAATTAGCAACGGATTTTCCGTTGGTAAAGATGATATCTCTTTACCAGCCGATATTCTGTGTCTAATGTAACTGTTTAACATTTGGATCTTCCTCCAACGGATATTCCGTAGGTGATGTACTGAATATTACCAACGGATTGCATCTGTTGGTAATTAGAAACGAATTATCCATTGGTAAAAGTAATTCACTTTTAGCTACAATAATCAACAACAGATTTTTCGTTGGTAAAGATGATATCTCTTTACCAACGGATATTTCATGCCTAATATAGCCGTTTAACATTTTGATTATTTACCTACGGATATTTCGTTCGTAATTAGAAACGGATTATCCATTAGTAAAAATGATATCTCTTTACCAACGAATATTCCGTGCCTAATATAACCGTTTAACATTTTGATTTTTCAACAACGGATATTCCGTTGGTAATTAGAAACGGATTATCCGTTGGCAAAAATAATTCGCTTATCCCACATTGGAAGTTTACAACAATATCTTTGTAGTTGCCCTCTATAAATTTGTGGTCCAATAAGGAGTTAAACAATATTTTTACCTTTCAATTCAGTTGGCTAAAAATTTAAAAAAAAAAAATAATAATAATAATAATAATAAATAAATAAATATTTTTTTACCATACGTTATTTACAACATTGATTTTTACCAATTGTAATGGTAGACATTTACCAACGGAAAGTCGGTTGGTATTGGTTAAAACTTTTACCAACGAAAATTCCGTTGGTAAAAGATTCACACTTTACCAATGGAAAATCCGTTAGTAAAATGTTTACTCTTTATCTACGGCACGATCCATTGGTAACTATCAGGGACCCTCAAATTACCAACGGATTTGTGGTTGCAAATATTCCTTTGGTGAAGATTATTAACAACGGATATTGAGACTTTAGAAAAGGAAAATCCGTGTCTGAAGCTCTGTTTTTTAGTAGTGGACGCAAGAAAACAATTTATCAAAATTTCAATGTAGTATGTGTAGAGAAAGTGGCACAATGATGGGGTTGAAGTAATTAGTTGTTGGGCTAATTGGCCCGGATCTTGTAATTAAATTGGAGACTTTCTGTTTCACTTTGCCAGAAAACCATGAGATGTTGGAACACGTTTTTTCTCTTATGATAAATGGATGCTGCCAGATTTCACCAGGTGTCAACTTACCTACCATTGGATGGCATAATTCTAGAGGCTTCATATTAAATGGCACTAGGGCCAAGGACGTAACTACAGAACTCAGATTCACTCTCTCTCACCTCACGAACTCTATGCCTTTCGTCTCTCTCTCGGTGGTCAATTTTTTGCACTCCAAAAATTTAGCCTGTTGATGAGAAATTAATCCAACCTTGTATAGTTAATCTTGAGTGATTTAACAAGGTGTATTGGTGTTATTTTTGAGTGAATGTCATTGTCGAATGTTAGAAGCTTGTGTTGAAATAATCTTGAGTGATTGTTGTATAGGCTTCGATTCATCATTCTTGAGTGAATGTTGTACGGTTTATGAGGCTTAATTTTTGGGGGAAATCTTGTGTGATTTCGGCTGAGTGCTACGAAGATTGTACCAGACAGATTTGATTCCATTGATATAGTGATTTCTTCCGTTTGAAGGAAGCTCAAAAGGGGATTAGGAACTCCGGTTCCGAACCTCTTGCTTTAGAACGAAAATATCGTGTTCTTTGCGCTTTCTTTTTATGTTTCTTTCATTTGCAGTTTATTATTTAGTATTTTTGTGAAATAAGTGGGCTAATTTTCTTGAACTTCTCGTAACAGTATGAGAAAGAATAACGACTGGAAGGTACAGATCAGCTGCATAAATGATACGACATTATTATTTTTAATATTACGGATGAATAGAGAGGAAATTTTAAGTTTGATGTCCAAAATTTGAAATTAATTTTTTTCCATTTGTATCTTTTTTGTATGTTCGAGAGAAAAAATGTTTGACTTTGACACTGATTAGGCCAGATATTTTGACATGAAATAGAGGGAAGCAAGCAAAATTATTTTTACGAGAATGTATTCTATGTTTTGAGATTATAAAAAAATTGTTTAGAATGTTTAGCTTTTGAAAGATTTTCAAGAAAACGTTGTATTTAATAATTCTCATACCAAGAAACAAAAATCACATCTTTAAAATTCATATTTCCATGAGATATATCTGCAAAAGACATATTGGATGTAAATAGTAGTAGTTAAATCTTTTTCACCTTACTCCTCACAAAAGTATTAGTCATTAATGTGACAAACCAATAAAAACATATGGAGAGGAGAGGGGACCTAACCTCTTATGTAGAAATTTATTGAGCCGTCCCATTAACGACTCCAACCCTAATTAAAGTGTAAATATTTCCGGTCCACATATTTAAATTACCACATTATATAGGATATAACTCTATATAATTAAGATGTAAAATGGCCCAAATGATCACTCAACATATTAGGTTTAACCATAGTATCATTATGAGCTATACAATCAAATAGGAAGCCCATGTTTCGAAATTATTCTAACATTCTTCCACTTGGGCAAACATTTTGTTGCTATTAAATAATAAAACAAAACTTTTGACTCTCAAGTTAGATTACATAGGTTGCCACAAATATATAGCTCCAATTATAACACTTTAGAAAAACATGATTCGATTCAACGAGAATGTCAATATCAAACATAGAAGTCATTACAACATTTAAACGATGTAAGACCACTCCACAGCTACAAATGCTAACATCCTTATCGACATGGATCCCCATCCTCTAACCAATATGGTAGTATGTAGTATGAATTTAGCATCAAATGTGAAAAAAAATGTACTAATTCATATTGGTCTTCATAATACTTCAAATCAAAATGAAACCACGTGCCTCTAAGAGAGCCTCATCTTATGTCTTTATCTTTTATATCTCAAGATCATAACAATATCATAATAAAAGATATAAGCCAAATGCATGCTAAAAAATAATTTATGGATAGGGGGAATAAATATTTATTATTGGAAGGGGTTGTCTAAAAAAACATATGGGTTGCCTACATACTTGTGAAGGGATCAAACCAAAACGTAGTTCTCTTACATAAGTTACTCCCACTAACCATTGATCAATTGCATTTTCAACAAAAGCAATAGAAGTTACAACCTCGTCAAACTTTAAATACTATTGTCAAGATGCTTGCTTGAGGCCATATAAGGATTTTTTTAACTTGTATACCAAGTTTTCTTTTCCTTTCACGACAAAACCTTCAGGTCGTCCCATGTAAACATTTTTAGAAAAATCTCCATTTAAAAAGACTGTCTTAACATCCATCTAATGAAGATCCAAATTATAGTGTGCCACAAGTGCCATAATAATTCCAAAAAAAAATCTTTGGACGAAACAAGTGAGAAGGTTTTATTATAGTCAATGTCGTTTCATTGAGTAAGCTCTCATCAATCTTGCCTTTTTTTTGTTCAACATTTCCTTTCAAGTACACTTTGCTTTTGGAAAATCCACTTATTATCTATAGCGTTAGTATTTGGATGAAGTTCAATAAGTTCTCAAACTTTATTACATATAATGAATTTTATCTTCCATATCATTTATCTATTTATGTAACTCAGGACTTATCAATGATTGATTATAAGTAACAGGATCAACAATATGCCAAATACTAAAATCACTCTCTAATAAATAGGTAATGCAATCATTTAGCAATGCAGATCTTCTTTCCCTTTGTGATCTTCTAACTTGTCGCCCAGAAATTAACTCAATTGTGGTTGAAGGAAGAATTGAAAGTTTATCTTGGTGCCCAAGTTCTTCGTTAACAATTTCAATTGGCTAAGATATAATTCTTTTCTGTATAACTGGAATTGAAATAACAGCTTGATTCGGTTCAACAAAAAGTTCTTTCAATGTATGACTCCCACTATTACTAAATTCATTCTCTAGAAATTTAACAGTAATGGACTTAACAATTCTGGTGCTACAATTGGGACAATAGAACTTATATCCTTTTAATCTATCTGGGTACCCAATAAAGTAACCAAGAGTGAATTTTAGGTTTAATTTCTTTTTAAGAGGATTATAAACCCTATGCTCAGCTGGGCATCCCTAAACTTTGAAATGAGCAAAACTTGGCTTACGTCCTATCCATAATTCAAAAGGTGTCTTTGCAACGGTTTTACTTGAAACTTTGTTCAAATGTATATAGCAGTTTTCAAAGTTTCACCCCATATATACTCTGGCAAATTTGTTCTACTCATCATGCTTTTGACCATATCCTTCAAAGTTTAATTATGTGTTTCAGAAATGTCATTTTGGCAAGGTGTTTCTGGCATGGTGTATTGAGGTACTATCCTACACCCTTGTAAAAACTTTACAAAATTACCCATATTTTGACCAGACTTATCGTACTTCCCATAATACTCACCACCATAATCAGATCTTACAATTTCGATACTTTTTCCACATTGTTTCTCTATTTCCATTTTGAAAATCTTGAATTTCTCAAATGCATGAGATTTATCATTAGTCGGGTAAACATATCCATATCACGAGAAATCATCAATAAAAGTTATGAAGTGTTATCAAATCAAAAATACCATCGTTCCTAGTGGAACCTTTTCTTGTGGACTTAGTCAGCTTTCCTCTTATGCAATCCACACAAGTATCAAAGTCAAAGAAGTCTAAAGAGGAAAGTATCTCATTTTTACCAATCTTTTCATCCAATCCCTTGAAATGTAATCCTACCACTTTTTCCACAACATAGAGAATGATTTACAAATTAGAGACCTTTTCTTTGACACATTGGTAACATGAGAGACCTCACCAAAAGGAGCCAAAGACAATTCGTATAAACTAATATGATTCGGGATAGGCATCAAACTACCAAAGATTTATTGAATGTTGGCGAGCGATCGAGACCAAGGTTGGAGTGTAATTGGAGGCTAAAAAGGGTTGATAAAGATGGCAAATCTCATGATCAAGCTTTGGAATTCAAAATGTGGGAATTAACATGCAATGTAACAAGTTCCATGATTGACGGGAAGAGACTAAGTGCAAGGTCGAGCTTGCTCACTACCAATGAAATCATGCAATCAAGCGTCAAGGTTACTGGGCTACAAAGGATGATATTTGCAAGCTTAAGATCGAGTTACATGTTAGTTATAAAGGCAAAATCATGTTTGGTGAATTGGATTCAAAGTTTTGGACGATATATTGAAAAACAAGCAGTGTGGATTAAAATGAGCATAACTTTTAGCTCGGGTGTCGGATTTTCGTCCATGAGTACAATCCGAAATCGTCATGAAATTCTGTACAAGGAGGAGGAGGTTTCAAAAAATTAAAAGCTATGCGACCACATAGGCCATTTTCGAGACAAAATTGAGGCTGATTATTTGTTCTATGCGACTGCATTGATTTATACTATGCGACCACATGTACAACTTGTGGACCCAATTTTCCCAATTTCGGGAGGTGTTTTATTTATGGTAGAATTCTGTTTATCTAATATCTTTGTAATCTTTTAGAGTAATTTTCGTCCTTAATTAGTTTTTCTAGTTTTTTCATATAAATAGGAGTTATTATTTCAATTGTAAGAAAACTTCTCATATGAATAAAAATTGAGGTTTTCTCATGAAGCTTTGCTTCAATTTTCCTTGTTCTTCAATGGAAAAATTATCGAACTTATCAAGGGATTAATTTTCTTGTGACGTTAAAAAACCATTGGATGCGAATTACAACGTGTAATCAAGGTGCTTTACAATCTTCATTATTGTAGAGTTTTTTAGTTTATTGTTTTGAAATTCAAATCTACAAATCCGGGTGAGATTTCAAAGCTTTGTGATCAAGAGTTCGTTGGTTTAATATATATTCGATTGCTTGGTTCATCGTTTAAAAGTTAAATTCTAAACCTTGACCGTATTTGTGCATTCTTGGGATCCGGTGTTAGTATCTTGTGAGTTTGACAGTGACCGTGCTAACCGGATTCGCACATAAACCATCACATAAAAGGTCATTTTCAATCAAACGAGAATCATAAAACAATTCAATTATTCCATTACTAAAATTAAAAGAAAAACCAGAAGCATCAAGTTTGGATATAGAAATTAATTTCCATCTCATTGTCGATAAAAAATTGTATTCTCTAAAATAAGAAAGAAATCAGACTCCAAAGATAACTTCACTACTCCTATGAACTCAACTTTCACTTGAACTCTATTCCCAATGCACAAGCTCACTTCATTCTCACTTAGCCTTCATTTGCTTATGAACCCCTACAAAGAATTCGCAATATAAATATTAGTACCGAAACTATCCACCAAGATTTCAAATGTACATCTACAAAGGAAGACTCAAAACAAACTAAGGCCAAGGAGATACCTGCGAAACTCTTCTTCTTCTATAACCAAACCTTAAATTTAAAACAATCTTTCTGCCAATGACCATTCTATTTGCAGAACTTACATTGATCATTTTTCTTTATAATTCTTTTGGGACCACCAGAAATCTGATCTAAAAAATGTTTAGTTTGCTAATTGCGATGTGACGGAACATAGACTTATGATTATGAGAAGGCCCTCTATTTGCTAAAAGGCTAATTGCACAATTTCAACACTCTCACGCCACATCCTATACTCCTCTTGGGCATATACTGCAATAAAGTCATTCGAACCCCATTTATCTCTCTGACTATTATAAGCAACCTTAAGCTAATTAAACTGGCTAGAAAAGTTATTTAGAACATGATAAACAAGGAAAATTCATGGAATCTTAAGAGCCTTTAACTTAAAGGATATATTTATCAATCTTTTTAACGTGCTCCTAACTCTACTTGTACCATCATATCTCATATTCATCTTTTGTCCATTAGATGGCATTCACAAAACTTTTGACATTTTCATGTTTTTGGAATAGCACCCATAATGAAATTGCATATAGAACGCTTAATAATCTTCAAACAAAGTTTGTCAACCCTTCCTACTTTTCATTCTCAATCAAATATTCAGGAGTGCTCTTATCTGTAGGTTTCGAAATATGCTTCTCCATTGCAAAATCCTAGCCTAGAAAACCAAGTATTATTTTTACATCTCATTTCTATCTGACATAATTATTCTCAATCAAGGTTTCATTAGCAGTCAATTGACTCGAAAGAGATGGAGCATTTAAAATTGTGGAAACATGAAATAACATATTTAAATTATCCAAACATAATGCATGCAATCAACAGATGATAACATATCCATCTAATTAACATGGTTTATTAATTAGATAGTCCGTAATTAAAGTCAAAACCATATGAAACTTATTACGGTAAGAGCCTAGGTACATCATTATAATGTCGCCTTTTGGCTTACAATAAAACATGTTGTAAAGTACTCCTAAAACATATCATGAAGCTAATTAACAAAATAACACATTTGGGCAAAATATTGTGTGCAATGATTTTTTTTTTTTAAATGCGGTGCTATCCTTTTTCTTTTCCTTTTTTCAAGAAAAAAGAATCATTGCACACAATATTTTGCCTAAATGTGTTATTTTATGTGATGATTTGGAAAGTGGTTGTTAGTGTTTTGAAATGATAGAGCTCTTGCTTAGCATGCTAAAGACACGGGGATGGATAGCCTGTATTTTCATGTTTTTCTGAACCACAATTTTTTCCTCCCTATTGTTGTTGTTATTTTAAAGGCTCCTCTGTGTTATTTAGCCCACGTTTGATTTATCTGAAACTGCTGATAAAGATTGTGGATCTCATGAAATATATTATTAAAATTAGTTGTTGACTTTAACTCGAATTTTTATCAACCTTTTGACCATACATTTCATCAATGGGTAATCGACACAAAACGTTCATACCTTTCATGTCTATTGTGAAAAACATCTCTACCTTTCATTTTTTGGCATTTTTTCCCCTACCTTCCACCTTTCTTGGCGCTGAACGTTCTTTTCGCTAATTTGGGACAATTCTACCCTCCATTTAAATAAAACAAAAAGAAATGAAAGAAAATAACAAATAACTAATTGCAACCACAGCGCTCAATTTTTAAAAAAAAATTACAAATCAGTCACAAATATATACAAAATTTTCAGCATAGGTGCCAACAACACTTGACGTATAATGCTTCTTTTTTCGAATTTCATTTTCATGTGTTTAGGCTGAGCCTCTTTCATCTCGTTCTCTTCGTCTTTGTCATTTTCCTCTCTCCACTAAGTGGATCTTGGGCCAATTTCATCTCTTCTTCACTTGTACAAAAGGGTATCTAGAATTTTGTTAGTGTTCTCTTTCTAGGTTTTCTAAATCATAGCTTAGAACAATAGTAGATTGATCTTTCCTCTTGAATTTTTGATCTTCATCGTTCTGCTTTTGGGTATTTTTTTTTTTTTAAGATTTTCAATTGGATTTGTGCTTATTTTTCGATTATAGTGATAATTTGAGGTTGGGATTTGCATTTGAAACATTAAATTTCAAGTTTAAGGAATTTTATTTTGGAACTGGGCTCCATTTGATTCACAAGGAGTGTACTGCAGCTTCTAAGACCGTGTTCTCCACATTGAGGTATCAAAATTAAATTAGATAATAATATTAATAATTACAATGATAATATTTCTTTTACTTCTGTTAATGCCTTCGCATGAATGAACTTTTGCAAAATATTTTTATATAATTTAAGATCCAAAAATTACTGGATGGGCTACTGTTCTACATGTTGATCTTGGCATCTCTGATTTGAAAATTTGGAAATCGATCTGTTAAATCATTTTTCTTGATTTGTTGGCGAAATAGGTGAAGGGCTTGTCAAGTGAAAGTGAGGAAAAGATGATATCCAAAAATAGCGTAGATTTAACATACATTGAGGAAGATACTAGTGGAGGAAATGTGGGTGGGCACCACTTAAAAAAGGTCCCTGGACATCTGTAGAAGATGTCATTTTAATTGAGTACGTTACCGAGCATGGATAAGGGAATTGGAACGCAATCCGGAAGCACTCGGGGTTGGCTCAGTGTGGAAAAAGTTGTTGCTTGAGGTGGACGAACCACCTAAGACTAGATCTAAATAAAGGTGCATTCACTCCAAAGGAGAAACTTCGTGTCATTGAAAATTTTGTATATATTTGTCATTAATTTGTAATTTTTTAAAAATTAGGGGCTGTGATTGCAATTAATTATTTGTTGTTTCATTTTATTTCTTTTTGTTTAATTTGAATGAATGGTAAAATTGTCCAAAATTGGTGAAAATGGTGTTCAGCGCTAAGAAAGGTGAAAGGTAAGGATAAAAATACCAAAAAATGAAAGATAGAGACGTTTTTCACAATAGACATGAAAGGTAGGAACGTTTTGTGCCAATTACTCTTTCATCAATCTTTACGGAGAATATGGGCATAATAAGTAATAATGGCACAAAAATTTCCGGAGTTTTAGCTCTTATGAGACTGAATTTTCTTGACCCCACTCTAAAGGTAGGATTGTTCAGGTGGCGTGGAACTCAATTTTATCTCTTCTCTTATTCATATCACTATCTTCGCCCTCTCCCTCATTTTAATGGATAGCATTCATTAATTCAAGAGCAGGCTGGAATGCTTGATGGGTTCAAATTCCTGATTTTTTCCTAGCAGCAGATCCCATTAACCCATAAACCGAGCCATAAATAAGTGGTCTTCAGAGTTGAAGTCTTACAGCTTTGAGACGAGGTGATTGATTGACAATACGAAGAGAAGAATAAATTTGAATAAAGTATTTAAAGATATTTTTTGTCTCATAAATATTAAATTCTACTATTTAGTATGCATACTAGATTACTATTATAGCTTGATTTTTAGCTTAAATTCCTTCCCTACACTGCAGTATTGAAATGGAGTTCCAATTTCCATCGAGGCAAATTACATATTGACCATTCTGACAATGATTTGAACGAACAAAATCACTATGAGACTGCATAGGCAAAATAAAACATATTGTACATTTTTGAACAACACAGTACATTACAGCTTAATCAACCTTGTGAATAAAGAGTTACATAGATCTTTCTTATTTGTTTTTGAAACGCTTGGGAATACACAATACATTACGAAAACCACTTTCTCTCGATGCCACTGGCTTTTGCAGATCTTCCTATAGTAATTAAGTAGTAATCCCCGGACAGAGTTGCTCACTGTAACTTAAGATTCTTCAGAAGCCTGTTTGCAGAAATGAATATACGAATAAATGAGAATGAATATTGAATGCATATCCAGTTTGTATTAGTTAGATTAATCGTAAAGATCAAATTTTGACGAAGGGTATATATGGTATATATAGAAAAATTGGCTGTAAAAGATGCAAATATATAAAAAGTAAATCCCATCTCACCGCTAACGAATTAAGCGTTTAGATAAAGCGACAGTCTTGTTTTTGCTTACTTGAGTAGGCAATGAAATTTCGTAGATGTTAATGATAAACATCCCGTCTACGGTCTATAGCAGATTCCAACACAAGCCAACATTTTCTGGTTATAGTGTTGTTATCTATGATGCATCAAAACATAAATAACTGGGAAAGAAGTATTATGTTTTTAATGAGGTGTCCTAAACTAGACCATGTGCTATGATATAAAACAAGTAGGATTAAATTTCATGTGGTCTCTTTTAGGTATATGAATAGATTATACTTAATATAATAGTATCAATGACAAGTTATAGAGTTCAAGAAGTCTTAAAATGTCTCCTCCAGAAAATAAGAAGAAAATACATTTGTCAATATAGAAGTTTTTTTTAACCCTCCGTGCTCATGTTTTCTCAATTTGACACTTGGATATTGGATCTCTTCTCAGATTTTCATTTTCTTTGACACGAATATGATTAATCTAGTACTAAGAACGTGCAAATTAGTGTTTTGAGAGGAATCTTAATACATTAAGAATCCAGTTTAATTCAATGGACAGTGCAGAGAAAATTAGTTTGCCTTGTATGTGAGGAGTTGAAGTGGGGTACAATACCTCTGTTCTTGCCATATCCTCTACCATTGTTTGGAATAGACCTGTAATTAGGTATTGGTACTTGATCAGTTTCTATCTGCATGATGTCCTTGACTAGGGCCTCATAATGCCTCCTCACTTCGTCTGCTGATTTCTCGCCTACTGCCCGTGCTATGTTGTGCCAGCGGTCTGGTGTGTCCTTGTCATACCGTGCCAAAGCCTCCTCAAATAGCTTGTTCTGTCTAGGCGTCCATGAGGAGCTTCGTGTAGACGAAAGAGAGGATGATGCCATAAGTAAAGCAAGATATATTCGTCTAGGAAATGAGACACAAACTTGAAAGTGCGCCTAAATAAAAAGGAAAGGAAGTTTTTGGTTGAAGGGAGAAGCGAAGAGTTGCCTCAGTCAAGGGAGAAACACAAGTCAAGTCGAAGGTGTTTTGGTTAGAAATTTCAACATAAAGTTGCCTATATAGAGAAGAAAAGTTGATGGCAATGGGAGAGTGCAAGTTGACGAATATTTTTTTTATCTTTTTGTAAGAGGTACATATAAAAGATGTGATTCGTGTGCTTAGGGGTCACAACATGGGGCAAAGTGAAGAAGGACAAGGGACAAGCTTTTTGTTGAATTCTTGAAAAGTCATTTTCTAGCCTTATATAATATCAAGATAAGCAAGTGGATTACTTGATAAATTCTACATAGCTGGTGGGGATTAGATCCCTCTTAATTCAAAGTTCCCACAAGTTAAGAAAGATGCGCCAACATGTGGAAATCGTCACACTTCATTAGAGAAATTCTCAAGATATTCTATCATCTTTTTGTGGGATATTGTAGCCTTAATTTTGTCTATTGCATCATTTTCTTAGTTGTCTTTTTCATTAATTTTCATGTAAAAAAATCAGTTCAGCTCAACGCCTGGGGCCAGCACCCGAGTGATGGAGATCGGAATCGAAGACAACTTAAAGAAACATCATTGATGACACAACAGAAGAACTCCTTAATTTCCCTTAGTAGCAATACTATGTCAATCAACCAATTAAGAGGGTGACAAGACAGCTTAAGTTACAAGCAGCAATACTATGCATCATCATGACTCCATCATAGTCACCCTTACCAACCAGTCGAATTCCATCAAAACAAATTACTAGGTTGGAACATTGTAAGTTGATATTATGGGGGCGGCTTATTTTTGTTCACCTACCTATATAAAGGGGCGAAGGTTACATGAAAGGAGGAGGCCGAACTGGACAATTGTAACAGTCCAGCATTATAACATTTTTATTTAGTTCAAACTCATAAAAGTTTATGAAAGATTATCATGCCAATTTGTAACGTCACCAAATCTCATAGACCTAAATTATCAGTATAAATTCGATGGAATTTCATTCATTTTATAAATTGCACCTCTGGATTATACCTAGGCGATGTTGGACATGCTTTTACAGTGGAACCTTTTCCTTTTTCCAAATAAAATGACTGTATCCTATATTTCCCCTTCAAAGTTACGATTTAGGCATAAAACCACTGTACTCCAAAACAACCCCCCCAAAATAATAATAATAATAATAAATAAAATAAAATATAAATTCATCACCGCTTCAAATTTCAATGTTTTGTTCCCTTTATAATATCTAATCTTGAAGGTTATCTGTCAGTTTTGGTTGGAAAATGGGTGAGTTTATCATGTTGATGGCAACATTCCAAAGGTTTCTATCCCTATATCGTACTTAACTCTTATCAGTCAGGATATTTTGTCATCAGAGGGAACCCCTATTCATTTTATGTCAGTTCTTGCTTAGATTTTACTGTTATTACTTAACTGAATAAAGCTGAGCTTAGGTAGGCTAGAGCCACTCTCAAAACATGAGCTCATGAGCCATTGATTCTCTATCCGGGCAGTTCACACTTTGTTTCAGGTTATATGAGTTAAAGCGACCCCTATATGTTTTGGAGAATTTCTCGAAAAATTTTGGACAATAGAATTTGGGTTGGAGGCGAGCACAGGGATCCAAATTTTTTATTCAGTTCATTTGTTCCCTCAACGATTGATCAACTTGATTTGTAAGAATATATTAGGCATTCATCTTTGCATTAAGTCACCATATATATATATATATATATATATAGAATGCTCTAACTTCCTACACTACTAGATGAATTTGAAAGGCTTTTTGAAAAAAATTATTGAGAGGTATTTTCCCGTAGTTTTTAAATCCAATCAACTATCCATCCAGTCAAGGCACGAGCAAAATAGATAAATGTTTGATGTCATGGTTGACTCAATAGATCACTAAATGGATCGTCGTTTCATTAAATATCAATAAAAATATTTAAGAAATAATTAATAATATAATATTACAACTATCCAATAAATAATTAATTATATGGTGCTGTTTAATTCTTATAGTTTTATTTGAACGTTAAAATAAATAAATAAGTATCATGCTTCACATTTTGACTATCATAAAACAACACAAATTTCCAGAACATATTCTGTGACAAAATTGTGACAAATCAATTTACTTTATGATTTTTCGTTAATTTTACTCAGTAATCAACAAAAGATGCACTTTTTAATCCCAAACTAAAACAAAGTTAAGTAGATTGACGCATGAGAAACTTCGCCTAAAGTTGGGTGATTAACGTTGTATGACTCCTTCCTTCTACGACTCATGACGTTGCAGGCAAATAATTTAGTGAAAATTACTTTCCATACTAACTATTTTCCCCAAAATTGAAATTTATTGATTTTTAAAATATTGGGAATATATATTGTGTTTTTACTACATGACCTATTAATGAAAAGAAAGAATGTGACATTTTATATTATTTTGGAGAAGTACTACGTCTACATAATTGTCTAGATGTCCATAATTATATGTGGTACTGGATCTAACCTTTAATTCAAATCTCACACTTTTACATCAACAACCAGATGATTGACACATCACATTATGGACAACATTATGTACATGTAAACTTTTCCATTAATTTATGATATGAAGATAGAATGTGGGTTTTTAACTAAACAGTAACAAGGAATGCAACTTTTTTATGTGTGCGTTTTTTTAGCTATGGTACGTGATTCAATATTTTTCATATATACATTACTTTAAACACTCATTAATTTAATTGAATCTGAGAATTTAACCATCAAATATTCATTGATTTAATTGGGAGAATTGAGAAACTTTCAAAGACAAAGACAAAATCTAGAAAACTAATATGAATTAATCTCCTAATAATTAAAACAAGAAAATAAATAAATAAAATTCAATTCCTATCTTAATAATAAAAGTTCTAATTTGACATAATGAAATATGGCCACAAAATTGCTAGGCTCAAGCCCATGAGTTCAACTTAGTGGCTCATTTCTACTTTAAAAAAATAAATTGTGATATTATTAATCCAATTACGATTGAGTGAATTGCATCGGATAATTTAGATCATTTACGAGTGCAAGACATGAGGAAAATGAAAGTAACTAGTACTTTAGAGTGGAATGGAGCCTGGTTAAATTGGGATTCTACTCTACAAATATCAGTCAAGTACCAATTGATTTGCCAAAATATTCCCCTTGTTTGGAACCACTTAAACATTCTCTAACTTTCAATTGGTTTTCCTGCGTGGAATCAATACCTAATCGTACCAAATCTCTAATTTCATCGGGATCAAACAAAAATTGCTTTTAATCTTATGGAATGTTTCATAACCAAATTGATTCCCTTCTTTATTTTGAAAAATGACACACTACTAGTTCTTATGCTCTGTGTTAGACCTCGCTAAGGAGACTGTGGATTCAACCAACCATCAACAAAACATAAAATAGCACACAAGAAGAACAAATAGATAGAAGACTCGTTTAAAAATCTCAAACCATTCGCCAACTACAAGGTGGCTACATGCAGTCAACAAGAGAATTCATTGATTGTATTTAAGGTTAATCTTCGATTGTAATTTTTTCATCATTAAATTTGTTTGATTTGATTTTTACCGTTAACACTTGGGTATTAACAAGTTTCAAATAATTCGATGAATAGTCAAAATTTGTCCTCAAAGTTGAACTCCAGCTTTTCAAAATTTAACCAGTTAGAGCCGAACTATATGTGTTCATTTATGTCTTTCTTTTTCTTTTGTTAAAAGTCTAACGCATGCACAAGTTTAATGAACACCCGTGGCTCGGCTCGAGGCTCGAGGCTTGGGGGAATTGATCCCCATTTTTGAATGCTGGGCAAAGCCCGTGTGGCTCACCGGCTCTGGCTCATGGGCCTATATTAGTATTGAAAAAAATATATATATATATAATTTATAAGACAGCAACATGCTGCCTCAGCGTGCTATTGCCTTATCAAATAATTTAAGGCAGCCTCTTGTCACGGATCGTAACGAAACTAGGTCCGTGACACTCTGCTGCCTTCATTAACTGTAATAATAATAAAACAAAAACCAAAACTGAGCTCAGCCCATCTCGGCTCGGAAAGGTTCGAGTCTAAAGCTCAAGTTGACCTAAGGATGGCAAAAATGCTTGTTGGCTCGGGCCGCTCGTGGCCCTGCCCGCAAAAAGCTCGAGCCGGCTCGACTCGAGGCTCAATTTCACCGAGCCCCATCTTGGGTACAGGCCGAGCCGGAGCCGGCCCGTGTGGCTCGAGGGCCGACTCAAGGAAAAAAAAAGGGAAAGGCAGCGTGGCTGCTGCCTTTAAACAAAGGCTTGCCTTTCCAAGAACAATTTTCTCTCCCAAAAGTACGTAATTTTTTAATCATTAGCCTTTCATTTTGTTCGTTGTTATGACTGATTAATTAGTCTCCCGTTATCTGAATTCGTTAAAAGAATAAAACCCACTAATTAGATTTTTATGGGATTAAATTGAAATAAAGTTTTTGATTTTTTTTTTTATCTTTATATTTCTTGTTTCAGTTAGTTGCATCATATTGTTAGTCTGGTTAGTTTCCTTTCTTTCATTAAACGCACATGATTATATGGATCGTTGATTGAGTTATCTAAATATAATTGTATGTTTTCTTTTTTGGCTGTAGGATGAAATATTGGTATAATATTCTAATTCAAAATATACATATAGTTTCCATAGTTTTCGACGCCTCTTTAAATTAATTGTTGGTCACAAAGCTTTAAAAATAATGTGAAGACCAAGGATTCCTGAACAAATTAATTTTCTTCCTTATATTTGGGAGTTTGGGGAGTTTCTTGATTTCATTTAGAGTTTGTACATATACTGGCTTTTGGCTATTAGAAGAAGTTTAATAAAATGGATTCCCTGTTGCTTTTCCTTCCTAATATAATTTTAAAATCTTCTATCTTGAAGTGTCCTGTTACAGTCTTGATGTCAAGATACTCTTATGAAATGATTAAGAATTACGGTTATTTGGGAACATTATCAATTCGTAGCCTATGTGACATACCTCATCAATGGTATTAAAGTAGGCACTCTTCATACCTTTTAAAGGCAGCTGGCAGCTTACCTTGTTCACAGAAAGGAAAAAAAAAGGGTGAGCCGAGCCTCGATTTTTTGGTCAAGATTTTGCTCGGCTCAGCTCGTGCCAAAAATAGCCCGTCTTCGTAAAGCTCAAGCCGAGCTTGAGCCTCAATTTTTGGCTCGTGAGCCGACTTGGCTCGACTTGTTAACACCCCTAGGTTGAGTCTAATTGGATAGTTATAATATTATATTATCAATAAAAACTAGGGACGTTAACGAGCCGAGTCGACCCGCAGTCAAACCTTGAAATTCGAGCCAGCTCGTGATATTTTTTTAAAAGGCAACGACATAACTACCTGGCTGTCTACTGAAAATTTCAACAGGCAACTACAACAGCCTGCGATACCAATGCAGCTACGTGTAGCTGCCAAAGCTGTATTTTTGTTTGTTTGTTTTTATAAATTTGCTCTCGAGCCACACGGAATTGGCTCAGGCTCGGGTGGATGCTCCAAAATGGGACTCAGCCCGAGCCACAAGCTAAGCCAACTCAGGCTTTTCCCAGGCCAAGCTACGAGCCATCCAAACCGACAAATCCAAATGACACCGTTAACATAAATTGAACCCAACAAGTTTATAGTTTTTCTTGTTGGATTGTATAAAGCCTTATCATAATATT
>NC_036250.1:6510237-6542489 GCF_002742605.1 Olea europaea var. sylvestris
TTTTTCAAGAGATGGTGTTTTCAATCTCTTAAGCTTGCGATAATACATAACATACTTAAATGGGCAACTAGAATCACAGACAGCAAGTACGCTGGAAATATTGTACTATATAATTGTAGTGAATACATGGTTCAATTAAGACTTGTACATTGACAAACTGATTTTAAAGGTAGCGAAAATATTCTCATCACGAACATATCAAAATATTGTAAATCAATAACATAATGAACACATAAAGAAATACAATAATAAACTTGATGTTATAAATTCATTTTTTTGTCATATCCGAATTATAAATGCATTTATGTCCAAACTCAAATTTTAAACACAAAATGGAAATATGCAAAAGCATTACATAATATGTGTAGCACCCAAACACCAGGTACACAATACATTCCCAATCATGTATTGTTTTGTGATCCTTGCTTATGTTTTCTCAAATGACACAACGGAAGTGGCTGCTTATATGTTCTTTTATTATGACACTTGCCTCCACAACATCCACATATTGTAGGATTTAAGCATTCTGGTCTTGTATATCTCCTAGAATACTTTGGTCATCCTAGAACCCTCTTTGATATAGGTGGGAGTATATGAACACGATTTGCATTCTTAACAAAACTCCACTTTTCACGATTTCCTAAAGAAAAGATGTCACCTTCATAGGTAGCTACATATGCAGCCTTTTGTGTTGAAGTGTGAACAATAATTGTAAAGATGACCCTCTTCTCACATATGACTGTCAAACCATGCGGGCATGGAACACCATCTATTTGAACTTGGTTACATCCCAAAATATAATGCATGAAAGATTGAACTGGGGTAACACAATGAATATCCAAAATCAGAGTAATGAAATATTTAGGTCCTAAATAGTTTTTAAAATATACAGTACGCATATGGACAGAGACATCAAGAAAATACGGTAACAATTTGAATATCACACACACACGTATATAATTCTAGCAACGTTACCTTATAATCTAGAAGATTCGGTCTGGGAATATATGTTTCAACAACAATTTTTTATTCTCTATGGATTGATATTGAAGAAGGTGGAATACGTTTTTTTTAGACCAGTTTGAGTATCTTTCGCCCATTATGAAATTTGAATTGATTATGGAGAGTAATTAATTGAGAAGCCAAAAGTTAGGATGATTTGAAAAACATCAGTTACATTATTGTTTGGAATCTAATTTTGGTATGGAGTAATTTCTAAATTATTTACCATTCATGTTAGTATTTTTTGAACTAATAACATGATATAGTATTATCTTAATTTTTATTTCGTAATGATACAAATACGAAATTTTCCGAACTAAAAAACCACCTTTAAAACCAGTGACCCGCCCAATTTTGAGAAAACTTTCAACCCGCGCTCGGTTTTTTACCGTTTGTCCAATTCAAAAACTAATGAATTTAAACCAATTAATGTTTGCGAAAATTACAATAGTGCAAGTATTTAAAGATCACACTTCAAAAATTAGGTTTGAAGTATATTTAATCAAAAATTAGGTAACAATTTAATATTTTATTAATAATAATTATATTCCAAATTCAACACCCACCAGAGAACCCTAAATCATTTTATTCCATTATCTCTCTCACTTTCCCTCTCTTCAACGATGAGTGGTAGGAACTTCAAGTTTGAAAACTTCAACAATGATGAAAGCTATAGCTGGAAGTCGTCACTGGAGAGCACCATCGACGATGCCACTGCGATCTATTGCTACAGGATCTAGAGATAGTGTCATCTCTCTACCGTACTGCTTGCAAAAAGTTGCCTTTTTATCACTCCACGTGTAGCGATGTTACCGTTCACAGTGCTGTCGTGCTCAATCAACGTTGTTGATGGCATTAGTGGATCATAGCAGCGCTGATGGAGTTGGTGGTTCGTACCAAGCGCAATGATGCCACTGTGACTACAGTTGATGGGATCCAATTTTGGATAGTTCCATAGTACTCTCGGTCAATTAGATCAATTGAAGTGGTGGTGATGTATGATTGTGGTTCTAGTGGCGATGGTTATAATTGGATCTGGTAGGTTGTGGTTCTAGCGGCGATGGTTTTGAATGGTGATGTGGTGGTCTCAATTGATTGGATTTGTTGCGTTGGTGGTGGTGGTTCTAGCGGCGGTGGTTTTGGTGATGTAGTGGTGGTGATTGGATCTAATGGTTTGTTGTTCTAGCGACGATGGTTTTGGATAGTGTTGCATTGCTCTCAATCAATTGTGTTCGTGGTTCTAACAACAGTGGTGTTGCTGGAAGTGGTGGTGGTAGCGTGGGATGAAGACTGTCTGTGACCAACTATTTAGATGTTGTGACCAAGTTTGGTAGTGTATTGGGATTGAGGATGGGATGAAGTGTTTGGTGTATATGACCAACCATTTGATTATTTGTAACCAAACCAACTATTTAACTGTGACTTTAAAATTCGATAATTTGTGACTAAAAAGTAATTTGTGACCAACAAATATGAAAATATGTAACCAATAGATAAAATGTGACCTATATTTTATTTATCTGTGATCAATGAAATAAACCGTGATCTATAAATTTTTTCAACTTGTGATCTAGAAATAATTTATGATCAATTAATTTGACAATATATGATCAATAAATAATTTGTGACCTATATTTATGTACATGTGTCCATTAACTACATAATTGTGATCTTATTATATTTAATTAATAAAATATTTTTAATTAATAAATAAATACTTTTTTTTGCATTTTTAAACTTAAGGTCTGAAAATTGATTTGGTAATATTTAATACCTAATTTATGATTTTTTTCCCCCTTAATGTTTTTGTCTTTCATTTGCCTTACTTTTTGTTGAGTTAGCACAGATTATATGTCCAATTTACTATTTACTTATTGCATCCGATTCGACCCAAGTTTGATTCCAGTTGAACCTTTCGACCTTTAACTCTTTATTTTTCCAGGGTCGATGCCAGGTTGGTTTTTAAAACATTGATGAAAACTTGTTGTGGCCAAGTGAACTCCCGGGTTGAAGTGAATCATCATAATCCTGACATCCCTCATGTCTACTGTCATCCTAGTTAGCGAAGCTCTATTTTCTTGGCTAAACAACATTTAGGGCCTATTTGATAGGGGTGGGAATTCCATGGAAAATAGAATTTAAATTCCATTTCCCACTATTGCCATGTTTGATGCCAATTTTTTCCTATGGAATTGGTTTTCCACCCACCCTTGCCACATTAGCATTTTCCTTGTTTTCCTTAAATTTCGATTTCCACCTATATGGTGGGAATTGATTTTCTAGGCTATTGAGCGATTTATTTTTTTTATTTTTTATTTTTACAATAGAAACAAATCTTATCCCTAATTATAAAAAAATATTTCCCTATAATTGACAATTTCCATGTAAAATAAAGCAAAACGAACATCAAAAGAAGATGATTTTCATGGCCTTTTTTTTTTTTTTTTTGCAAATGGAAACAAATTTTATCCTCAATATCAGTAAATTCTATCTCTTTAATTGACAATTTTCATGTAAAGCAAAGTCAAACGACCACTAAAAAATACTTTTATTTCAACATTTTCCACGTGAAAAATTATACTAATCAAACGCATTAATTGTCAGTTCCCAGTAAAACAATTTCTAGGCAATTTAATTACTTGGAATTCGTTTTCTTTCCACCCAAATTTTATCTTTACAATCAAACGGACCCTTATACATTTGTATTTGGAAATGTTGCACTAAAGTCTGAGTGACTCAAGAAGTCAAGATGCTGTTACTGGTCTATTGTGAATATAAATGTCATTGCACTTTTCCTTTGAAAGCAAAATGACAAGGCAAGATGAAAGTTTGGATTGTTGATGACCAAGAGCCACTGTGATATGTGCTCATCTATGCAATAAAATTCCAAAAATTCAACAAAAATGGGGGAAATTCCATCTTTTAAAACATCTATCAATATATGCTTATGGCTTTGAGATGCTGCCCACACGCAGGTGTAGGTCCATTCCAACAATGCAATATTCAGATTAAAATGCTTCAAGAATCTGTATCAAAATAGGGGTAACCCTTTGATATTTCAGAATCTTTATCATCTATTGTCATTTGTCCATCCATTTCATTGGAAGTTGCAAAAATAGGCTTCCCCATCCCCCTTAGAAAATTCGTTGTATCACTTTAAGCTCTGTCTCCTTAGTCAAGTCGTATCTTGCTTTTTCCCATCTGATAAACCGATAAGGGTCCAAGCCAAATCTCCACCGCGTTCAAATGGAAAGTAAAAGAGGATAACCACGGTGATGGTTTTAAATTTTTAACCAAGGTGAGTTATCATATCCTCCTTTTACTGGTCCAATCAAAAGGCAAGAAAAGCTTGATGACCAAAATTTTGACAGAATATTTGAACATAAGAATATATATCTGAGAAAAGATTTGTGGATAGGTAGAGTCAACGATGAAAAGGGAGTAATGAGATTCCTTTGGAGATGAAATGTTCCAAAAGATAAGGAGACAGACCTAGCAGACGTGCTTAGCAGATTTGACATTAATACATTATCATACTACAAGAGATGCCAGTATTACCTGAGATATGTTTCATCTTTTCAAAGCCACTCATCTTGCCTGTTTTCACTTTTCATTAAAATAATTTATCTTTGATTCACCAATTTATAGGGAGTCAATATTCCTACAACTTTGAACGCTTTAGTTTCTTTGCCAAAAAATATGGTTTCATTAAGACCAAGTACTTTTCTTTAATAAGCCACCGTGGAATATATGTTGAGCAGAAAAAAGAAGCACTGAACTTTGAAAGAGGCATAGAGCCTGACCACTAACTCAAGAAAATAAGATGAAATTTAACGAGTCGATGAGGTATTTAATGGGTTCTGGTCACTTTACAGATTCCATGAGCTAACTATGCTTCTTTTTTCTCCATAAGAGACAATTATATTTTTTTGGTAGAATATGTTCATCCTTATAGCATGTCTTTCGCTAATAAGTTGTAATGATAGAGGATGTGTTATTGTTAACAAGTCCACTGATTGTCACACATGCATTGATTTGGCATTCATGTAGGTGTGTGGTGGAGTTTATGTCAATGGCTTATGAACTATTAGGAAAGCCAAATGTGGGAATTGTACCATAATTTTCAGCAAATTTATTCGACATAAGATAATTTGAAATTCTTAAAAGGTATTAATTCTAAGTATGTATATTCTTTAGGGTGGAGTATCGTAATTCTCTATCTTGAGAATTGTGATCATAAAAGAAAAGGTTCATTGAAATTCCCAAGTGGCGTGATCAAGAAGGGGAGGAGACGAGACTTTGGTGGAGGCATATTATTCGATTTGGGGGTGACATGAAAGAATTAGACAATAAAAAGTCAAATTGAAGATTGTTACGATTTTGACTTGATGTTGTCCAATTAAAATATGATTGTATTTGTCTATCCCAAATAGAATAGATTTTTTAGTTTTAAATTTGTAATGGGTTTCATCGAATAGAAATCAAAATCTCTCATTTTGTATTCTAATTAATTGATATTTCCCCTTGGTATTTTATTTATTCAGTTTTCAACATAGTTGTGGACCGTGTTAGGGTCAGACTTGTGTATCCTTTTTACTTTCCGCTTGGTCCCATTGTTCTCCATTAAATTATAATTTATTTTCTCTCTCTAGTTATCAATCACACATTCTTCAATAAAATAATATTACACATAAATTTAATTTTTTTTCCTTTTTAATCATACATTCTTCAATAAAATAATATTACACGTAAATTTAAATTTTTTCCTTTCTAATCACACATTCTCCAAAAAATTATTATTTCTAACATTATAAGATGGAATGATGGGGCCAAACTGGCGATTAGTCTCACTTGGACTAGTTTTGGAGTGTGGTGGGGGATTTCAGTTTTGTGAGAGATTCTTTACGATTGTTACTGTTGTCGATTTTATCCCGCAAATGTACGGATCGTAACAAGTAGTAAGGTGGACCTTTTGAGTTTGAATTATCGTTCCCACGAGAACTATACTTTAGCACTCAATTTATTATTCCTAAATTATATTTGACGAAAATAAACAAAAACAATAATTAAACGTGATTTTTGTTCTAAATATTTAAAAACGTGATTGGATGCAACGAAAAGTAATTGAAAATTCAAATAATAACGGACATTAGAGCGGAACAATTTCACCTAATGGTCACCTTTACTTCATAAATCAAGATTCATACAACCTAAAGTAGTATTCGGTCGAATTCTTCTATGGTATTCAACTTACCCCTCTCGAGTTCTCGTTGAGCCTATTTAATTAGTTCAATTTCATATCTCTATGCAAATTAAATTTAATTAAACGCAACATTGTTTTTAAGAATTCGCACACGATCGCAGCAATCAATATAGGTATCTCTACACGTTATATTAATTTACCGAATTTTAACATGTAGTCAAAACAAATAATCCGCATCTCTACGCAATCATTGTTCACAAATCATCTAACTAGTGATCAAGTAATTAAATGCATTAAGAACAACATTAAAATCAACACATATTAAATAAGAGCACTAGAATCTTAATTGCATGAAATAAAGGGTTCCAAAAGATTACGTTGTTCGTCCTAAATCAAATCTAACTACTCATAATAATGGAAGAAACGCAAGATAAAATAATGGAAGACATCACCGGGATTAATTGACGAAACGTGAATGAATTTCCCAATTTTGCTCTAGCCGTCTTCTTCTTCTTTTCTGCCCAAATCTGCCGTGTGTATTCTGTCTATTGTTTAATCCAGCAGCAGCCAAAATTGTGTTCCTTTTAATTCAGTCTATGCGTGTAATTCTCCTCTTGGCTGCTCCGTTCCTGTGTATGTATAATATGATAATGCAGCAACCGGCCAGCCTTTCAATGTGTGTGAAGTTATATAATAATGACTGACTGTTTCTTCCTTTTTCCTCTATGTGACTGCGTGTATCTATATAAAAAAAATTTAGCACCAGCAGCCCGCTGATCAGCCCTCAAAGTGTGTTAAAATTATAATATTGGCTGACCCCCCTCTCTCTCTCTCTCTCTCTCTCTATATATATATATAACCCAGCAGCAACCCACTTTTATTTTTTTCTCTCCAGCTGCCGACCTGCCTTTGATCTTGTGGATATATAATTACCACTAGTTGCTGGCCCAATTTTTCAACAGCGGGCTGCCCTATTTGAATAGTCCAACAAAGGTCCAATTGGTTTTGACTTTTATTCCAAATTCAAGTCCTCGATTCTTTAAATATAATACAATTCAATCCTTGCACACTTAACTCATTGCAACCCATGTACTCTTCGATTCAATTCGAGTCCTTCAATTTCTAAAGTATGAAATTTGACTTTGCATCTAATGGCCAATTTAGTCCCCGCACTTTGGATTTTTCCATTTTTGCTCGTTTTTGCTTCTTTCCTTCAATTCCTTTTTCATTCAAAGAATTTACTTATTAAACGTAAAATACAACAATTCAGAATATAATTTGTCAAAAGAATTCTCAAATATTGTTATTTTAGGGTCTCGAATAAGTGTATAAAATACACTTATCATTTACAAAAAAATAAATTCATAAAGTTTTGAGTTTAACAATCCGTGATTTTTTTCTTGATATTGGGAGTTTCATTACATAAATCTTTGTGTTGTTATTTTTCTTTTCCATTTATATTTTTTTTACTTCTAAATAATTCTTTGAACAAAAAAAAATCCATCAACAATACAAAGGAATTGGTTTCAATTCCCTACACTTTAGTGCATCTTCAATGATAGTGCAAAATTGAATGTAAATTGGTATTTCCAAAAACACTTTTGTATCTTCATTTACATCCGGATAATTCTAAATTCAAATTTTGCCTCTTATTGATGCATCTTTTTTTATATTTTCTGCCAAAGAATGCAATTTACATTCCTTTTTCATCTCTTCATTGGAGAGGTTTCTGGCCACTTCGGATATTTAAATCACAATTTAGATCTATTTTACCCTACGATTGGAGATGCTCTTACAATGTTCTTGTACTTGAAATATGTTTGCCAACGTTTAAAGTAAGTTCCACAAAATTACTTAAACCATATTCACTTATTCAGTTCGAATTTGATGGTACAACAAAATTAACGGTGTCTGGGGGAGTTGCGATAATTTAATTTTAATGAACCTTTTAATCCTGGATCAAGCTGAATAAGAAAATTTGTGCTATTTATTCTTAGTTTATGAATGGCTCTGATATCTCTTATTTCATATCTTCCAAGAACTGTATTTGACAATTAGGGCTTAATACATGTTTGTTCAGAGTTTGAGAGCTCTAACTATTAAATTGCTGTGTGTTAAGAATATAGAAAGATTTCCCTAACATTTTCTGCAATATTTTCTTGTGCATCAAGATTATTTCCACGATAGTTTGAGGTTTAATTAATAATGAATATTTATTCTTTTAATTTTATTTGTAATTCCATAGATTGATCCCTGAATAAATTCATTAATTTGCTTCATTTCTCCTGCTGCTCCACTACTGCTAGAACAACATCGACAATGTCTCATGCCTACTATTTTTCCATCCATCACCGGAGCATGACGTATATGATTCTCGATGCACACTAAGGTACCGTTTGATTCAACAAAATTTTCCCTAGAAAATAGAATTTGGATTCCAACTTCCACAAAAAGGATATTTGATAGCTTATATTTACCATGAAATTGAATTTCTTAGATTTCTTGGAAATTGCACTTTTCCTTGTTTTCAAGGAATTTGAATTCTCACCAATATCACCAATATGGTAAAAATTCAAATTCTAGTATACTGTAGCATTTTATTTTATTTTTTCATTTTATTATTATTATTATTATTTTATTTTATTTTTATTTTTTTTTTGCAATGAAAACCAATTCTAAGAATTATTGTAAAAAAATATTTCCCTTTAATTGACAATTTTCATGTAAAATAAAGTCAAACCAACACTAAAAGATAGATGATTTTCTTGAATTTTTTTTTTTTTTGTTGGTAATGGAAACAAATTTCATTCCCAATACCAGTAAAATTTATCACTTTAATTGACAATTTTTATGTAAAATAAAGCCAAACGAACATCAAAAAATATTTTTATATAACATTTTTCACGTAAAAAATTATACCAATCAAACACAATAATTTAAAATTCCCAAGAAAAAAATTTCTAGGAAATTCAATTCTCTGGAATTCATTTTCAATTCAATTCAATTCCATTTTTGCAATCAAACGGACCCTAAAATGTCAATCAATTTCCAAGAACAATGTCAACGTGCCTGTAATCTAGATTCCTTCTTAAAATATACTAACTCTTACCTGTCATCGGCTGCATTGCTTGCAGAATGTTTGTATCTGATGTTACTGTTATCAGCTTCTCCTGTTGAGGCAATAAAAATTAGGTAAAGGGTTAGAAGAGAACAGTGGATGGCCAAAGAGGGTGAAGTCGAAAGAGAAAAGGCATCAACCTGATTAGTCATTATTTCCCTAACTTCTGTATATTTAGATGATCTATCCCGCAAAATAATCTTCCGCAAATTGTCTGTTTTGAACAATACGTATGCAAATTAGGAATTTAAGTTCAGAAATGTGAAATAAACGGGTATAACAAGTTTATAATTATAATCATCTGAAAGCACAGGCAAGAAAATTTTAGTAGGCAGGCAAAAATGACCAGAAAGACTATTCATTCATCTGAGTAGCAGGGAGTTTCATTGTACCCCCATTCCCAAGATCGAAACCCATATTTTTAATCGAAGAGTTTTTCCATTCTTTTCTTCTTGTCCTGGGCAGGGATGACGCGTCTGAAATTAGTTTTTGGATGTCGAACTTCAACTAATTGTGTTTAATGATGTGGAGAACAATACATTTTCAGTAAAAATTCCTACAATTAGCTGTTGCTTTCCTGGATTTAGCACCACCAAAGATCCTATATTATTTTCTGCCATCTGCAAATTTTAAAATAAACTGTTATTGCATTAAAAAATGGACAGCAAAAGCTTTATGCCCTTTAATTTTTGTAAGGGTTGAAGAAACCAAGTTGCTTCACGGCATCATAGACTATGTCATTTGATCGACACCAGAGCCAAGATCTGACCTTTTCTTCTCCCTTTGTCTCTAGTACCTTACAACACAGATTCAGATGAACCCACCTCAGCCTCCACAACAGGATCCAAGTCAGCTGCTTCTTTACCCACTTGATAACGGTAGGATTAGTTATGTTGACATGGTAGTTAGGATTCTTTCAATTAGACAGTTGGACAAAATATTGGGAAGTTAATGCTGTTAAACACAGCTGTAATGATGTATTTTTCTCCCTTTATATACCGGACAAATGTATTCATTCTTCAAGAATGCATGAGAGCTCAATTCCTTTTCTCTGTTCTTTCTCTCTCGTTTTTGGCTTCTTAATGCAGCTATGATTTTAGCTCATGAATTTTACATGGTATCAGAGCAAAATTCATAGCCTCTAACCAAGCTTCTGCTATTCTGAACAAAACCAAACCATGGCGAATTTCCTTTTCAACCCAGGTGATGACCCAACCAGTCATAATTTTTTACACCATAGTGATAATCCTAGTGCCTTGATCATTTCTGAGGTCTTTAATGGAGAAAATTATACTTCTTGGAGTCGTTCAATCTCAATGGCATTGAGTGTAAAGAACAAGCTAGCCTTCATTGATGGTTCATTACCGGCCCCAAATCCACCTTCTGGTGTCATACACAATTGTTGGGTTCGTGCTAATGACTTGGTACTGTCTTGGTTATTAAATTCCATCAATAAAGAAATTCGTCAAAGCCTATTGTATATTTCATCTGCCCATGAAGTTTGGAATGAACTCAAAGCAAAGTATATTCGAAGCGATGGCCCTAGAGTATATCACCAGGAAAAATCCCTCAACTCTATCTCTCAAGGTTCACAGTCACTCACTGCGTATTACAATTCATTTAAAGCCACATGGGATGAGTACATCAGCTGTAGAACTCTGCCTAAATACAACTGTGGAATGCTCTCTAGTTGTATGTGTGATATACTACATAGCATTTCTGATACTCAACAATCAGATGCTGTTATGAAGTTCCTCATAGGACTCAATGAATCTTATTCTGCATTGAGAAGCCAACTATTACTGACTTCTCCATTACCACCACTTGCTCGAGTATATGCACTTCTTCTCCAAGAAGAGAACCAAAGAGAGCTGCATACTGATTCATTCCCAGAGTCTGTTGTAATATAGCAAAGCAGCCCTCAAAAACATTCAATAGACCTCCATCTTGGAAAGATAAGAAGAAGCCCAAATGTAGTCACTGTGGTTATCTCAACCATACTGCAGATAAATGTTTCCAACTCATTGGCTACCCAGCTGGTTGGAAAGGACCCAGAGGATTACGAATGATGGCTGACGCTCCCATTGCCCATGCTGTGACATTAGAACAACCTGCAGATGATGGGGGACCAAGTACTTCTTTCAACCAAGACCTTTACCAACAGTTCTTAGCATTTACTAAAGCTCAACAAATCCCATCCTCCAAAACACATAATCCATCAGCTGCCACCATCACTACAGGTATCCCTCTTTGTACCACAGCCTCTGCCACACCAAAAACCATTTCTTGGATAATAGATACTGGTCCAACAGATCATATGATCTATTCACCAATCTTTTTTACTTCCATTGATTCAACCTCAACTACCAACGTACATTTACCAAATGGTACTTATGTTCCAGTTAGCCACATTAGGAAAGTCCAAGTTTCTGACAACTTAACACTTGATAATGTCCTATGTGTACCCTCATTTTCATTCAATCTTATATCGGTTTCCAAACTAACAAAATTTTCTAATGTTTCTGTGATATTTTTCGCATCTCACTGTTTTGTACAGGATCTGTCCACCATGAAGATGACTGGTTTAGCTAAGAAAAAGGAGGGCCTATATCAACTACTAATTGTCCATGATCAATCTCCTGCATATCACCTTACCACTCCATCAGTCAATGCTTCTCAACATTCCAACCATAGCTTATGGCATTTCAGACTTGGGCATATATCCTATACAAGAATGTCTAAAATTCCGTACATTACTTTTCAAATACCTTGTAACAATTTAGATATATGTGAAATTTGTCCTCTAGCAAAACAAAAGAAGTTACCGTTCCCTATCAACTACTCAAACTCGAATAAAATTTTTGACTTAGTTCATTGTGATATTTGGGGTCTATTTGGTGTACAATCCTTTAATGGTTAGAGATTTTTTTCTCACAATGGTTGATGATTATTCTTGATGTACTTGGGTATTCATGATGCAAGCTAAATCTGAAACTCGTGGTCATATCAAACACTTCTATCACATGGCCCTTTACCCACTTTAATACCAAAAGAAAGTCTATTAGATCAGATAATGGTGCTAAATTTATTATGCCAGACTTTTATCATGCTCATGGAATCTCCCACCAAAGAAGTTGTGTGGAATCACCCCAACGAAATGGAGTGGTGGAATAAAAGCACCAATTTATTCTACAAGTGGCTAGAGCACTCCTTTTTCAATCAAATGTACCCCTCATATTTTGGAGTGAATGCGTACTTACAGCTGTCCAACTCATAAATCGCATTCCTTCACCCATTCTTGGCAACAAAACCCCTTATGAACTGCTCTTCCAAAAACCACCAGAATATGACCATCTCAAAGCCTTTGGTTGCCTTTGCTTTGCATCCACACTCAATATTCACAGAACCAAATTTTCCCTCAAGCATCCAAATGTATATTCCTTGGATACCCTCTTGGATACAAGGGTTACAAAGTTTATGATTTACAAAGTCATAAAGTCTTTATTAGTAGGAATGTAATTTTTCATGAAACTACATTCCCCTACAAAGAGGCTTCTTCCCATCACTCACCTACAAATTCACTCATCTTCCCTATACCTGAGCCTATCTTCGATTCCACACTAGTCCCCAACATCATTTCTACTCCACATAGCTCAGAACCAACATCTGTTGATACAATTCCTAATCAGGTCTCTCAACCTTCATTGACAGAACAACAGCAAGATCTAAGTCTCAGTCCTTCTTTACACTGTCCCACGTCATCATACACTATTTTACCTATTTCTCCACCTCAGATTGCTCCTAGACAATCTACTAGACCCAGGCATTTACCTTCTTACCTGAATGATTATCAATGTGATCTACCATCTTCCCTCGCTGCAATCCAGTCATCTGTAATGTTGGCCAGACCGCGTGCATCAGGTAAACCTTATTCCTTGTCTCATTTCATTTCAACTACTCGATTAGCTCCCAACCACAAAGCTTTTACCACAGCAATTTCTAATGTTTTTGAACCCAAGTTTTATGGCCAAGCTGTAAAATATCCACACTGGCAGGAAGCCATGCACACAGAAATCAAAGCCCTTGAAAAGAATAACACTTGGACCCTCATGCATCTGCCACGTGACAAACATTCCATTGGGTGCAAATGGGTTTATAAGATTAAATTTAAAGCTGATGGCACTGTTGAAAGATATAAAGCGCGGCTGGTTGCTAAGGGATATACCCAACGTGAAGGACTTGATTGTTTTGACACATGTTCTCATGTGGTCAAATTAACTTCTATTCGGGTTCTTTTGGCTGTTGCATCTATAAATCATTGGCACTTGCACCAGTTAGATGTCAACAATTCATTTTTGCATGGTGACTTACATGAGGAAGTCTATATGAAGCTGCCCCAAGGATATCCTACTCATGATTCTTCCCTGAGCTTATATGGGCTCAAACAAGCATCTCAATAATGGTTTGCAAAACTTCACACCAGCCTTATTGCTTATGGATTCCATCAGTCCAAATCAGATTTTTCTTTATTCCTTCAAAATACTGTCAATTCATTCACGGTCCTTTTGGTTTATGTTGATGATGTTCTTCTTACTGGCAACAATCTTGATGAAATTCAGATTTTGAAAAAGTTTTTGGATGATCAATTCACAATCAAAGATTTGGGAGAGGCAAAGTACATCCTTGGATTGGAGATTGCTAGATCTCAGAGGGGGATTAGCATCAGTCAAAGAAAATATGACCTGGATATCTTAGAAGACTCTAGTTTTTCTGGATGCAAACCAGTTGCCTTCCCAATGGACTCTACTTTCAAACTCAAATCAGAAGACTGTAATATTCTATCTGATCCCTCAACTTATAGAAGACTTATTGGCAGAATGATCTATCTCACCATTACGAGACCCGACTTGGCCTACTCGGTCCAGGTCCTCAGTTAATTCATGTCTAAACTTGCTCAGCCCCATTTAGATGCAGCTCACAGGGTTCTTAGGCACATCAAGGCTACCCCTGGTCAAGGCCTATTCTTTCCTGCAAATTCAGAGTTACACCTCAAAGCATACAGTGATAGTGATTGGGCCGGTTGCCTTGTTACTAGGCGAAGTGTTATTGGTTTTGCTATCTTCCTTGGTGAGTCTCTAATTTCCTGGAAATCCAAGAAACAACCTACAGTTAGTAGATCCTTTGCTGAAGCCGAATATTGGCAATTAGCTTCCACAACATGTGAAATCCAGTGGCTTGTTTATCTTTTGAAAGACTTGGCTGTACATCATCCTCAATCTGCTCTCTTGTACACTGATAGCAAATTTCACTTTCTATTGCCAATAATCCTGTTCAGCACGAGAAAACGAAGCATATTCAGATAGATTGTCACCTTGTTCGAGAAAAACTTCAATCCAGCTTAGTTAAAATCATTCACGTTCCTTCACAACATCAGCTGGCAGACATATTAACTAAACCCCTTGGTTCTGCCTTGTTTCACAGAAATCTGTCCAAGATGGGCATCTTAAATATCCATGCCCCTCTTGAGGAGGGATCTTACGACACAGATTCAGATGAACCCACGTTAGCCTCCACAGCAGGATCCAATTCAGCTGCTTCTTTACCCACTTGATAACGGTAGAATTAGTTATGTTAGCATGGTAGTTAGGATTCTTTCAGTTAGATAGTTGGACAGAATATTGAGAAGTTAATGCTGTTAAACACAGCTGTAATGATGTATTTTTCTCCCTTTATATACCTAACAAATGTATTCATTCTTCAAGAATGCATGAGAGCTCAATTCATTTTCTCTGTTCTGGCTTCTTAATGCAGCTATGATTTTAGCTCATGAATTTTACAAGTACTTCTGCTACTGTTGTATTCGTCAACCCCTTGTCCGACGTTGTGTGAGAGAATTTGCCACTATTATTCCGTTAGTCTGTGTTTAGCATTATGAGATTGGATGTGATATGTTCATATAGCGATAAAACCTTTTTCAGCTCAGTTTTGGTCCTCGTATCTAAACCCGCGAGATGTTTGAGGTGTAGAGATTCATGACAAGATCTGACTGCTCACATGAGACCTTGCATTGTTAATCTTGTAAATAAAGAAAACATACATGAATTAAAGAAGATGTATGTTAGTGAAACAGTTAAAATAATTGCAAAAAAATGTCTCTTTTATTCTCAAACGTAATTCTAATGATTGAACAACGAAGAAAATCAAATCCCGACACGTTATTACCCTTGATGTGGGCTCCAGATAATATGAAACTCTCAGGAATTGTGAAATTACAATGATTTTATGCCAAGCTTTCTGATTCTTATGAGTAAGTAATGTCGTTTGATGAGTATTGTTACAAAGACATGTGCATGAACTTGGAATGAAGCTCAGTCAGCATGATACATGAATGACATATCCCTATTAATGGAAAATCCGAAGAGTAAGAGAGAATCTTTTCCCTTAATTCTTAATTGCTTGCTTGTTGGTAAATCTCTGTGTTCTTTTCTTGAATCGACAGTAGGTAGGTTAATGGAATATTTGGACAAAACCTGATAAAATTCTGTTCTTTCCCTTTCTATCAAGGTGTCAAGTGGAAGAAATCGACAATCTAGGATGTTTAGTGTTATGGGCCTAATTATAGGGTAATTATAAATCCCTAATTTATATAGTTTTAATATAGATCTCTAACATCGTGTGTGTGTGTGTGTATCGTCTCCTTTCTATGAGAATAAGAGAAAATATATTTTTCCTTCTTAAATTATTACATGGTATCAGAGCTTGGTGTCTATTGGCTTTGATTTTTCTCCCCTTCAAGCTTCTTCTTTTTGGTCACCGGCAGTGTGTGACTGTAATTTCCGCTTGGACCGCGGGTTTTGGAGCACGGCATAAGTTCTTCGGCCTCCTGCATTTCTTGTCATGGAGCGTAGAGAAATCTTGTAGGTGCAGGCGAATTTTGTTGCAAAATCTGGTCGGAGGAACCAATATTCTACTCGGCCATTCGTCTTCTTGGGCTGCCAATGATCGTTGGAAAAATTTCTAGGTTCCTTCAGTCGGGGATTGCGCTCTGGAGATCATCAATCAATTTCGGTATAGTGGACTGTTGATTGAAGATTCAGGTGTATTGATTTTAGATAGGTAGCACTGGACAACATGTATTATTGGGTTTTCAGTTATTAGGCTTGGACTGAATTGAACGCCTTTTAATTCATTTGTTGTTGGATCAATTTTTTTGGGCTTTGAATTTACTTCTAGTTGGACTGAGAACATATAACCTTCAGATTGGATTGTGTTTGGTTTTAGGCCTGTTATTTTGGGTCTTGAATTATTTTGGGCTGTTATTTGTTGGACTTTACTTTGATATTTGGAGCTTGCATTTTATTCCTATGGTTGAGCAAAAGAATTTAGCTATAACTGATGTCATTCCAGTGATGTCCAAAATCACGAAGCATAAGTTGGTTGGTCCGAATTATTTACATTGGTGTAAGACAATTAGGATTTATTTGTGAAGTATTTCTATGGACAATCATCTTACTGAATATCCACCAAAGGATAATAATCATACATGGCTACGAGATGATGCCCGATTATTCTCACAAATCCACAATTCCATTGACACTGAGATGATCAGTCTGATTAACCATTGTGAGTATGTTAAGGAATTGATGGAATATTTGGAGTTTCTATAATCTAGGAAAGGGAATATGTCGTGTATTTATGAAGTTTGTAAGGGTATTTACCATGTTGAACAACAAGATTAGTCTATTCAGGCTTAATTTATGAATTTCAAAAAGATCTATGAAGAGTTGAATATTTTGCTACCTTTTAGTCCGAATGTGAAAGTTCAACAAGCTCAGCGGGAGCAAATGGCTGTGATGAGTTTTCTAGCTTGTCTTAGTTCTCAATTCGAAACTGCTAAATTCCAGATTCTTTCCAGTGTCGAGATTTCATCGCTGCAAGAAACCTTTACCAGAGTACTTCACACAGATACTAGTGCTCCTGTTGCTTCACCTACTCAGCCCTCTAGTGCTCTCATCAGTCGCAATAGTAGAGGTAATACAAGAGGTAGGGTTGCAGGTAGTTGGGTCAATCGAAGTCAGAATGAAAAGGGAGTTGTATGCTACTGCTGTCATGAGCCGGGTCATACCAAATACTCGTGCCAAAAATTGCAAAATAAATCTCACAAGTCTCACTTGGCCCATGTTGCAGCTACTACTACTATACCTATCTTGGCCTCTGGGGAGACCATTACAGTTTTTGCAGATGAATTTGCTAAATTCACTCAGTACTAAGAAGCATTGAGGAATTCATCTCATCCTATCTCTAACATTGCTAAGACAGGTAAACCTAATACATGTCTTCTCTCATCTTCTTCAAAACGGGTCATTGATTCTGGTGCCACAAATAATATCACAGGTAATCCTAGTTTCTTCTCCACTTTTCTGTCGCATACATCTCCTTCCAATGTTACTTTAGCTGATGGTTCTACTTCTTCTTTTCACGGTTCTAGCACTATTAATCCAACTCCATTAATTTCTTTATCGTCTGTCTTAAATTTACCACAATTTTCTTTTAATTTAATATCTGTGAGCAAGCTTACTCGAACTTTCAATTGTTGTGTCTCATTTTTTCTTGATCATTGTCTTTTTCAGGATCTTATGACGAAGGAGATTATTGGTAAAGGACATGAATCAAGCGGTCTCTATATTTTGGATACCCAGATGCCCAAGTCTATAGTGTGTTCAGACGTCTTGACTCCTTTTGAAGCACATTGTCAATTGGGACATCCATCTTTATCGTTGTTGAAGAAATTATATCCTCAATTTCAAAGTGTGTCGTCTTTAGATTGTGAATCGTGTCAATTTGCAAAACATCATCGTTTGTCATCAGTTCCTCGAGTCAATAAAAGAGCTAGTTTTCCATTTGAATTAGTTCATTCAGATGTTTAGGGTCCTTGTCCTGTCGTGTCCAAAACTGGATTTCGGTATTCCGTTACCTTTGTTGATGATTTTTCTTGTGTGACTTGACTTTATTTAATGAAGAATTACACTGAATTATTTTCTAATTTTAGTGCCTTTTGTGCTGAAATTAGAACTCAATTTAATGTTTTTGTACAAACATTGAGAAGTGATAATGCCAAAGAATATTTTTCCAATTCTTTTCAAACTTACATGCTTCAAAATGGCATTCTTCATCAATCCTCATGTGTTAACATCCCTCTCAGAATGGTGTGGCTGAAAGAAAAAATAGACATCTTCTTGAAACAACCAGGGCACTCCTGTTCCAAATGCATGTCCCTAAACAATTTTAGGCTAATGCAGTATCCACAACTTGTTTCTTAATTAATTGAATGCCCTCATCTGTTCTTCATGGTACAACTCCTTACAGTGTCCTTTTCCCTACTAAACCCCTGTTTCCTATTGAACCTAGGATATTTGGTAATACACGTTATGCTCGGGATGTTCGGCCCCATGTAACTAAATTAGATCCCAAATCCTTAAAATATATTTTTCTGGGTTACTCTCGTCTACAAAAAGGATATCGTTGCTACTGTCTGAGTCTTAACAAATATCTTGTATCAGTTGATGTTACTTTTATGGAACATATTCCTTTTTTTCCTACTTCTTTCGGTAAGGGAGAGGAGGATGATCTATTGGTTTATCATGTCACTTACCAATCAAATACTAATATCCCACACGACTGCCACATTCGCCAAGTGTATTCCAGACGATGAGACACTCTTGATGTATGTTCAGCACCTGTCTCTTCTTCGGCATCGGATCTAGTGTCTAGTGATCTTAATCTCCCTATTGCCCTCCGCAAAGGTAAACATCAGTACACTTATCCTATTTCATCTTTTATATCTTATGATCACTTGTCTTTGTCTTCTTGTTCTTTTGTTGCTTCCCTTGATTCTGTGACTCTTCCGAAAACTGTTCATGAAGCCTTATCAAATCATGGTTGGCATGAAGTTATGATCGAGGAGATGAATGCTTTGGATGCTAATGGTACTTGGGATTTAGTGGATTTACCTGCAGGAAAAAAGGCCATTGGATGTAAATGGGTATTTGCAGTTAAAGTCAATCCTGATGGATCGGTGGCTAGACTTAAGGCCCATCTTGTTGCTAAAGCTATGCTCAGACTTATGGTGTGGACTATTCTGACACTTTCTCTCCAGTCGCTAAGTTAACGTATGTTCGCTTATTCATTTCTATGGCGGCCGCTCATGATTGGTCTTTACATCAGTTGGACATCAAAAATGCCTTCTTATATGGCAATCTCCATGAAGAAGTTTATATGGAGCAACCCCATGGGTTCGTTACTTCGAGGGAGTATGGAAAAGTGTGTCATCGTCGAAAATCCTTATATGGTTTGAAACAAAGTCCATGTGCTTGGTTTGGAAAATTTAGTCAGGGAATGGAAAAGTTTGGAATACAAAAAAGCAAGTCTGACCACTCAGTCTTCTACAAACAGTCTGAATTCGACATTATTCTTCTTGTTGTGTATGTTGATGATATTATTATTACTGACGATGATAATATGGGAATTTCATCTCTGAAGTCATTTTTTCATGCCCAATTTCATACAAAGGATTTAGGAGTGTTGAAGTATTTCTTGGGAATTGAAGTGACAAGAAACAAAAAAGACATTTTGTTATCTCAGAGAAAATATATACTTGACTTGTTAATTGAAACAAGAAAGTTGGGAGCTAAGCCAAGCAGTGCTCCAATGCTCCCCCAATTTGCAACTTACCAAAGATAGTAATTTATTTGAAGATCCTGAGATGTATAGAAGATTGGTTGGAAAATTGAACTACCTTACAGTAACTCGTCCTGATATTGTGTATTCTGTCAGTATTGTAAGTCAATTCATGTCTTCCCCAACAGTTCACCATTGGATAGCTTTAGAATAGATCCTATGTTATTTAAAGGGAGCTCCTGGACATGAAATACTGTACAGAAATTATGGACATATCCACATCGAATGCTTCTCAAATGCAGATTGGGTAGGTTCTAAGATTGACCGAAGATCTACTACTGGCTACTGTGTTTTTGTTGGAGAAAATTTAGTCTCATGGAAAAGTAAGAAGCAAAATATTATGTCTCGATCTAGTGCTGAATCAGAATATAGAGTTATGACACAATCTATGTGTGAGATAATATGGATATATCAGCTCTTAACTAAAATTGGCCTTAAGGCTTCAATACCAGCAAAGTTGTGGTGTAACAATCAAGCTGCTCTTCATATTGAGCTAACTAAGCACATTGAGATCGACTGTCATTTCGTTTGTGAGAATGTGCAGCAAAATTTAATATCTACAGTATATGTGAAGATTGGAGAACAACTAGGAGACATTTTCACAAAGGTTCTAAATGGGATCCGAGTGGATTATATTTGTAACAAGTTGGGCATGATTAATATCTATGCTCCAACTTGAAGGGGAGTGTTATGGGCCTAATTATAGGGTAGTTATAAATCCCTAATTTATATAATTTCCTAATATAGATCTCTAACATTGTATATATATATATATATATATATATTTCTTCATTCTTCTCCTTTCCATGTGAATAAGAGAAAAATTATTTTCCTTCTTAAATTATTATAGTTTGTAATTACTGCAACACCCTAGAATTGTGTTATGGAGTAAAAAAAAAGAATCAAGTTTCAATAAATGGCAATAAATCTGATGGAAATTCTAAAATTTGAGGAATGAAAAGATGATAAACCTCTTACAGAGGAAAATTGATCTAAAGAATCCTTTTGTGTTTGTCAAGGAAATTTGATTTTCTGAAGAAACAAGGGAGAAAGAAGTGGAACCAACAAGGAATCATTCTATGAAGTGACTTGAAGGAATGAATTTTCCAAGGTATCAAGTAAAAAACTTTACAAGATCTCTTGGAGTTCTCTGATATATATCAAGCAATCTTTTAGAACAAACTAAACAACTTTAACTCTTTGTTTGTTACATTTTTCTCATTGAACATTCATAGGGGACCGGAGGTCTGCAATTTCCTTTCGATTTTGGCACCCAGCTTCCCGTTGTATACTAGCAACTCCAACAACTGCAATCCAAACACAACCACCCACTTTCCTCCGCAGCTCCTCCTGCAGCTGAAAGAAGTTCGGGTAGCCAGACAACCACCCCTACCCGCATACCTCTATCTAAGGTAGAAACTCAATCGTCTGAAGATGCAAGCAACCCAATTCCCACGACTCCATCTATGGCAGAAACTCAGTTGGCTCCATCTACAGTTGAATCTCAATCAGCTCGCTGGACCACTACCATTACCCCATTGCAACAACTCTCCCTACTGCTGAAACTCAGACGGCTGAGAAAGCAATATACCATACCACTAATATAATTTCCACAATTTACCGATCAAAAAAAAAAAAACACAATTTCCACAACCCTAACTACTGCCGAAACTGAAGCAAATGGCAGAAAACCAACCCTACCACCAACACCGTCTCCACAACTCCACCGACTGCTGAAACTCAAATAGCTGGGCAGGCCACCAGCCCCTCCTCTACCACTAACACCCTCACCACTTCACTCATGGATGAAACCCAAACTCATACACCTAACCGATCAAGCACAAACACAACCCCTGCCACCACGGTGCCATCTTCAAGTGAAGCTCAGATGGCTAACCAGCCTACTGCTACATCAATTGGCCCTACAATAGAGTCCCAAACCTCGTCACCATCTCGTGCAACCGTTCAACCTGGTGTCACGGCATCACCCTATAATGCAACAACAAAATCACGATCACCTCCTCAACCTTCATCTCTATCTCGTGTAGCGCCTAAATCACAAGTCATGTCCTCGTCTCCATCCCGCATGGGTTCTCTGAACTCCCCTTGACAAACCAAAGCACATCCCAACGTCGTTCTCCCTCCCGTCTAACCTCACGCTTCCCAAAGCAGACATCTTTACCATCTATCAAGGGCTTTAGCCTACTTCCACATCAAAGATATTAAAGCACACAACTAAAGAGATCTTCCATCCTTTTTCCAATTCTCATGAAGCCCCAAATACTGTTTCTAATGGAGAAGCACCGAAGCCATCAGCATCTCTAGAAATTTAGCCAAAGACAAAAGTTAAATCTGATACTGTTAATGACTCCCATAATCAAACTGCATCTGGAAGAAGCATCAAGCACAATGAGATGGAAGTAGAGCCTTCTAAATCATCAGAGATGGAAGCTGTTACAATATCAACCGTTCCCCAAGGTCATGACAAAGCTGAGGAAACACAAAAATTGGATTCTTCCAGCATCGATGGTAACAAAAAGCCACTCGTGGAATCAAATGCAAAACTTGAAGAAACTAAAGAAGTGTACGAGGTAATTCAAGAGACAAAAGGTGCAGTTAATGAAAAGAGAAACAACAAAGGCAGTGATTTTCTCATTGCAAATTCAGGATCAATAGCAAAAGGAGTAGAGGAGGCCAGCGTTACAAATGAGTCAGAGCAGATGCATGGAGAAACGCAAGGGGCCGTGGCAGAAAAGAGATACTACCAACCTCTCTCTTCAATGGAAAAACAACCAAAACAAGTTCTCAACAAGGGAGTAAAAACACAAGTATTCCAAATAAAAAATTATCTACTCAGTCAAGCCGAGAACAAGTGCCCTTGCACAAAGAGATTGGGGACGACATTTCGACATTTGTCAATCGAATGGCCATTGGAGACCCCAGAAATTCCCATAATGACAGACCAGTAAATATCATTACACTTGTAGGAGAAAACAGAGGAGCATCAATGAGGTTGGGATCAAATTCATCAAAAGGAAAAGGAGCGGTTCACATTCGCAGAGGCTACAAGATCAATCCTGATGAAAATCCTGAAGCAACCACTAATGGTGAGGGAAGTTGGATTGGTAACAAATCGGAATATGCAAAAGGAAAAGAAGATAAGCCGATAGAGACATATGTAAACAACAATGCGCAGGGAATCAATAACTCAATAGTGTTCAACAGTTCCATGACTGAAAGGGATCCCGGTGTCCATATTATCACTATTCGTGCTAAAAAGGAACCTATCAAGTCAACTGATAAAAAAAGGCCCCTAGAGATGCAAAAGGATGAATTTAACATGATCCCTTCTCAGAAACTTACCTATGAACCCACTGTCAGAAGAAGATGCCTTCAAGATCATTTTTGAAATCCAGCGACTCTGACGCCGAAAATCTTGAAAAGCATCAATGTCATGGTTGCCGTGTTTGGTGCAAGGAAAGGAGCAATCACAACACAGTAGATGTTCCCTAAACATACAAGTTACCATTGTGGCATGCCAAGAGATACTAAGTACAACCTCTAAGCATGTCAAGAAAAATATAATAATTAATAAGGATGATGAAACAATCAACTACATGCTTCTCACAGTATTTCAATAGAAATCACCTGAATAAGCCTTGATATGTGAATAGTTGATATCTATTACTCCATGTTCAATTCAACATCATTCAAACACAATTTATGGCAAATTATTTTATGGTAATAATCCATCTTCCCACTTGCCCAAACATAAGTCAAGAAACTCTTCTGCATCGTACATTTGATTCAAACTTCAAACTAGATCATTTGACTCTAGCCGTTACATTACCAGAAGCCTAATCTTTATACAAGTAATAAACCTTAAATGTTTCCTTTCAAAAATAAAAATAAAAATTTTACATGAAGATATCATTTGCATGGAGCCAAGCAAAATTACAGCCCATGATGGTAAGAAAAATTGGCTACTCACATGCTGGTTTCATGTCAAAGCTGCTTAAACAGATTGTGAAGGCCTGAAAGGCAGAAAGGGGGTAAAGATAGTCCATGGTAAATATGTCTTTCCCTATCTTCCCAAATTGCAAGATCACTTTCTCTTGTTCTGCAATGGGAACATTCTTTGACGCATCTACAGCAGCTACCAGCTGAAAGTTCTTGACAGAGGCCACTGTTACACGTCCTCTGAAGTTCAGGCACCAACACTGGAGCTGCTCATGCCATCTTGGAATTTTGTTTCTTAAAACAAGTGGATCTCTAGTGGTGCAGATGGATGCCGGTAACTTCACAGGACTAGCAAAAGTAGATTTTTGTTTTTTCTCTGTAGACTCTGTCAAGGGAGAGAACATTTCTTCAAGTCCATTACTAAATGTAGCAGGTGTAGGGGTGCTTCCACCTTCTTGAATTGCAGAGACAGGGATTGTGTGCATGTTGCATTGCATTCTTCTTGGCCCCCTGGTACGCAGAATATTGAGTTCATATGATATGGTGGCCACGTTATAATTGCAAACAGGTAGCCTCGGGGACACCTTCTTCATAGAGATTTTTTTACGTGACCAACCATGGGACTGGATAGCAGAGTTGGATGGAGGTTGACAATCATGAATGACAAACTTGGAGCCAAAAAAGTTTGACCTGATACAAATTTCTGGCTTGATAAAAAAGAAAGACAAATCTAATGGGAAAAAATATGAACAATATTTGAACAACATACCTTAGTTTTCCAACATAATTGTTACTGGTCTGAGAAAAATCATTTGCAGACAAGGATATCAAAAAATCTGTTTTTGTTGCCCTCCTGATCCTTTTTGCTGCCAGCAACAATTTGCTTGGGTCCCCTGCAAGTGCTGTAGTTGAGCTCAAACAATCAATATGACAGAACAAATAGTTGAAGATGTGAATTGAGAATATCCTTCATTAGGTAGCGAAGAGAAGATTACACTTTTGCGTATACGCCATAAACATTTGTACCACCATGAAATTTAACAGTTTGTAAATTACACATAATTTAGAAAACAAACCATTGGGCATGACACAGCTTCTTTGCTAATTAATGAATCTCAAAATCTATAGATAGATAGATCCAGAGAAGTCAAATAACAGGATAGTTTCAGTGGAAAAGAATTAACAACAAAATAAGCAGATCAACGCTTTGTTCATGAAGCTAGTCAAAGGTCTGAATATTAATTTTTGTGGTATGTAAATAGAGCCTGTCCTACCAATTGAATTCAATTATCATTCCAAACATGTAAAGTCAATGAAAACAAAGAGAGCACAAATTCATTTACCAGGGCTCAAGCCAAGATACAGTTGGTACATTGATGTCGCCCTTTCCCTTTTGATAAAGCATTGAATTGGGGAATCTCTTGGAGCCGGCTAAAACATATTTTCAAGATTCATAAGAAAAAAAATCAATCTGTCCAAGTAATCTCGTAATCAAAGGTATCACAAACCAAAATTACCTGCTTTAGTGACATGGGAAAAGTCAGTAACCCACATTCTTCAGGAGTCTTTACCACTTCCTTAGCAACTTCTCTCCATGACCTGCAAACCCCAGCACATGCAACCACAGCCCTCCGGGCTGGCCATGTGGTCTCGCTTTCCTCCACTCTACCGAAAATATCAAGAAGCAACTCGGAAGGCAAATCTGCCCACAGGCTTTCTTGTATCAATGCAGATTGAGATGACAATGATCCCTCAATAACAATGTATGATTTTGTATGACCTTCCTCACAATTTGACTCATATAGTTTCCTCGTATGACCTTGCTCACATTTTGACTCAGATAGTTTCTTTTTCTTGTTCTCTAAGCCATTCTTTCCTTTGAGCTCTCGAATAATGGATTTGAACGGCATTATCTTTGCTCAAACTCTCCTTAATTGAGAAAATTCAATAGAACTTGAGGTAACGTTCTGTAAGAATCAGGAAAGTGCCAAGACATGAATTTATATATTATCTTATGCTACCAAATACAAGAAGCAGTGATTGTAATTTATAAAAATAAATTATCATTAGAGTCAATCTAAAAATGGGTGTTCTTGCTTTCAACAGCGGAAAATTTAGATAGCAACAAAGGAACTCTTAACAGGTAATGCATTCATCAATTCTTGGCAAAAATCAAAGCTTTGACGTCCTAATTTTATTCGTAAAGATACTATGAAAAAAGAGCAGGGGCATAGTTTGGATCTAAATGGATGGCAAACATTCCCCATAATTAAAAAAAAATGTAGAAAAGAAGCCCAAAATCTGGTTTCTTTTTTTCCTGCAAGTAACAATGTCAGCCTTGAAATGAAGAGAAATCGCTATACCTATTGTCCAGTGCTTGGCGAGATCCAAAGCTTTTTCCCTATTATAATCCCTCTTCACGTTTAAATGTCCCCCCTACACAAGACACATACACACACCCATACACATGTATTGATCTGTAAATCTACACATGTATATATGTATGTATATGTCTCTAATTCAAAAGGGCTCCTATATCTCGGGTAAATAAAAGAGAAGAAAAACAAATTTATGTATCAGAGCGAAATCCCACCCGTGCATCCCACAAATAAACTTCGCAATTTGTTGTATATGTTCTTATTTATTCATAAAGAGAAGAAGATTCAAGAACACTAGAGGTTGGTGTTATTGGTGAATTTATAAACACGAGAACCGCCGATAACAACACCCAGCATCGCCACCGCCAATCACCACTTTCGAGAGAGCGATGGCCGCATGCGGTTCTTGGATCCCCAACTCCTTATTGTTTCCGTCTCGATTTTTGGAGAAGTGGCGTAGTATTTCAAAGTTTTTTTTTTTTTTTTTAATGCTATTTTCCCTTTCGTCCGTTAAATTAACGGTCGTCTTTATGTGTGTGTACACGTGGGCAGTAGACTATCTTGCTTTTTCCTTTCCTCTTTTCCATATCAAAAATTATGTTTGCACATAATTTGCTTGTACAGAATAAAAATAGAAAACTCACATATTGAAAAAAATAAAATCATCCACTCCATGTGCTGTGTGTAATCTGTACGTGTTCTGTCAAACCGATTTCTGTACGTATATTGTGGTTGTTTTCATATGAGGGGCGACGAAAATAATTACTACTTATTAGGCTTTATTTGATTTCTATTTTTTCAAAATATATTTTTCTCTCTTTTTTTAACCACATATTCTTCAATAAAATAATATTACATACAAATTCAAAACTTTTCAAAATGAATTTATTTATTTATTTATTTGCAAAAAAGGGCACCAAACAAGCTCTAAATTTGGACTGACTAGATAATAATTATTTCCCATTTTTGGAGAAAAAAATACAACTTAACAAAAATTAAAAGAGAAATTTATAACTTACTCGTGTAAATATAAATAAATTACATACAATTTTTATTTGAATAATTGATAAATGAGTCATTCAACATTCAATTAGTAAATAGATTTCTGAAATGATTCATTTTAAAATATTATTAAATCTACATAACTTGCTGTGATTACAAAAAAATGCAAAAGAAAACAAGAAATATCCTCTCCTCATCACTGTAGATGTTGTGTTTAGAGGACATCAAACGGAAGTTATTTGTTTATAATATTTATTTATTTATTTATTTATTTTTATTTTTTTTGGGTTTACCTGTAAACCTCAAGATCGAAATAGGCATAGTATTAGAGCATTAATAAACCCAATTACCTTAATGCGGATGTTTCCATGCTTTACTCCTCCACAATTCTTGGGGTAGAAGCTTTGAAGTTGGTACTTCTCAAGTAAAACACTTCACAAGGAAGGGTAGTGAAGAACTTTATTTCCCCATTTTCTTCAAGTAACCTACAAAACAATCACAATTATTTTGCGAAACAAATAAATGAGTCTTCTTGATATATAAATGGCTAAAACTCTAGTAAAATCCAATGACTTCCAAACTAGGAAATTTATGATTTGATTGAATACACAAGTTACTTGAAAAATCTTAGAATATATTATTGAAATTGCCCTTCACTTGTTTAATTTTGATGGCCTATTCGATTCAACAAAGTAAGAAAGTATTAAAGAAAAAAAAGTTTTAGATTTTATTGTCTATTCAAGCATGTCACTACAGCGCATACAAGACAAATTGTCGACCTCTGAATATAGTGAGATTCAATGCTTTCAGATCTCAACTCCTTGTTCATTCATGTGTTTGTTGTTTGCACATATGGATAGTCACGTTAGATTACAAAGATCATAGCTCCAACAAGGGTGCAACTATATGTGAACTTCGACGTTCAAGTCAGATTATAAAGTATATTGGGATGTGGGTGAGGCATAATGAACTTACAACGTGATGCTGATTTTAGCTTACACTCTTTGTGCCGCCTGTTTTAGATAACGTGATTTATACTGCAAATATAAGGTGTCAAATTTTGTAATATAATAATAAAGTTAGAATGTCGAACCCACGGAGATTGTAATTTAATTTTATACTAAGTCTTGTAATTATGTAGCTCTTATTTTATCTAGATGAATGAAATTCGGAATCAATGGTTTTAAATAAGTTAATATGATGAATGTGGTAACAAACTCAACAATTAATTGTAAGTTAGAAGAATAATCAAGATGAGAAAGCCTAGGATTGTGATTTCACCTAACTATCAAATATGATTCTCAATTATATAATTATTTATAATCAATTTTCCAAAGTTTATAAGCAAGAACTCAATTGTATCTATATTCCCTCTCTTGAATGCAGGCTAGAAATTAGTCCTAAATTTCAATACCAATATCTCTTTTCGAATTAAACCAGAAATTTATCAAGTTCATGGTTCTTTTATGAAGTTTCATAGATTCTACACTTTCTCTCGAAACCCATAAAATCTACATTTTGTTAATCTTATGATCGCGCCTAAATTCCTCTCTCTCGAGTGTGGAATTGACTAGTGTCTACTCATTCAATTAATGGTCAATTTAGTGAAAGCATTAAACCAAGATTTTCATTATTGATGGTTGCCATAAATATGAAATTGCGCTCTTTGATCGCAATACAAGATTCTCTTTGTGGCAAGTGAAGATGCAAACTGTACTCGCGCAGATGAATTTGGATAATGTGTTGCCGCAACTTAGACAACAAAAGAGAAACAATGGAAGGATCGAAAGGCACTTTTTCAAATCCATCTTCATCTATGTAACATCATTCTTCAGGACTTTATAAAGAGAAAACATCGGCTGCATTGTTGTTGAAATTGGAACAATTGTGCATGACTAAAAAGTCTAACAAGCAAATTGCATCTGAAACAAAAGTTGTATTCTCATAGCATGACAAAAGGCACGTCTTTAAAAAATCATCTAGCTATGTTCAAGGAGATCGTTGCCAACTTGAAGACTTTAGAGATAAAGTACGATGAAGAAGATTGGACATTGATCATTTTGTGTTCACTGCCAGCTTCATTTATTTCATTTGAAGACACAATCATGTATAGTCGTGATACTCTCACTATTGAAGATGCATATGAAGCCTTGTTTTCAAAAGAGAAAATGAAGCATCTGATCGGATCTGAGGCTAGAGATAGAGAATGCCTTGTTGTTCATGATGATTGAAGAAGGGGGTAAATCAAGGTCAAATTTCAATAATCAGGTTTGTTATTATTGCAAGAAGAAATCACACAATAAAAGTAATTGAGACAAGTTACAGAACAAAGATAATTTAACTGCAAATCATGGGAAGCAATTAAATACTTCAGATGATACCAACATAGTCGAGAACTATTTGAGTGATAGAGATGTTTTGACAATTTTCTGACATGGAATCCAAACTTGACGAAGAGTGAATTTTAGATACAACTCGTGCGCTTCATATGTGTCCCAATTGGATTTGTTTGAAATATACAAAAAGATGACACAAGGTGTTGTTATCATGGTTAACAATAAACCTTGCTAGGTAGCTGGTATTAGTAGAGTCAAAATAAAGTTGGTGGATGGAACATATAGAATACTTGATCACGTTCGACATATTCTAGACTTGAAAAAGAATCTTATTTTGTTGAGTACTCTTGATTCAAAATGGCACACATTCTCTGGAGATGATAGAGTCTTAAGGGTTTAGAATGGTGTTCGTGTTGTATTGAAGGGGAAAGGGGTTTCAGTTATACACCTTGCAACATTAGATGGAATTTGTAAAAAATGTCAACACGAATTTAGTACCATGGTGAAGATTCAGTTTGCTACTATACCTTTGGGATTTAATTCGGAGTCCATATTGAAGAATACTACTCAGTCGAGTTTAGAGAATATGGATAATTCCAATTTGTCATCATAATAATCAACTATTAGGAATAGACCCATTGGAAATGGGTGCGCAAATGCTGATTCGGTTGCACATGTTTTTAGCGTTTCTGAATATGTTGAGACCAGACATAGACCTTCTATGAAAGCATTGGGAGTTGATTCTACTACAAGGTGTGCTTCAACACTATTTGTTAATTTCTAATTCTTTATGAATTTTGGAGAATCCGATGTTTGGGTTCATGTATCATTGTTGGATACAATGCTTGTTGGATACCGTGAAAGAGGAAAAGTATTTTTGTGTTGAAAAAAAAGTTTGGTTCTTGTTGAAAAATTTAAATTTTTCATTGCATTTGAATTTATTTTTCCAGATGGAGAAATTTTGGAATTTCGTTTGTTGCATCGAAATTTGTGTCAAAGTGAAAATTGTTGGATATTTTAATCAAAATTAGGTTGGATTTTTTAGAAAATATGTTTTTCGTTTATTGCACGTGAATTTTTTATCTTATTTTCATCTTTGTAGTATAAGAACTAGACCCTTTTCACAAGTTTTATATTAATGAAATATAAAGTAATTGTATATGCGCAGTTATTGTATTTGTTCCTCCATATTAATCAATTGAATAAAATAGTCTATTCTTCTATCAATTAATTCTTTGCTTTTTATTTTGTTATTTGTTTGCAATCATATACTTCATATCGTGTCATATATAGTACCTCGATCCATTTTATTTCCCAATAGAATATGCTATCCTTGTTTACATTGGCGGACTACTCATGATCCTAGTGTGTCAATTGACCCACCAACTTCAAGATTTGTTTTTTTTATTTTTTTATTTTAGAGCCAAAAATCAGAATTGGGTAATAACTGTAGTTGGGCTTTTTTTTATTAGAATAGAGTTATAGTGATGACCGAATAATTAAGAGAGTAAAAGTTGAGATTATTTTGTTATTCGTGATATTTAATTTGAGAAATCTTTGGAAATTGTTATTCATCATATATGTTGGATTATTTGGAATTTTTTGAAAATTGTTATTTATCATACATAAGAAATTTGTGAATCTGTGATAGTGATCATTTGTATATGTTTTTGTAAAATACATAATTTTTTTAGTAACTTTTTAATAAGTTTGATTGTATCCTACTAACTTCAAATATCTACTTCCGCCAGGTGTTAGTTATTCATGAAGAATTGAAATGTGACATTCAGTCATTGACGAGACAATGATGTTTGGGAACCTAACAACATTATAATATCCGAACTTTAACTAGTTACCAAGTAGAAGAGTGAGCAAAAGATTAGGTAGGCATTTCAATTTATGTCTATGGTGAGGACCCGCCACACCTGGCATCATCCTTTTATCGGTTTTGTTATAAATTATTGCTGTTGGAAGCAATTGCCAATTTTGATGAATGGTCGACAATGACATAAACATGAAAGCTGGCGACTTAATTTACATGAATTTGAATAGCATCTTCTTCGACATTGATGAGGTTAATTAGCTGGAAATCCATGCCCATGCCCGAAATCTTATCCACTCAAAAAGTTTAGTTGTTTTTTGAACAATTTTTGAAACTTATCAAGAATCGTTTGAGATAACCATAGTTATTTAATTTTTAATAAATTTTAAGTTGGTTAATTGACTATTTTTTTTCTTGTATAGGTTCATTGCATTTTAATAATGTCGATATATCATGTTATAGGAAGTGACAAAGTTTTTAATAACTCATTGGCTTGCTATGATAATCGAGACTTGAAACGAATTAAGTAAAAAGAAGATGAATGCTAGTTGTCGAAGTAATACCTAAACTTATTATGCAGGTAAGGGACGTAGAAAGGGGGTAATCCTAAACTTTAGTCCAAGACAGCCAAGCCTATATGGTTTTTTAATATGTAGAAAATTATTTTTAAGGATTTTTTTTTTTTCTCTGTGTT
>NC_036250.1:6542513-6553727 GCF_002742605.1 Olea europaea var. sylvestris
AATAATAATAATAATAATAATAATAATAATAATAATAAAGAAGGAAATAATAATTGTATGAAAGAATTGCAATGGATGTCCTCAATACATAACCATTGTGGACAACTAGATATTCAATCTTATAGTTTTGGCAATTTAATTCTTTAACCTCTCGAAATTGTCACATGCATTGGATTTGATCCAAATTCGTGAAATAAAATAATTCTATTATGGAAAGGAAAATAGAATTCTAATTTTACAAGAAAATGAAAATATTGAGGAAAAAGAAGTCGCGCGGTAGAAGGAAACTTATTAAAGGAGATAAAGGGTATTTTCTATAAATTCGTGTCATTGCATTGAGAATGAGTGTGCTTACCACCAGGGCAGCGTGAATTCGGTTAGAGAACTATGTGCATCCAAAGTTGTGAGAGTATACAGAGAAACTAGAGAAAAAGGGAACATGCAAATTTACGTCATACATTGAGTGTTCTAATTTTGTGTAGAGAGCAGTTGTGAAAGTGAGGAAAATATTGTATTACGAGGTTTTTCTCAACTAATAAAGTTTTGTTGGTAGTTCGCCGAACCACTTTTAATTCGTTTTTTTCTCTTTCCAAATCGATTTTTGTTTTTTTGTTTTTATTGCGTTTGGTGGGATTTATTTCCTAACAAGTGATCTTCTCCTTACTCCTTTCATGCTAGGAGCCTCTCCTAATCGTTAGCTTCTTAATCGTACATTCAGTTGTGCTTCATCATCAACTTCTCAATCCTTCCTCGAATTGTGCTTCATCAGAGAGGAGATAATTCATTTATGATTCCAATCTAGTAGATAAACGCATCGACCTCTCTTTACGAAGAGTAATTCTATGATTGATCGTTGATTGTTGTTTTAATGAATTCATGAATTTATTTTTTATTTTTTATTTTTGGTATAAAAATACATTGCTCACTCTAGAGTGCTAGTTGCTCGAATGCTCATTGCTAGATTGTTGGTGTCTGGTTGCTTCACATTCAATTTTCACATTTTTAGTGTGAAAATGTGAATTCATCTATATAATTTAATATTTTTCTCTAGAGAGTTGCCTAAGGCCTCGCATAAACAAAGGCTCCAAAATTTGGAAATTTATATAATTTAATATATTTCTCTCTCTATTTAATAATGAATATTTTAAAATTAGAAAAAATGGAAAACCTCAAAATAAAATTCAACCCAGCAGTAAGAATAAGATATGCTTAGCCCAACAAATTGAAATCAAAGACCGTCTCTTTCACAGGGTTTCTAATTTTTTTCCTCTTCCAGAACATAGTTTTTATAATAAAATCAAAAGATGGTTTTATTGCTGCCACAATTTTTACCTGATATTCACAATCTTTACTTATGGTAACAATTATTTTTTAAAATTTTTTATCGAATTCTTATATTTGACTTTTCATTAATTAGTACGTCTCGCCCTTAATAATGATTTATAACAAAATATATTTTTTTCATACTTTGAAATGAAGGGAAAATATTTTTTTCGAGCTTTTTATTTATTTCTTCTAAAATATGATGTGAAAAATAATTTATTTTATGCCATTTTAACGAATTTTTAGATATAAATCTGTTGTCAAATACAAAATGTGTTAATTAATTAATGAAAAGTTTGAGGATAAGAATGATATAAAAATCATTAGGGATATAAGTACTATAATGAACAAAGATTAAAAATTTTAATTGCAATTAAAATATGGTTGGTGCAAGAAATAGAAATTATAGTGTGAATATAATTACACATAATCAAATATATGAATTTCTAATATACAATTTGCATTTTCTTTTTCTTCTTATAAGATTTTTTCCATTATTTCATTGTCTTTGAATCTTGAATTGATTTTTATACTTTTACTTAATGTGTAAGGAATCTAGAGTGCATTTATATTTAAGAAGGTTGTGCATTTATTTTTTTCACATATTTTTATGTAACTGTGACTTTAGCATCGATTCAAACGTTATGGTATTTTTATGTATTTGATTTTTTCAATATAGGATAAGTTCCTTATTTTCCTGAGCATTTATAATTTTCACTTTTTTTTTTTATAATTGTAATTGAGACTTTAGCATCTGTTCTAACGTTGTGGTATTTGTCTGTATTTTATTTTTTTAATGTAGGGTAAGTTCTCTATTTTGCTTAGCATTTATTTTTTTTCACATATTTTTTATTGTAATTGTGACTTTAGCATCTATTCGAACGTTATGGTATTTTATGTATTTGATTTTTTTAATATAGGATAAGTGCTTTATTTTGCACACATAAGTCAACATATTCGATTTTTTTTGGCTAACAGTTTTATGCTTTGAATTTTGATTCTCTTTGGACAATATTATGATTTGATTTCATACTGTGCATAAGTCACAATTACTTTTGAAAAATTACATACATTGTAATTCGTCAAAAGAATAGATATATTGTAATTCGTCAAATACTTACATACTCGTCAAAAAATTATATAGAGTATAATTTTTCTTATTTATTTTTAATTTTATATTATAATTTTACAATACTTTACAAAAATCATTTTTCCCCCCGATTAACTTTCCCTTTTTTTCTTTTTTTTTTCTTTTTTCCCCCTATTTGTGTAAATTGCCTTGACTAGGATGCCTACATTGTGATTGCCTGCCTACAAAGGGGGCCAACTTATGGCCCGTATTTGACCCAGGTTTGGTCCGGGCTTTTCAAGGGCTGCTGGAAATGCGTGGCCCATTTTGACATCTCATTGACCAGTAAAAGAAGCTTTAAAAATAATGTCTATTTCTTCTTGCTTATGTCTCAAACATGTAAATTGTTTTAATTAATTGGATTTTAATGATCAGAGCTTTCGCATATTTCTTAAAAATGAAAGGCACGTTTTCATAATTTGAGTGGTTAATTTGAAAAATATAAAAGAGAAACATATACAGTATTCAATATAATATGATACATATAACATGTGTCTTGATTTTAATGGATGGTCTATCGCATAGACACAATATCATGATATCGAATTTTTTTCTTCACAAGGATGCTAGAAGTCTTTTTTGTAGATATTTAAAAAAAAAAACAAACAAATTCTTCATAAGAACGCTAGGTGTCTTTATTGTAAATATTTTAATATTAAATTACAATATATATATACACACACACATTTATGTCGAGTTTAAACATGACCACTTATTCTAGTAGGTTAGTAAGCTACCTCTTCTACTTTCGGCAAGGATGGCTCTGAAGGGAGAGTTTTTTGGAACCAGCGTTATCGAAACTTAGGTGTGGCATTTCAAGTTAGCGAAGAGGTGTTTACATACATTTTTAAGGTATGCATGACATAGGTATGCACACGCACCTGTTAATAAGATCCATTTGGTACTTGGATAATATATTTATTTGTTTTTGAATAGGATAACTGAAGATACATATATAATAATATACTATAAGAATCTTAATTATATAATATAAAAACTTAAATTTTGTACTGAATAATCCTCGTATTCAAAAGATTTCAACTAAATATACGGTATGCAAATATATAACTTCTAATTATTTAATCTATGTATTCTACAACATGCTTGTATTCTATATATTTATGTAATATACTCATCAACGTATCGGTATTAAGAAATAAACAATTTACCGTCTTAAAATACAGATGTCATGTTTTCCAAAAAAATAATAATAATAATAATACAATTAATATGTTAAATTGGATTGTACCAAATAAGATTAAAGAAAATGTTAAATTAATGTCTATCTTCAAATACACAGTGATGCTACCAAAAATCGTACCTGTAGATTTCCCGAGCTTGATGACTGGTGAGGAGCACGAACGTGATCTTCCGATACCTGAAACAAAGGCAACGAGGTGTGTTCTCGTCGCCCCTCCGATGCTTAAGTTAGAAAGGGAAATATATGCGTGAGGCTATATGCTGAAGAACAATGATAAAACGTACCTGAATAATGGTTCAAGGTTCTGTATTTATAGTAGTAAGTGACATTCTCCTAATTGGACTCAACTAGTTGGATGTCCTCATCTGTTGGAGTCCTGAATGGTTAAGGAGTTGGTTGAATTCCAGAATTATGCGTGAGATATGACTCCTGCGGGAGTTAAGATTCCTAATTGCGTAGGAATTCTAAAGTGTGAACAATCGTCAGCAGTAAGGAGGAGCACATTCCCGAGGACTATGCCCGAGAACACATGTTTGCAATATGCGAGCATCATGGAGATGTGGTCGGGCCTTGTGTCTCGAGGACGAACATGCTCGAGGACACCACAGATGGATTTACAACTTTACCAAAATTAGTCCTCGGGATATACTGATCGGGGATATTGTAAAATGTCACCATCACACAGCAATGAGAATCATTACTAGTTTGCATTGGTAGTCGGTATGGTGTCTATATTCATTTAGAGCCCACCATGATTTTTTAAAAATGACGAAATTTGGTAGGAAAACTCAAATCTTCTGAAGTAACCCTCTTGCAATGGCCATAGTAAATAATATCTACTTATAAAAAAAATTCTTCTGAATTCTAGATTTAATGTTTAATTTATTCTTATTGAAAATCGTTTTCACCCTACTTATTTCGGTCATTTCTTCTAGATTTATGTGTTGTGTCCATCATGCTCTCACTTTCCGACTCTCTCATGCTCACCCTGGATTTAATGTGTAAATAATGCAAGATCTCAATTATACACCAAACATTTTTTTTTTCTTTAGATGTGACACAAAAACAAATATAAAGAGAAAATTGCAAGAAGGAAAACCACCTAACCTTATTTCCACATCCACAAGTAAGCACCTAATTTGTAGGTAATTGAAAAGGAGACCTTAAAATACTGTACGAACTTGCGGTTGTTCACTAAATATTTTTGACCTCATATGTGCAAACGAGGACACTTAAGTAAATTTATAACTCCTCCTGTCGATATATAGGTGAAGGCTGCCTTTGGAAATTTATGAATTCCTAGTTCCCTTGGCTTTTTGTTATCATTTCAATTGTTCTTCAAAAAAATTCCCAAGAAAATCTTGAAAATGGCTGACAAAACCAAGATTTTGATCATTGGAGGAACCGGGTACATTGGCAAATTCATAGTGGAAGCAAGCGCAAAATCTGAGCACCCCACTTTTGCTCTGGCTAGGGAGAGCACAATTTCTGATCCTGTTAAAGGAAAAATCATTCAGGGCTTCAAGAATTCAGGTGTCACCATACTTTCGGTATGTTAATAAAACTTAATAGTGAATTCCCGACCTGTATAGGAAATGACATATTTGGTACGCTGGACTAGAACGAAATTGAGAAAGAAAAAAGATTAAACTTTTGACCTTTGTCTTGTATAATATTTGTCAAGTATTATTTTCTTTTATTGCATACCAAATGAGAGAAAATGGTGAATCTGGGACGTGCTGTGTGAAATTTTCAGGGCGATTTATATGATCATGAGAGCTTGGTGAAGGCTATAAAGCAGGTGGATGTGGTTATATCAACAGTTGGTCAACTTCAATTAGCTGATCAGGTTAAGATCATTGCTGCCATTAAAGAAGCTGGAAATGTCAAGGTTGGTTCGATGGCATCTGAACAAAATTAAAAAGGAAAAAGAAGTTAAAATATTGTCGACTTTCATTCTTTTGTGCAATACAGTTAAATATTACGTACTAGATATGTCTTCCAAGAAAGGATATTTTTATACTCTTTTTTCTCCAACTTTGTAGAGATTCTTTCCATCGGATTTCGGAACTGATGTAGATCGATGTCACGCTGTGGAGCCAGCCAAGTCTTCGTTCGAGATCAAGTCCCAAATTCGCAGGGCCATCGAGGCAGAAGGAATTCCTTACACCTTTGTATCAGCTAACTACTTTGCAGGCTATTCCCTTCCAACACTGGTGCAGCCAGAAGTCACTGCTCCACCCAGAGATAAAGTCATTATCTTAGGCGATGGAAATGCCAAAGGTCAATATTGTCATGTTTGATACACTGAATTAACTCGAATATTGAAATTTTCGTCACATAATCTTCTTTAGTCTTGTCCAGTCGAGACATGAGATTACCTTTCATGTCCAAACGTTCGATGTCTTAGCTTTATTTTTTTCCGTTCTTGTAGCTGTTTTCAACGAGGAAAACGACATTGGCACATACACCATCAAAGCCGTGGACGACCCAAGAACATTGAACAAAATCCTCTACATCAAGCCTCCCAAAAACATATATTCATTCAATGAACTTGTTGCTTTGTGGGAGAAGAAGATTGGTAAAACCCTAGAGAAAATTTATGTACCAGAGGAACAAGTTCTCAAACAGATTCAAGGTTAGTCAGAATATTAATTTTGAGCAAAATATTTAAATCCCTTTTCAAGATGTTTTATATGGAAAGTACTTATTCTTGAACTAATTGTAATTATTGCAGAATCTCCGTTTCCCATCAATATTGTAATGGCAATCAACCACTCAGCATTTGTGAAGGGCGATCTGACAAATTTTAAAATTGAACCATCTTTTGGAGTTGAGGCTTCAGAGCTTTATCCAGATGTTAAATACACCACTGTGGAGGAGTACCTTGATCAATTTGTTTAAATTATTAATTACTTCTACTTGTTGGCGAAGTGTGTATTGTCGAGACAAACTATTGTATAACTATTCAAAAATGTTTAAATAAATAAGCTCATCTCTTTTTTAATAGGGATGAGGTAGTTCAATGTAGTAGCAAAGCATGTAAGTGTTCTAATTTCAATATTGCCGTCACCTATTTTCGTAAATTATGCACGTAATAGACATTTGATGAATTTGAATACATGTGAAGGACTAGTTGAAAATTAATGACTTAGAGTAACTCGATAGAAACATTTCATGCACATTATTTCAACTCACTTTTGAGAAACTAAAGTTTCATGAAAAATTTAGAAAATTATGTTCCACCAAAATCAATGTAACCATAGCCCATGTTTGGTTCAACTAAAAAGTGGATTAAAATTGGAGTCAAAGTTTTAATTTTAACCATATATGCCACAGGACTCGCAATATTTCAATCATACATTTCATCAATTTTTATCAAAATTTACTTAAAAAATTTTATATGAATCAAACAGGGGCTATATTACACTTGTGGTTTGGCCTAGATGGTTTATACTATTTTTCAAAAAGAACTCTAACCGATAGAAGATCAGAGACGCTAAAATATCAGGGATAGAATCATAGAAAACATATTTAAGAACCAAGAAAGAAATATTCACATTAGGAGGAGGAGGAGACACGCGTGGAAATTTTTTCCATGGATAGATAAGAGGTCCCTCAATTATACAAGATATTTAGTGACTTCTCCCTCCCTGATGAATTAGCTTAATGCCATTGGATTCTACTTTAGTTGGGCTGTCATTTTTTATTGGACTTCGACACATTGGGCTTCTCTTGGATTCATATCTTGCATTGCTTATTTGATTTTTATTAGTGGGATTAATACATAAGACCAAATTCTAAAGATTACATTTCATAAATAACAAACTCATTAAAATATCTCAAAAATCAGATAATAATTAAATTTATTAAATATTAAATTATAATATAATATATAATTTATATTAATTATTTTCACCACATGCCACCTTACCACTCCATCCTATCACCCTACTACACCACTTTCCCTCTACCTTTCCATCGAAAATAACCATTGGCTCCAGCAATCACTCTGATAGCCTCTTCGACGATTGCTCGGCAAATTGTTCCAACAACCACTCCCACCCCACCCCCACACACTTCCTACAGTACCCTACCCTCATTCCTATGTTCCAAAAAATATCCAGAAATTAAAAATTGGAATCACACGCCATCCCACCTATTGCTCTAAAAAAATTTCCAAAAATTAAAAACTGAAGATTACATTTCACATCCCGGAACCATTATATCTTACCCCACCACACCCATCCAAAAAACTTCCAAGTCAATGACATGCTATCCATGATTAATTGTGACCAATTTTGTATTCAATGTGATAGTTTGTGACCAAATCAATATTAACTGAGGCTGTATGTGATCAAGTCACAATCAACACAGAATTGACCACAACTTTCACAACAAATGCATAATTGCCCACAAAGAGTCACCATAAACAAATCTTCACATACCGCAAACCAATACCACAATCCACCACCAGTCATCACAACCTTCACTTCCAAGTTTACTATATTCACTGACCCGTGTTATCTATGATTAATTGTGACCAACTTTGAATCTAATTTGAAACTGTATGTAAATAAGTCATGAACAGTCACAGTTAACATAGATCTAATTTGTGACTATATGTAAACAAGTCACGGACAGTCACAATGAAGATACAGTTGGTCACACATGATTTTCGTCGCCATTACCATTACCACTTCGGCACTACCACCACTCCCAACAACGTCAACCAAATGCGCACACCAACACTTTCAACAAATCCTAATCACCACCACCGACATTACCACACCACTACCACCACATGAAAGATCCGTTGCTCGTAGCTGCAAGTCGAGGTGCGCCTCCTTTGAATTCTCCAAACACAGCCCGAGTTGTTGGACTCCACCACCAACATGACCACGTCAACCTCTTTTACAAACCTCGGCCAATATTCAGGCCTAATACCTTCCCTAACACACCAAAAATCAAGCCAAACACCAGTAGCTATGGACTATCTTTTGGGCAACACCACCTCCGGTGATGCCCATGCTGGTATCACCATCATTGCCACCACCTGCATCAAAATCCACCAACACCACCTCACTGTCGCCGCCGCCAACAACAAAAAACTCAACATAAAATTGCCGACAGCTACAAAAACACAAAGCCCAACAAAAATGGTGATATTTTGAAACTGAACAAGGCAATGGTCCTCCAATAGGGGCACTTCGTCGGCCACTAAGCCACCATCGTGAAGAACTTTGACGACTGCACCCATTATCGCCCTTACAGCCATTGCTTGGTCACGCGCGAAAGCATTTGTCAACCATGAAATCTAAAGGCAGCGATAGCAGCAGTGCCTGAAAAATCACTCCGAAAATCATATCCAAAACCATCCCTAAAATCAGAGCCGCTGCGCAGCGTAATTGGCGTCAGAGGCTGTTGACACATAAAAATTCAGCCCAAGTCGAACAGCCCAAGGAGTAAAGCCCAATTGGAGAATCCCCAAATCGGATGGCCCAAAGAACGAAGTCCAATCGAACGAGTCAAGGTGAAGGCCCAAATAAGGGGCTCAAGAATGCGGTAACGCCATTGCCCAAGTTTGCAAGTCGCCCAGAATCTGAACGAATGGACTGTCATACGGTCGCCCAGAGCTATTATTCTACTCTCGCCCAAACCTTCAAGTCGCCCAAGGTATCAACAAACATAACGCATCGTGGTTATCAAGGAATGTAGTTATCAAGGCAGTTGTTAAAGTAACCTTATCACATTCCACGACTCAAGGAATTCAATCGAAAGCGGTTGAACGATGAACGATAATGGCAGCAGTTAAGAGGCTGTTTCATGACAAAATGGCCACTACAAAGAAAGTGGGTAGTTATAGGACGATCAAGCAGTTTTCAGAGTAGTTAATCACAAAGAGATCGTCTATGAGGTATAAAAGGGAGAAAGGACGCAGAAGCAAAGGACCGAATCCAAAACTCTCGAACAGAGAATATGTAATTTTCATTTCCTTAGCTTTTAGACTTAAACACTTTTCTTTCTGTAACTCGTGTGCTTGCGCCCCTTGGAGGCACGTTGTTTTTCGTTTCCAATTGTAAAGTTCATCGCCAATAAAAGAACACCCCTTTTTGGGACTTTGTCTCAAGAGGTTTCGTCCCTTACACAATAGTCTGATCCTTTTTAATTGTTAGCGACTTAATCCGCGCGAAACAATTTGGCACGCCCAGTGGGATAGTGGTGTTAGGTGTTGAAAATACAAAGGGTGAAACAATATGCCTCAGAGATCCGACAAGGAAGGAGCAAGTCAGGGAGGAATCCAGTCTGTAATCGAGCGATATGAGGAGCAGCATGTCTCTCCACGAACAGATGGACAAAATCAGAGCAGTAACAGTCGTTACGAACCAATGACGGAGTTGAGTCCTCGAACCATGCGTGCATTGCTTGGAGAACTCACGCAAGACGTCGTTGAACAGGTAAATCTTCGAAGTATTCATAATATGGAAAGATTTACACAAAATGAAAATGCACACTAAGACAATATGGCCAAACAGCTAAAGACGTTAAACGAAACAATGAATAAGTTAGTATGCCAAATATGTCAACCGGCTATACCTCTTACAAACCACTTTCAAACTAGGACAATTGTGGGACATAATCCCTCTGTTCTAAATCCGAATCAAGGGGTGGAGTCGCTTTCTGGTCCCTCTACTTCAAACCAAGGAGGTACTACAGTGCCAAATCAAAATAATGGTAGTGGCATGCCTAACTTGGGGGGGTAATTCAAACGTGAGAGATAATGTCCTAAACAATGGACAGAATATTCCACGTGGTAACGAGGGAACAGATGTCCAGGCTAACGGTAATGGACCTAATTATGGTAATTTTGTTGCCAATCAAGGACCAAACATCAGATCTCATGCAAATCAACCGGTTAATCAGCCTGTAGGAATTCTATATGATCCCAATGTCATGTTGAGGAACCAGATTATGAAAATCGTGCAGGATCAGATGGCCTTTGGGGTGCGTCCTGTCATTAGGCCGACATACACAAAGCCATATCCCGATTGGGTAGACCAAGCATATCCATGGCCTAGAGGGTATAAAGTGCCAGAATTCTCACTGTTTACTGGTTTAGAAGAGGTGTCTACTCTAGAACACATAGGGCGATTCACGTTGCAAAGTGGTGATGTAACCGATTACCATAAAATGAGACTTTTCCCTAGTTCGTTAACAGGGGTAGCTTTCTCCTGGTTCATCAACTTGTCAGCGAACTCTGTTCAAACATGGCAACAACTGGAACAGTTGTTTCATGCTCAGTTTTATAAAACTGAATCTGAAGTCACTTTGGCTGATTTGGCGAATCTACGTCAAATGCCAAATGAATGGGCAGAAAGTTCTCCAAAGGTTCAAAACAGCAAGAAGCAAGTGTTTTGTACCTCTGCCCGAAAAAGAATTTGTCAAGATCGCACAAGGCTGCTTGAGCTTTGATTTAAAAAAGAAGTTTCAGGACAAGGAATTTCCAGACTTTTTCCAGTTGAGTGCGAATGTGATTAGGTATGAGCGACTGATAAGAGAA
>NC_036250.1:6553862-6556109 GCF_002742605.1 Olea europaea var. sylvestris
AACAAATAAAGTTGAGCGATAAGCACAAATTGCCAAACCCTGAACAAATAAAGGGTAAAAAATATTGTAAGTGGCATAATGCATGGTCACATTTGACTAACAATTGCTTGGTTTTCCGTCACGTATTGCAGAATGCTATTGAATCAGGACGAATTACGTTCGACGATAAGAAAAAGATGGCAGTGGACGAGAATCCTTTCCCACAGCCACTTGGGGTAAATATGGTAACGTCTGGGTTCAAGAACAAGTTGCCAAAATTCAAGTTGGTCATAGACGATGGAGAAGAAGACACTAAAATACATCCCAGTGTCTTCGAACGAATCAAAGGGAAAGAACCAAAAAAGGACGAAAACGTCCTGTGTGCAAGGTGTAAAAGGGAAGTAAATGGAGACACGGAGAAATCAGGGACATGGCAGCATCCTCATCGCCCTGCCTTCTTCCCAAACATTCAGCCCGGCAGAGGGCGAGGTACATCATTTTATAGAGGACCACCTTTTGAAAGGCAGTTCAGACCAGCAAATACTGGAAGAACATTTAGGCCGCAACCTCGCCGGCCAAATGTATGGCATTCATTCCAATACAGCGCAGGAAGGGCAATACCCTTCGATGAGATGACTAGGACCCAGCAAAGGCGTTTCCAGCGAAACTACGGACGGATGATGAGGCAGCAACAAGGAATGCCACATCCTAAAGCGCCTCTATTACTCAAGTTAGCCAATCAGAACGTCCTCAAAAGTAGTAAAGAGACTGATACAGATGAATCAATGAAGGAACTGCCAGAAACCTCTTCTGGGAGGTCAAGGTTTGAGAGGGACAAAAAGGATGAAGAAGATTCAGATCAGCCCCTTGCTATCCAATTCGGTACGTTGCCTCCTGTCATGGCCAATAATTACCTACTGGCCAATGAATTTAAGAATAAAGAAAAGGAAGAAGAGAGGGAGGACAACGAAGGAGAAGCCTGCATGCTGGTATGTGAAGAAGGCCAGACTTCTGGAGAGGCCTACAACGATGAAGAGGACGATGGGATGACAGACATTGAAGAAGAAATCGACCTAGAAGCAGAAAGGAAAAAGAGGGGAGTATCGCGCAACACTCTATTTAAGCAACTACACCAAGAGGGAGTTCGCGAAGTAGACTTGTTGGGGGAGCCATCTGAGCGTCCTTTCGACTTCTACGTACTATACGGGACACCCAAAAGGAATAAGAGAGTACCTCGCTCTGAAAAGTATGGGTCACCTCCAAAGATAATGCCCCCTCCCACAGGTTGGATAATTGATGAGGAAGCATTAGAAAGAAGTAAGAAGGAAATTCGGAAGACAGAGGATCAGCGTGACATACTACACGTCGACCTATCACAGGGGGATAATTCGACAGAAAATAAGCAAGAAGTAGAAATAGAGGCTGCCGAAAAGGTTGTTTTTAAACGGCCAGCCATGAAATTGACAAAACACCTGAGGCCGTTATACGTTAAAGCTCTAGTTAACGGCGTCCCAGTGGCAAAGGTGCTTGTCGATAATGGAGCGGCTATAAACACCATTCCATCCAAGATGATGAGAAAGTTCGCAAAGACAGAGGGTGATATGATTCCTATAGAAGTCATCCTCACTAGCTTCAATGGAGGAGCAACTTCAGCTAAGGGAGTTATGCCTTTAGACATAACTATAGGTGCGACTACTAGGACCACTGTCTTCTTTGTAATAGATGGCCCTACTAGTTACAATGTGCTCCTAGGAAGAGATTGGATACACGGAAGCCGCTGTATACCCTCGTCGCTCCATCAATGCCTGATTTTTTGGAATGACAAAGGCGAAGCAGAAGTGGTACAGGCTGATCATAGGCCTTTTGTCGCGGAAGCAAACTCGGTGGAAAAGTTCATGTACGAAGGAAACTATGGACCTGTCAAAGTGGTACAAGACGGGGAAGAAACTCAAGTTGTCACGCAAAGTGAAGAGACATTCTCAGTGGACGCACTCACTGAGATGTTCAAACAGATGAGGCCAAATATGGTGGCCCTAGAAGAGCCGGTGATTGGCAAAAGGATAATCAAGGAATCTTAAATGGATTCTGAGTTGCAAAAGCAAATGGCCGATATTCAGGCCTTCAAAGCCAGACTGATGGCTTTCAATAAGGAATGCAATGACAAAGCAAAGGAAGAGACTGCCCTAAAAGCGCTGAAGGACAAGTTGGCAGTATTCGAGTTAGAGCAAAGCCTTGGCCGAGAAGTCAACAAGGTGGACTGTTTAGAAG
>NC_036250.1:6556500-6580278 GCF_002742605.1 Olea europaea var. sylvestris
TGCCTTTCGACCTAAAAAATGCAGGGGCAACTTATCAAAGAGCTATGAATTTAATCTTTCATGACATGATAGGCAAGTTTGTTAAGGTGTATGTGGATGATATAGTGGTCAAGTCCATTAAAGAAGATGACCATTTCGAACAGTTAAGATGTTTGTTTGAACGAATGAGACAATATAAGCTAAAGTTGAATCCCTTGAAGTGTGCATTTGGTGTTAATGCAGAGAACTTTCTTGGTTTCTTAGTACACAAGAGAGGGATTGAACTTGACAAAAATAAAGCGAAGGCCATCTTAGAATCCAAACCACCTAGCAATAAAAAGGAGTTGCAAAGGTTTCTAGGCCAAGTAAATTATTTAAGACGCTTTATTTCTAATTGTGCAGGGCGAACTAAAGTCTTTTCGCCGCTATTAAAGCTGAAAAATCATGACGAATTCATCTGGAAAAAAGAACATCAAAAGGCTTTTGAAAGCCTGAAGACATATCTATCAAGTCCACCAGTGTTGGTGTCACCAATCCAGGGACGGCCAATGAAAATGTATGTATCGGCTGAAAAAGAATCAATAGCTGGAATGGTCGCACAGGAAGACCAATTTGGTGAAAAAAGGGCAATTTATTACTTAAGTAGACAGTTGACAAAATGTGAATGTAATTACTCTGCTATTGAAAAATTGTGTCTAGCACTGTATTTCACATGTACAAAATTAAGGGCTTATTTACGGCCCGTAACCGTTTATTTAATTTCTAAAGTAAATTTAGTCAAGTATATGTTCTCGCGCCCTATTTTACACCAAAGGTTAGGCCTTTGGACACTAGCTTTATCAGAGTTCGAAATACAATATATACCTCAAAAGGCAGTCAAAAATCAGGCTTTGGCTAACTTTCTAGCTGATCATCCATGCCTTGACATGCCTGAAGAAATCGAATTAGAAATCAATTCGTTCGAATTAAAACCTTGGGTATTGTATTTCGATGGGTCAAAAACCTCTAAAAGTGCAGGAGTGGGGGTAGCATTGATTAATCCTTTAGGGATTTGCTACAAGTTTGCATTCACCTTAGACAGAATGTGCACCAACAATCAGGCTGAATATGAAGCTTTAATAGTAGGCCTAGAACTAATGGTAGATATGGGAATAAGATATGTGATCATTAGGGACGATTCTCAATTGGTGATCCATCAACTGATCGGTGATTTTAAATGCCAAAGTGATTCCATTATAAGTCAGTACGAGATCGCCCAAGAATTACTAGAAGAATTCGATCACGTAGAACTCCAATGTGTTAATAGGATATATAACGACATGGCAAATGAGTTAGCCCAAATGGCATCAGGGTACTCAAAGATTTTGAATTGGAAGTCTACTTGTGAATATGGAATCATATTGCCCGTGATTCAAAGAAGGGCGAAGAAAATTGAACTTCACTGTATACAAGATGGAGATGCAGTGGATTGGAGAACAGAGATTAAAGGGTTCCTTAAAGAACCTAATGGAGGGATTAGCAGGAAGACAAAGCTATGTTCGCTGAATTACACACTAATAGATGAAGAATTGTTTAAGAAACGCTCTGATGGTGTATTACTAAAGTGTGTAAGCTTACAAGAAGCCAAGACGATCATGGCTGAAGTGCACGAAGGGATATGTGGAGCTCATCAAGCTGGCCAAAGGATGAGGTGGTTAATTATTAAGAGTGGATATTTTTTGCCAAAGATGGGAGAACTATGCGTTCAGTATGCAAAAAGTTATTTAGCATGCCAAAAACATGGTCCAATACAAAGGGCGCCAGCACGAGAGATGGCACCTATTATTAAACCTTGGCCGTTCAAAGGTTGGGCGATAGATCTAATAGGGAAGATCTACCCTCCATCGTCCAAGCAACATACTTTTGTTATAGTTGCAACCGACTATTTCACCAAATGGGTAGAAGCGGTACCTTTAAAAGAGATCACCCAAAAGAATGTTATAGAGTTTATTCGTGATCACATTATTTATAGGTTTGGAATTCCACAAACTTTAATGATAGATCACGGAACATCTTTGAATGGGGATCAAGTGAACAATTTTTTGAGCGAGTTTGGGATTAAATTAGTAAACTCCACACCGTACTACGCTCAGTCCAACGGACAAGCAGAATCTTCTAATAAGATTCTAAAAAATATCATCAGAAAGATGATAGATGAAAACGCCAGAAATTGGCACGAATGTTTGAACAAGGCCTTATGGGCTTATAGAACATCGCCTCGGTCAAATGCCAAAGTTACTCCTTTCCAACTTGTTTATGGACAGGAGGCCGTTTTGCCTATGGAAATCAACGTGCAATCAATTCGAGTGTGCTTGCAACATAAGTTGAATGATGATGAGTATGCCGAATCACTAGTTCAAAATTTATTAAGTTTAGATGAATTGAAGTTGGACGTCTTAGATAGGTTGCAAGTTCAAAAGCAAAGAATGGCTAAATTTTATAATAAAAAAGTCATAGCCAAGTCGTTCAGCCTGGGTGAACTAGTTTGGAAGACGATACTCCCTTTGGATACCAAGGATCCAAAGTACGGGAAGTGGTCGCCGAATTGGGAGGGACCATACAAAATAAACAGTGTGTTGCCTAATGGAGCGTACCACTTGGAAGATCTAGATGGCAACAAGCACGTAAGATTCATTAACGGCAAATATTTGAAAAAATATGTTCCTTCTTTATGGGAATGTGAACAGATAAAAACATAATCAAACATTCTGGACGATCAAAAGATAATAAAGACAGAGCGAAATACGTTCGAATAAAGTTCTTTATTATCAAACGTTCATTACAAGAATACAAAAGATACAAATGATGGACGTGCTACAAAATACAACTAAAGTATTTCTCGTTTGATCGCTGAGTAAGCTTCACACCGCCTTACTAAATGTATCGCTGCAATGGTGGGATTGACGAGTAAGAGGGTGTACTGGCCCCACCGCCTTCCTAAATGCATCGCTGCAAAGGTGGGGTTGACGAGTGAGAGGGTGTACTGGCCTCACCACCTTCCTAAATGCATCGCCGCAATGGCGAGGCTGAGAAACACTCTCAACAGGCAAGCTGAGAAGCACTCTCAGCAAGCAAAGTGGCCCACATGCAGCCCAAAAATTGCCTCCCATCATTGAGTCCTTGTGAAGAACAAAGAGACGACGGGAAGAATTTTGCAGGAAAAAACTTCGCTGCTGGCCAGAAAATATTTCCTATACCTCCCATACCAAAGGTGACATCAAGGTAAATATAAGGCGGACGGACTAGACAGTCTATTTTTGGATCTGGTTGATCGACAGAATGCCAAGAAATGACAGCAAATTGGTTTCGAAGAAGAAAATGAAGAGATGAAGATAGAGGGTGAAAAATACGAAACATTTATAGCGGGTGAAGATGAAGGGACAGAATATGAACAGCCACATTTCTGTTTAATAGACGGAATTAAATGGCCCTAAGTCTTGGGAACAGTAGTGGGAATATCAAAAGGGAGTGGACAAGATTCTTAGTGCAAAGCAGTTAAGTGATTAAAGAATTGATGATTAGAAAATAAACGTCAAATAAATGCACAAGAAGTTAATGTTCGTTAATAATGAACAAAAATTACAAAAGAGAAAAAGACATCGTATGTCTTAATTACAGTCTATCCCCATAAGGAACGAATTCGTTCCCTAAGTTTTTCCCAATCCTCGTTCTGCCGGAAGGAATTGATGTTCAATTCAGCCGCAACGTCATCATCATCAACCTCCAACTTCTTGTACTGTTCGACCAAGGATTTAGTTCGCTCAATCCTCTGAGAGGCGTTGCGCTTTTTAGCAGCCATCCTCGCCCTGCAATCGTCCATTTTGGCTTGAAGTTCCCTCATCTGAGCAGCTAAGTTAACCATCAAAGAGTCTTCAATCATGACTTCGGAAGAGATTTCTTTCAACTCGTCCTTAGCCTTGTTGATCTCCATGCGTAAAGACTCTTTCTCAGCTACAGCCCGAAGATAATGAGTACGCTTGGCCTTTAGTTCAACATTCTTGGCCAGCATAGAAAGGACCTCGGAGTGAATGACTTTCAACGTCGCTTTAAAGTCGGTAGAAAGATTGAGCGACGGACGCGTCAGTGCTTGCTCTAACTTCGCACTCAAGTGCTCAAGTTCATCCTTGTGTCTGGCAGCACTAGCCCTTCCAATATCCATATCCATGAAGGATACGTACTCAAATACCAACTCTTTCAAGAACTTCAAATCATCCTCTGAAGAAGCGGCAGGATAATCAGATGGAGCAGGGCGAGGCATTTGGACCTGCCCCCAAGAAGCGAACAAATCCTGGATAGAACGCACAATCCTGTCAGCATCCTGCAAAGAAGGTTGCCAATATTAAAAATCCTCACTACAATGAACAAGGTGGAAATAGAAATGATAGAAATGAAGCAAAAAGAAAACTACCTCGTCGACAATCGTAGAAGATGGGGCACCCTCGGCCAAGCTTGCCACCAGCGACTCATCCATTCGTGAGGACTTCCCCTTGTCCGAGCGAGACGATGTTGCCACAACGGGCGGACTCATAGGAGTATCTGCAAAGTTCAAGAGCAACAAATCAGAAACTAATAGCACGAGCAAAGGTAAGACATCAAAAACTGAATTACCTTCTGCTTCGATGATTGGGGGGTCGACACCCTGGGAAGAAGGTGGCTCATCCACGGGTTGTGATGAAGATTCTGGGGCTGAAGATGTATCTTTAAGCATGGTCCCATCACCAACCAGTTTGGATGAAGTAGCCTCAGCAGAGGATGATGGAGCAGGAGTTGTCGATGCCAAAGCCTTTGAAGGGGAAGCTGAACTTTTCTGAAAAGTCCAAAAGATCATCAGTACACAGAACAGTATCAAATGTGGAAAGGCATACTTGTAAATAGACCGATTTAATTACCTTCCTCCTGACGATAAGAGGGGCATCATCAACATCATCCTCCAGAATGGGAGATGCTGAGGCTAGCCGTTTGCGGCTTGAAGCACTCTTGGCCGTAGTAGGCCTGGCGGAGAGAGAAGAAGATGGACTAGCAGTTTGTTTGGTACGACGAGAAGGAGAGGGGCTTCGAATAGACAAAGGAGTGACCGAAACAGGAGGAGGAGAAGAAATACTCGGTTGGTCTAATGAATGAAAGGCACGATTGGTTTCAGTCGCAAATAATCTGCGCTTCACTGATGACCAAAGTTGTTCAAAAAGAGGGTGAGTAGCATGACAAGAATTAAAGGGGCTAATGAAAAGTAGCTTGATAAATGGAGGTTGCGAACGTTTATAGCCTCTGCTTCCACCTTATTAATGATATGAAAACGGTCAATTAAGCTCTTCGAATAGCAAAGAGGAACAGGCCAAGTTTGGCCAAAACCAAGCTGACGGGCAAAAAATTGGGGAGCATAAATTTCTACCCCTGCTTTTGCATTGGTCTCAGTCAAGATATCATGGAAAAGCTCCCTCCCAGTTAAAAACTGGATCCAAATAAGCAGAGAGGTGCTCGCGCTATCTATAGTGGAAGGGGGATGTACATAGTTTGGAGTCAAAAAATGAGGAAAAGGAAAGAAGGAAGAAATTGAATCTAAAGAATAAAAGAATGAAAAAATGTCCCTTCTGGACATATTTACAGGAGTTAAGGGCTCCATAGCTAGCCCGTAACAGCTAGCAGAAGGACGAGAAATGGATGGAGCACCAAGCGATGGAAAATAGGATCTCAACCACAGTTGAGTGAACCAAAGAGGTCCACTGCCAGTGGGAGATGCACCATTCTTCAATTGAGCCTGAAGAAAAGCCATACCTCTATAAAGGGCAGCCAAAAACAAAGAACATAAATTCAAAGGCCTGTCACGCGCCAATTCGTGCGCTATAGGTAAATAACTCAGAGAAGGCTTTATACTTGGCACACACAAAACATATTTACAAAGCCAAACTAAAAGAAAGGTCACTCGCTCAGCATGGATAGGCTCAGCGCTCGAATGATTATGAAGGGTCTGCAGGCTTGAATAAGAATCGGTGTAGTTTTTACCGAACTGTGGGGCGCCACCAGAAACTAAGATACCTGGGAAAATGGTATCGCCCAAAGGTTGTAAATTCACCAGGGCCCCAACATCCCTTAACATAATAGACATGGGGCCAAGAGGAAAAATAAAGGTGTTGTATTCAGGGGACCAAAAACTCAAGGCAATCGGAAAGAGCGCTTAATCAAAAGTAGGGGGGCGAATAGAGACTTCTAATAAGTCAGAAATCCTAGCGCTATCAAAAAGTGCCTTAGTAGGGCCATGACCCACAAGGCGAGGATGCCACCTACGAAAAGCTACATCAGATTTATGCCAAGTGCGAATACCTCTTTCGCGAAGTGGCCCTAGCGGTAGAGAGTTTAGAAAAGGAGGGTCATAAGTGCAAGGAAACAGCTGACCCACCGCCGCCTGTTCAACTACCTCCGCATTGTTGAAGAAAGGACCCAAGTAAAACTCATTACGTCCAACGTCGGTGGGCGCGAGAAAACTTGGGGTTATGTATGGGCGACTCAGAAGTTTCTGAAAGTCATCAAAACTAAAGGAATCACTAGCTTGAGATTGTGAAGCAGCCATTGGAGAATGAACGAAGCTTTTCGGTGTTACGTAACAAGGAAGCAAAAGACGAACAGTGAATCGTGAAAGAGATGCAAAAAATATGAGGCGTGGTTTGGTAGCAGTGAAATGGCGTGTTTGGGGTTTATAAGGGTTTGCAAAATGACGCACTTTTTCAAGTTATAGAAGGAAACAATGATTGAAATTTTTGGGAGTTTCGAACGTCGCTGGGAACATGAAGTGAATATGGCAAAATTCAATAATTATTATTAATTCTGCCATATTGGGGGGTAATTGGTGACACATAAAAATTCAGCCCAAGTCGAACAGCCCAAGGAGTAAAGCCCAATTGAAGAATCCCCAAATCGGATGGCCCAAAGAACGAAGTCCAATCGAACGAGTCAAGGTGAAGGCCCAAATAAGGGGCTCAAGAATGCGGTAACGCCATCGCCCAAGTTTGCAAGTCGCCCAGAATCTGAACGAATGGACTGTCATACGGTCGCCCAGAGCTGTTATTCTACTCTCGCCCAAACCTTCAAGTCGCCCAAGGTATCAACAAACATAACACATCGTGGTTATCAAGGAATGCAGTTATCAAGGCAGTTGTAAAGTAACCTTATCACATTTCACGACTCAAGGAATTCAATCGAAAGCGGTTGAACGATGAAAGATAATGGCAGCAGTTAAGAGGCTGTTTCATGACAAAATGACCACTACAAAGAAAGTGGGTAGTTATAGGACGATCAAGCAGTTTTCAGAGTAGTTAATCACAAAGAGATCGTCTATGAGCTATAAAAGGGAGAAAGGACGCAGAAGCAAAGGACCGAATCCAAAACTCTCGAACAGAGAATATGTAATTTTCATTTCTTTAGCTTTTAGATTTAAACACTTTTCTTTCTGTAACTCGTGTGCTTGCGCCCCTTGGAGGCACGTTGTTTTTCGTTTCCAATTGTAAAGTTCATCGCCAATAAAAGAACATCCCTTTTTGGGACTTTGTCTCAAGAGGTTTCGTCCCTTACACAATCGTCTAATCCTTTTTAATTGTTAGCGACTTAATCCGCGCGAAACAGAGGCTGCTAGGTGCGGCATCATCATCGTAGGCAGCAACGATGAGTGGCATCATTCCTACTGTTGTAGAGACGCTCAAGCTATCGTGGTAGAACGTTGATGAAGAGAGAGAAGTCAGCTAGAGAGAGAGAGGGAGAAGAGGTAGAGAGAGGGAAAGAAAAGAGTGTTTAAGGTTTGAGGAGAACAGCGGGGTGGGTGTATAGGATGTTTGGGGTGGGGATATATAGATTAATTTAAATTTATAATATTATTAATATTAAAAATTTGGTTTATCATCTGGTTTTTGAATAAAAAAATTTAGACCTTATTTTTGAATTGAAAAGTTAAAAACATGTGTGGGCTTAATTTTCACCTTATTAAAGGGAAATATATTTTCCAAACCATAATTACTTTCATCAATTTTCGATTTGTATGGAGTCCCTATTTGGTCTACATTATAATATAATACATATTTTCCACTCCTCATTCTAACCATAAATTCTCCAATAAATAATATTACACGTAAATTTAAAATCTTTCCTTCTTTTACAACTAAACATTTTTTTAAAAATATCTATTTCAAAATACGTTATCGTCAAAAATTCATTATAATGGATCTCAAACAAGGGTATAATCTTTAAAGATTTATCACCAACTAAGAGCATCTTCTAAATTCTTTATTTTTTAAAGAACATCTTGTATATCATAAGGATCGTCTTTAAAATTTATGGGAGATTTTTTTATTTGGCCTAATTTTATATCCTTTTAATTTATCTATAGAAAAGTCTATATTGTCCTTAATGAAATAATTCTTCTTATATTGCACAATATATCCCAATCTTTTTTAACTATATTCTATTTTGAATTTTCGAATATAAATCTATTCTATGATCTAATAAATTGGAATAATCTGCAACATATTGTTCATATTTTTATTTAATATATTATATTGTTTAAATGATAAATTAATATTTTTTTAATTGAGAAATAATATTTTTTATTTCTTCTAACATTCTTTCTAATAGACTATCTAATCCTTTAATTATATATCCTGGCATTCAATCATACAAATAATCACTACGACTCTCTAAGATCTTAAAAAGTTTTGTTCAAATTTTAGCAAAAATTAATAGTCTTACTTTAGTTCTGATCTGAATCTTTATTCTTAGAATCGAGTGACCTCCGAGCTCTGAATATGTAAACTGCTTCCTTCAACGGCCTCTTGCCTTCGCGAAATTTTTATTAGTTCGGCTTCTTGCTCTCACTATATCAATTCTAAAGAATAAATCTCTAAATTTCGATTAAAGAAAAACTCTCTTTTTACTAAAATAAGAAAGAAACTTTCTATTAGATCTTTCAAGAATCTATGGGAAGAAGATTTAGAAACTCATATTGATATCAAAATATTGAAATTTTATTTTTATAGAGATTTATACAAGATTTCTATTTGATACAAAAAGATTTCTAGAAAAACTGTTTTTCAAACTGAGAATAGCTTGAGAGTAGCTATTGATTACAATTCGAGATTTCAAGATATCTCTATCATTTCCTCCTACCTCTATTTATACATACAAATGAAGCTCTTATAACATTGTTGCATACATCAGCTATATCAAAAGGCATTCTTGCCTTTCTATTTTTTTCCTTCTCGGGCCTACATCTTCACATGCAACTTTATCAAAGGTGCTCTATTATTGTCCTCTTTTCTTTATTTCTTCACATGCAGCTGGGACAATCTCTTAGCTGTCAATATTCTTTGATAGTGGTAGGAAATCCTGAAAATTGATATCTGTCAAATTTTGTAATATAGTCTCTTAAGATTTCTGATTTTCCATGTCCTCCATTTGAAACTAGCATCCTATTTTGATATTGACATAAACATGAGAATTTTTTATCATACAAATTTTTAGCAATATTGTATATGGCTTTGATTTCAAGTGCTCTTCTATGACTTATCCATGACTTGGTCACCTTTGGAACCTTTTTATCATTTTCTATAACATCTATTTGAAAATTGGCTGCAACATATTCAATTGAGATTATGTGTTCAACTGGATAATAAACAATTCCATTATATTCAGAACTTATTGAATAAAATTTCAAATATATTTTTCGTCCCTTGACAAATCTTGATACTTCTTTTATGAATATGTCATCGGATTTCGAAATTTCAATCAAATCTTTTCCTGAATATATCAAATCCAGAAATCCATAATTTGTAATAATCTTTATAAATGAAGGGTATCCTCCTTCCATGGCTGTCACTCTAGAATAAACATTATTTCCTGGAGAGATGAAATATGCTTCACTTATTTTTATTTCATAAACGATTCTGACTATTTTGGCATATTCTTCTTCTTTTGGATCTAAAGGAATCATATCGTCTTGGTCTTGGTCTATGACACTGATAGTTTTAAAATTTTTTTTATCTCCATGTATCATCACTTTTTTAGTTGGTGTTGGATCTCCTTTTTTATCAATTGGTATGGTATCACATCTGGGTTCACTGCTGCTTCTAATTGTCCCTATTTAGTATTGATTTGGAAAACTCATTTATGAGTTCTTTGGTATATCTGCCTCAGACAATATATCTTTTAGTTGTACTGCAATAGCATTAACTTGATTTTTGAGTTCTACGGTCTCTTTATGATGCTCAGTATTGATATTTAACAATATTTTTATATTTGAGTTGAACATTTTTGAGATCTGTGTCACTCCAGTATTTATGTCTTCAGATTATTCTTTAAGAAAATCTGTCTTTTTTGTATATGTAAGATAAATTGGTATAAATCCATGACTCTGACTTTATCCATCAGCAAATTCTATGTTTCTGCTGAGAAAATCTGCAAGAAAATTATTAACTCTTTTAATATGAACTATATCAAAATTATAAAATGTTAAATAAGCTTGCCATCTATGGAGCCTTCTGTATTGATGTTCTAATGGTAATTTATTTCTAATTAATCCTGCAATTTGAAAATTATCAGTTTCAACAATAAATTTCTTGGAGAATAAGAATAATAAGTACTTTTTTATTCCTTTAATAATTGCTAGTAATTCTTTTTCATAAGTGGTATAATTTATTTCTGCATGATTAAAAGTTCCACTTGAACATCTAGAAATCTCATTTAAAACTGTTTTTAATATTGCTGCCCAATATTTATCTGAGGCATCAGTGTTAACAATCAATTATCTTTTTCATCTGGTAATCTTAATTTTGGTAAATTTTTACATTCTTCGTTTAATGATTTAACTATTTCTGTATGTTCTTCATTCCATCATTTAATATTTGTTTTTCTAAGTAAAATTTGTATTTTATATCTTTTCTTAGAAAGATTTTCAATAAGTCCTTCTGCATAATTTAAACATCTCAAAAAAAAATTATTTGCTCTTTAGATACAATTTATCTGAAAAACCTTCTATCTTTTTAAATATATGAGTATGTAATTTTATTCCTCTTTTATCTATTGATAATTCAAAAAAGTCTATTTTTTGTTTTTCTATTATAGATTTCTTTTTGGAAAGTACAATTCCTTCTTCTTCTTCTTTTACATTCATTTATAAATTGTAATAAATAATTTCTATGTTCTTCTTTACTATTGAAACATATTAGTATGTCATCTATATAAACAATAAGAAATTCATTAAACTTTTTAAATATATTATCCATTTTTTTGGATATATTTTTGGTGCATTTTTTAATCCAAATGGCATTACTAACAATTCATATTTCCCTTGAGGTGTGCTAAATGCAGTATATTGTACACTATCTTCTTCCATTTTTATTTGTCAAAATCCCGATTTACAGTCAAATTTAGAATAATATTGTTTTCTTTTTGTAAGGTTTATTAAAACTTCTTTATTTGGTAAAAAATATTCATCAAATTTAGTATATTTATGTAATTCTTTATAATTTATGATCATTCTAGCTTTTTCTCTAACTTGTTCTGAATGTTTCATAACCATAAAGGCTGGACTACTATGAGATTCATTACTAGGTCTAATAAGTTTTTGTCCTAATAATACTTTTATCTAATTTTTGAATTCTTGTGTATTTTCTATAATATACATCATTGGTCTAACTCTTATTATAACATTTTCTATTAACTCTTTTTTGGCTTCAAGGTGATGTGGTTTCCAAAATAATAATAGATTTTCTCCATGAACTTTTTTTAATTATTCAATAATTTTTTCTATTCCCGTTTTTAGAACTTTTTTATACAATATTCTTTTATTTTTTATTTCATTAAATATGATTGATTTTTTCTCCCATTTATGACCACGCTGTGCCGGCTGACCTCTATGAGGTTTAAATTCTCTTAAAATTTTTAATAAGTGTGAGCAAGGTGTTTGTAACATTATCATATAATTATTTTGTTTATAATATTAAAATTGTTGTATAAAGTCATTTCCTAACAATATATCGAACTCTACTTTATCATATTTATGTATTTTATTTATTGTAACTTGTTTACTTCCAAAAATTATATTAACTTTATCAGCATTATTAATTATTTGAGTGTTTTCTTCTGTGAATCCAGTTATTTTTATATTATTATTAGTATTCCATGATTTTATCAAAAAACTTTTAAATATTGTTATATCACTTCATATGTCTATTAAAGTACAAGTTGTTATATTTGTTTCTACAATAGTAATTTATATATATACAGCTAATAGAAACTGATTGTTCATTTAGTTCTTTTTAAATAATATAGTTTGTCCATTATGTATTATGTATAATCCTTCTCTTTTTAGACCATAATCTTCTAATCCATTCAGCGAACTCATTCCTAGAAGTATATGAGAGTTTATATCCATAATCGTATCTATATAACAAGGTACTAAAAGGTTTATTCCTCCTATTTTTATTGATACTTTAACTTTTAATTCTGAATTATGCAATTGTCCATCAAAATTTACATTTCTATATGGATCAGTTTTATGAGTTATTAGACATTTATTTCTGAGTGAAGTTATATGACATTCACTAACTCCTGTATTTATTAGTATATTTGGTTCATTTATATATTCTCTTCCATTATAATATTCTCCTTCTATTTTTATATTTCCAGCATTTCTATAAAGTTTTATTTATTTTATATTATTAAATTCTTCTAACTGATTTTTAGGTATTCTAAAACTTTTTTTTATTAATTTTCAATCCTTAAATGTTATATTATTAGAACATTTTCCTTCACTTGATTTTGTTATTTCAGGTTTATTTTTTGATATACTAAATTCATATTCTTCTAAAATTAAACTTATTTGTTTATTTTGTTATATTATTTTGCTAACATCCTTATATTTTTTATGTACTTCAATATATGGTTTATTGGAATAAATATTTTCATAATTAGAATTGGTAAATGTATATAAAACTATATATTCTATAGTTATAATTTGATCATCTGGTTGCATGATATCATCTCTATGTAGCTTAAAATGCAATCCTAAAATTTCATTAAAGTTTCTATCTTTCAATGATACACAATATTTTAGGTAGCATATAAACATTATTTTTTGATATGTTAAATTTCCTTATATTGTTCCTAAATGACTATCTTTTAGATTTATTATTCTTCCATCATGTAAGATTATAGTTAAGGGTGAGTCTACCCCTTCTCTAAATAATGATGTAAACATTATTTGTATTCCTGCTAGATAAACATATTGAATTTTTTCACTTTGTTTTTTACTGACATTTGTTAATAGTTTTTCAATTGTATTTTTTGTTAAAGATTTAATTTATGATTTCCATATGTTGTTTTTACATTTATAGTTTTCTCAATTTTATGATATTTATTTATTGTTATTCTTTTTCTTTTCCAAATTCTGTCTAAAATTTTTCATTTTCCTATTTTTAAATCTAAAATAATTTTTGCATTTTCTTAAATTTATTATTATCAAAGGTAAATTTTAATCCATAACTTTTTATTCCTTCATATTCTTGTATATTTATATTATTATTTTGTATTTTTCATATTTCTTTATTCAAATTCAGATTCATCTGTTTTACTTATATATACTTCTTGATTATAATATTGTTCAATATCTGATATTCCACTTAATTCATTTTTTATTTCCAAATATTCTTTTTGTAATATTTTAATTTTTTTTTTATCACAATCAGGGTTTATAAGACATATTTTCCCATAATTCCAACATTTACATTGGCTTTTATTTTTCTTATTATAATTTTTATTTTTCTGTTGACCATATAGGATATTTTTTCTTTTATAAATCTTCTTCTATGTTTTATATATTTTTTGTTAATTTTTCTAAATTTTTTAAACTTTTTATTTTTATATTTTCTTTTGTAAATCCTTCTTTCAAGATTACATCCTCATTGTATAGAGTTTTTCATATCTTCACAACATATTTTAATTAATTTTTCTGATTTTTTCAATAATTGTCTTTATTGACATATATATGCAAGTTTTTAAAATAAAAATTTTATTCTTGAACCTAAAGTTCTAGGTATTCCAATATTATCCCTAACATATTTTTCAAATTATATTTTAAAATGTATTCTCTATGAACCTGATAACTTATTATAGTACATGCCTTGGTATATTTCTTGATTTTCATTACTATAAAACTGAGTATAATTATAATTTCTGAATTCACAAGTATGTTCTTTAATTTTACACATATCACATATTGTTAAATTTATTAATTTAATTCTAGCATTATCATTTTCTCTTATTCCTTCTCCTTTAAAATTTCTTATCCAATTTTCTCCTAAAAATTCATCTGAAATATATTCTACTAAGTTTTCTATATCTTGTCTATCTGATTTTATTATTTTTGTTTGTACATTTCTTTTTATTAATATTTTTGTATCATTACTTATTCCTTCTCACAAATTTTTAACATCTCCTTTAAAAGATGCTATTAAGAAATCTATTCTTCTTTTATTACTTTTCCATGTGTCACCTTTATTATATAAAAAGAATAATACCATTTAATCTGCCAAGTTAATAGGGCTTTTTTGGTATCTATTTTACAATTTAAATCTAATTTTGTTTCTCCATGGTTAATAGGTTTCTCATAATTATCTTTTAATTCAAATATGTCTCTATATTTATTTCCTTTAGGTGGTTGTCTTTCTATTACTTTATCATAAAATTGTCTATATGATTTATTATATATAGGTGCATAACTTTCATCTGATTCCTACAATTCTTGTTTAGAGGTTTCTATTGGATTAGACTCTCCTCCAGTATTCATTAAAACTTGTATTCACTTATATCACTTAAATTTAATTGATAGAAATTTTCTATAAGTAAATCTAATTCCTCATTCATCTTTATTTTCTTGATTTTCTTCTATTTTTAATTTTCCTAACATTTTTTTCTCTAGATTCTTCTTCTAATATTTTAGGTAATATATTATTTTTAAATTCATCATCCATACTTCATGTTTCTATTACTATATATTTTTTTAAAATATATTTCTTTTCTATTCAGATCATTTCTTTTTCTATAAATTTTTTATCTATTTTCTTTTCTGTATTTTTATTATTTTCTTTTAATTCTCTAATTTCAATTTTTAATATATTTATATCATTTCTTGTTTCTTTTACTTTATTTCTTAAATCTTGAACATCATTTATCAACATTTTTATTAATGATTTTAATTCTTCCATATATTCACTTATTGATATCTTAATTTTTTCTTAATCATCTTTCTAACATATAAGTTATTTTACAACTTTTATCTTCTTTTTCATCTATTATTTTCCAAATCTTCTATTAGTTATATTCATATTGACTAATTCTTCTTTAACTATCTTAAAGTATTTACTTTGTAATTTTAATTTTTCACATTTTAATTTTATTAACTGTTTTTCTTTTACTTTTATTTCATCTAGTATTAATGATATATCTTGTATTTTTCATTGTATCTTTTTAATATTTGCGAGTAATCTATTCAATTTTTATTGATCCTATTATTAATTTTTCTAATATTTGTTCTTTTATTTCTTTAGGTAATTCTTTAACTATTGTTAATGTCACTATCATTAAGTTATTATATATAGGTTCTAAAAATATATAACTTCATTTTTCTTCTTCTAAATGTCAATAATTATTTATTTTACTTATTTTAATTTTCATGACCTTAATGGCTCTGATACCAATTAATTTGGGGGTGCTACTTTGAGCGATCAAAAAACAAATAAATCTATATAAGCAATCTATCTAAATTCAAGTAATGATTAATTTCAAGAACTAGAATGGAAGATTTCTATATCGTAGTGATTTGTATGTAATATTTATAAAGAGGGGTTATTTTAGATACTTTAATTGGTTGAAATGGTCAAAGACTAGTTTAGAAAAATAGTCTCTTTATTTTGGTCATTTTCATGTATTTCCCAAAATTTATGGAGTAAAATGTTTAATGCACTTGGACAAGCTGTAAGCCTTTTACTCTTTGTTTTATGTTTTCAACAATTATTAACTTTCAATAAACATTTTTTTAGATGTCAGTGTATAGCTTAATAATAAAACTAGCAATTTGTTAAATATGAATATAAATGGACAATTTATCTGACTCTCCGAATGCAAAGAATCAAACGTACTCTCTATTCTAAAAAGTTAAAATAAAGAACTTGTTGGAGCCAAAAAATGTCATGTTTGATTTTTTAAAATATCGATTGAGTAATACTTTGTTATTTTCATATTCTAAAGAACAATGGGAGAATAATAAATCTAGTGTTTAAAAATCGAACCAGCCCAGTTTAATCAGGAAAATTGGGAATCGGGACCAAAATTTGTCCAATTAGACTTATATCTCTAATTAAAAACTTGCCCCAAAACCTATTAAATCAGTCTATTTTTGGAAAACTCGTAACATGTTCCCGATTTAGCCGGTTCAACATATGTAAATGTATATTTTTATAAATTTTTAAATGTATATATTTTTTAAAATTTTTTTAAAATCATCGGTTCCATCCCGATTCAATCCTTTTGACCTTTGACCCTTTCTCTTTTCCAAATTGATGGACTGATCAATTTTTAAAACATTGAAAAAATCACAACCAAGGTCACATGGAGGAGTTGAAGCTCATAAGTCGCAACCTATGTCATATATGAAGAATTATAGATCACGATTACTTAAACAACTTACAAACCTGTGACATTATATTGTCAATTTGAGCTTACAAAAAATGAATCACGAGTCATAATTACTCAACGATTCATGTTTCTATCGATTTCCCAGTTCAAAAATAATTGTTGTCAACCATTTGCTAAAAAAAATTCTTATGGATAACGAATAGGTCATCAACTATTCAGAAATAACGAATTGGTAAGAAATATTAGTCCTACATTGGAGAGACAAACTTGAAATCAAATTAGAGATCTCGTAATTTTCAATCTTATTAGTTACACATAATTAATTCTAAAACATCACTGTTAATCATGGATTCAAGGTTAAAGGCAGACCTCAAATTGCCTCCAAAGTTCGGCTTCACATACTCTTTTATTTATTATTTATTGTAAAGTCAACAATTAATTTTAACCATATATTTTATGGGTTTCATAATTTTGTAACCACATATTCATTAATTTTTATGAAATCTACTAAAATTTGATTTTAACCCTACAAAACAGGGGCTTAATTGCTCGAAATTTAATAGCGAATTAATCATAAGATTGGTAGAGTTGGAGGAAAAGTAAGTAAGGCCTGAATTACTCAAAAGTCAAATTTGAATGAAAAATGCTATTTAGTTTCACCAGGGTTACAATCTCAATTTTGATGACTCTAGATGATAGGCTGAATGAAAGATGAAATTAAATGACTTGATTGATTCCACATATCATTTAATGTTGGAAAAATTGCAACCACGGTACAAAACCTTTCATTTATTAACAAAGTTTGCCCAAATATTTCATTTGTGCCACCGAGAGTACTAAACCTTTAAAAAATTTGCAACTCAAGTCCAAAATGACAATATCCGTTAGTTAGACTACCAAAACCGTCAGTTGACTTCCAAAAAAAAAAAGGGTTATTATTTTCCCAAATACGACAAGAGCATTTTTTTATCAAATACATTTTTTCTATTAAATCAAAAATCAAAATAAATAAATAAATAATCAAGCCACAACCAATCCCCATCTCTTTCTTCCCCAAAATCAAAACCATTACATCCAACCACCACAATCACCATTGGTAGCCACTACCACCCACCCAACAACGGCATCACCACCACCCATTTCTCTCAAAACCTTAAGCTCCACCGAAATGCATTTAACTGTTTGAAAATAAGTATTCATGGCAAAACAAATTATACGGCGCCCAAAGATTATCTAAAGTGCAAGCCCTCTTAGCATCCAATCTCAACCATGACTTCCCTTTTCCACTCCAGTGGAGTAAACTCGCCAGACCGCGATGCAGATCCCTGCGCAAACCTTCAAGATTATCGTCGCCAAGTCGGTGCTGATTCTACCGGTGCTCTACTCCTTCAACATTCCTAGCGAAAATGAGTAAAAATGGAGGTAGTGAACCCAATTCGTAGATTCTGTACCTCTTTTTAATTCTCATCTAGTACTCGAGTTTTTCTGTGTACCCTTGAGCTCTTGTCAAATCAATTACCATCATGCCGATGTTGAAATAACATGGGTTATGGGCCTTACGGCCTTTGAATACTGTGGAAAACGCTGGACTTTTCCAGAATCTTGATGTGAAGTAATGGCTGAAATCAGCATGGCAATATTCAGGGGCACCTAAGATGCGGGAATTAAGGTTGATTCGCCAGAGTTTTGCAATGCTGTCAATGACTATGAGGTCAAAGTCAAGGTAGATAAATGCGGATGATGGCTGGGAGAGGAGGTCAAGTAGGTAGATGTGGGCGTAATTGAGGGGCTGATCGAGGTTTTTTGGAGCTTAAGGTTTTGAGAGAAATGGGTGGTGGTGATGCCGGTGTCGGGTGAGCAGTATTGGCGGTGGTTGGGTGGAGTATTTTTTTTATGGGGAAGAAGGAGATGGGTATATGTTGTGGCTTTATTATTATTTAAAAAAAAAAATTTCTAAGGAAAATGCATTTTATATAAAATGTCCGTCTTATTTGAAAAAATAATAACATTCTTTATTTTGGGAGTCAACTGATGGTTTTGGTAGTCAAATTAACACAAATCGTCATTTGAGATTTGAGCTGCAAATTTTCTAAAGATTTGATACTTATGATGGCACAAATGAAAGTTTTGGCAAACTTTGCTAATAGACTGTGATTGTAACGCCGGTAAATTAGATTGCATTATCCAATTTGAATACATTCTCTTTAGATGACAAGCCATCTAATTAAGTAATTAAAATATATTAAAACTCGTAACGACTCGAATCTTCCAAATTTGGAATGCAATTAATGGAGGACCAAGAATATCTCTCATTTTAGCGTCTCCATGCATTCACTTTTGTGTCCAAATTCATTTTAGCAAACAGGAATTTTTACGTCAGGCTCATTCTGATAGTACGATGACCCAATGGCAATATGAATTGTAGTATTTTCTTTAAGCTTTTCTATAAATACTGAGACTCCATTGCATTCAGAACGTCACAATTTCACTACGAGTGGATCTCATACATACAATAATTCTCAAGAAAATTCGCGAAAATGGCTGAGAAAAGCAAGATTTTGATCATCGGAGGAACTGGGTACATCGGAAAATTCATAGTTGAAGCAAGTGCAAAATCTGGGCACCCAACTTTTGCTCTTGCTAGAGAGAGCACAATTTCTGATCCTGTTAAGGGAAAAATCATTGAGGGCTTCAAGAACTCTGGTGTCACAATATTAATCGTATGGATCTGTATTTTATTTATTTTTTTATTTTTTAAAATTTTTTGTCAATTATTCATCTCTGTTTTGTATGCGAATTTATTTTGTGTGGATGATGATTTAGGGTTTTATTTTGTGAAATTCACAGGGTGATTTATATGATCATGAGAGCTTGGTGAAGGCGATTAAGCAGGTGGATGTTGTTATATCAACCGTGGGTTCCCTTCAGTTAGCCGATCAAACTAAGATCATTGCTGCCATTAAAGAAGCTGGAAATGTTAAGGTTAGTATTTGATTCGTCCTTGTTTTCATTTCGAGTAGATCTAGCAATGAACTGAATGGGTCGAGAAAAAGCATTCATGTAGCTGTCTCTAAGTTTAACAGGAACTATACTTGGTTTGTTGTTGATAGAATTACTCGATTATTGTTGTGTTTTATTATGTGGAGTTTTACTAATCCTACTTTGAGGACCAGATTTTACTTTCTTGGTGAATCCAATTCCAGGATCCTTGTCCAGGGAATGAAATTTGAGATGGGAAATTCATGTTATCCAAATTTCCAATTTCATCAAAGAAATAGTGTCAAATATCTGATTTCCCCGGTGACAGTGCATTGGGGGAACCTCGGATTTGAGAATTTCTCATTATCATATATAATATATATATATTCGACCTTAATATGTGTTTCTAAATGATATTCTTGAACTTTCCAGAGATTCTTCCCTTCGGAGTTTGGCAATGATGTAGATCGTACTCGTGCTGTAGGGCCTGCAAAGTCTGCATTTGCAACCAAGGCCCAAATCCGCAGAGCCATTGAGGCAGAAGGAATTCCTTACACTTATGTGTCGTCCAACTACTTTGCTGGCTACTCTCTTCCAACGTTGGCACAGCCGGGAGCCACTGCTCCTCCAAGAGACAAAGTAATCATCCCAGGAGATGGAAACGCCAAAGGTACTTGAAACAAATCCAAGAATTCATAGCTGTTTCATAGAACATTTTGGATTGATGATTGATGATTGTTGAATAGCCGTTTTGAATCTCTATATTCTTGGTCTTTGCTACTCTTAACTCATAAAGTAAACTAGGATAAATTTCCTTGATATCCTATGGCCTTACTCTTGTATTGCCAAGGCTGCATCGAACAATGAATATAGCAATAGGGATCAAGTTCTTTATTCCCCTCGTCTTTCGTGTTTGTAGCTGTCTTCAATTACGAAGAAGATATTGGCACTTACACCATCAAGGCTGTGGACGATCCAAGAACATTGAACAAGATCCTTTACATCAAGCCTCCTAAGAACATATATTCATTCAATGAACTTGTTGCTTTGTGGGAGAAAAAGATTGGCAAAACTCTGGAGAAAGAATATGTTTCAGAGGAACAGCTTGTGAAGCAAATCCAAGGTGAGCAACAATGCTTTTGTTGGACTCTTGATATTCTTTATCGGCGCTTTATGTAAATTGGGATCAATTCATATTGTTGTTCTCATGCATCGTTGCAGAATCTCCGATCCCTGTCAATATCATACTTTCGATCAACCACTCAATTTTTGTGAAGGGTGACCAGACCTATTTTGAGATTGAGCCATCATTCGGTGTTGAGGCGACAGAACTCTATCCAGATGTCAAATACACCACAGTCGAGGAGTACCTTGATCGATTTGTTTGAGATGTGAGAAGTGCCAGAAACAAGTTAGTCTAAGATGTGAAATTCTAAGGTGTAACTTCTATCTGAAATGTTTGTTTCCTTGATCTTCAGTCGTTGAATGACTGTTTTCTGATGCTGAAAGTGTTGCTTGAATAATTCAACTTTGTTGCCAAATGAAAGTTTTTTTATTTGCTGCTTACATGCTGATTTGTCCAAAAACTTACAATGTATTTATTGAAATTATGTCTTCAACACATTCATTTTTTCTTCCGAAATGACATTGAATCATTTCGTTTAAAAACTAAACACTCCTAAAGGATCAATCGAATAATTTAATGTTGTCCCACATTGTGTGTCTCCAATGCATTCTGTTGCAGTTTAGGTGGCATTTGTAATATCTAAAAACCACAAAAAGAGTGGTTAAACACAAATCATAGAAATCCAATGGCCACAACACACACACGTCACCATCTCATTGAACTCCACTAAAGAAGTCACATTTCTCAAACATCTCTTGTTCAATTTCGGTAGCTTACATTACACACATGCCCATCACAACGTTATCTAAATAAAGACTTTTGATCTACAAATGTTAATGTCTAATAAAATTTTCAATACATTGAGTCTATATTTCAAAGTTTATTTAATAGAGGAGGAAAAAAGAAAGAAGATATAAAAAGAATAAGAAACAAGAAAAGGAAAGAGAAATATTTTTTTCTTGTTAGTCGAAACACATAATTTTAGTCATAATAACTTTTTTAGCGCAATCAACATTAAGGTTGAAGATGTTCCCAATGAAACTTAATGAAAAAGTTTCCTAACTCATCCTACGGAGTTGGGATAACTGTGAGAGTCAAGCTACACTTACAGGGAGAAACTTTATAGAAGTATTACAGATAAGATTCAATAGTGGGGTGGATGATTTATTTTTTGCAATAAAATATTCACATGGGATCTACACCCATGTGAGGGCCTGTAAACATTCTGTGGATTTTTCTTTCTGTACACTGAGAATAATCCTAACTATAATGCTTTAATTAATTGAATTATATGATGTTGATGACTGAAGAACACTTGGCAATATTCATGTGGTGTGCTTCAAATTTCCCCTTTCACTATATATTGAATTTTATCTTTAGATGACGCATGCCCATTTTGATAATTATAAAGGTTTGGATCACGGTGTGTGTATTTTAGGTACCATGTAAAGATGCTTTAGTTGTCGGGTTTTGCAATTTGTCTCCATGTTTTGGGTGGTAATCAATGAGCACAAAGCATAGTATCATAGTATAGGATCATGCGATGTTGACTTCCAATTTTGTGTGATTAAAATTTAGTCAATTTCAAGTAGTAGGTAAAGCTGAATTTTCATAATAGTATTATTGTAACAGAATTGTGTACAAAATGTATTTGGTTACCTTGTATTAATTTGTAGTGTTGGTCACTATATTTGTAAAATCAATAATTGATTAAACAACATTTAAAGCTTTGTACTCGATAAGAGAATTTTTAATCTTTGCTTTCTTTCATCGAATGCGCTCAACTATTCTTATTTGAGAGATCTTAGCCGCTGATGATGCTTGTGTCCTCACAAAGAATTGCCATTGCCCTTCTCAATTTCTATTATCATAAAATAGATCAGTATATTTATAAACCTCAGAATTTGTTACATATATATACATATATCTATTATTTAGATATGTAGCCGATGGGAAATTATCATAGAGAATCTTTACAATTCACTGCTTAGCTATCAATTTGCCTTTGACTATCAAATAAAATGTTAATAGCTCGTCCTCTTCTAAGTCTTCTCTTTGAAAGAAGGGATGCTTTCGATAGTGTTGGTGCTTTAAACAATTTTGCTTTCTCCATATTGCCATATCTCTAAATTTGTTTATATTTCATCAGATGACATTCTGCTACGCGAATCCTTTGTTCCATAGCCCGTTGGACTTTTTACAAATAGTCAATTAATAATTCTCTGCATACATCGATTTGTTAGTAAACTTGAGCAATGTAACCTGGATATTTGTCTTAGAGTTGTATAAAATTGGATTTGGCATAGTTCCAATTTATTGGCAAAATAATTATGTGCGTGGTCATAGGCTTGACACCAGGGCCGGCCCTGGGGTAAGGTTAACAAGGCAATGACCTAGGGTCTCAAATCATATAGGGGCCTCAAAAATGAAAAACAATTCACTTAAGAAGTCCAATTAAATTTAAAAGATAGATATAAAAATTAATTTAACTACAATATTTTTTGTTGATTCTAACTTAGTACAATCTTATTCAAATTAATATTTCTCAAATTTAATAAACATGATTAATTTCAAGCTACCAAACGAGCTCCATGTCGTTAGGGTAATCTGATTTAATTTAAAAACTAATATTACATATCAAGTAGTTATTTTAATGAGTTACAACTTGAATTTGCTTTATCCAAATTAACATTTTCTCGAGTCCATAATTCATCATTTATCTCGGGTTTCGGAATGAGTCCAATGTTGATAGGATAATTTTGATACTCCAATAAATACACATTTGGTATAAAGACATTATTGACCTCAAAACTTTTTTTCACTTTAATCCCTCAAAATCTCGAATTTATTAAAAGGTTTTTGAATAAAACATAAGAATCTAGTTACGTTTTTAATCACTAAATAATCATAACTCATCACATTATCATCTAAAAATTATATATTTCTCACTATTTTGCAATCTAGTCACTAAATTTTGTACTTTT
>NC_036250.1:6580553-6637577 GCF_002742605.1 Olea europaea var. sylvestris
ACCTTTACATCTCAAATTAAGACTCAATTCTAATGTAGTGTTCGGTCGAATTCTTCTATTGTATTCAATTTACTCCTCTCAAGTTTTCATTGAGCCTATTCAACTAATTAAATTTCATATCTCTATGCAAATTTAATTTAGTTAAACGATTTCTTTGTCCTAGGAATTCAATTATGACACCAATAAATGGCATAGGTATCTCTACTCGTTATACCAATGTAATGGATTTTACTACATGGTCTAAATACTAGACTCATATCTCTATTCGTAAAGGATTCACAAAATTCATCAAATTATTGATTAGATAATTTAATACAATCAATCCGTAGCAAAAATCAACAGATGGAAGAATTAAAAACAAAGAATCTTAATAAGAAAATATAAAGGATCTCAAATGGGTTACATTATTCACCCTAACATTGGATTTAGCTATGCATAATAAAAGAAGAGCACAAACAAATTGTCTTAGAATACATCACCGGATTTTGAATAAGAGAATGTAGAAGAAAAAGTGGATCTTGTACCAAGAGTCCCTCCTTCTTCCAATTTATGCTTCACACGATGAATTTGGTGTTGTTTTTTCCCTTTGAATCTCTCCCCCTTTCCATCAAGAAGTGTTTTTGCCTTGAGAATGTGTATCCCCTTCAAAGTCTCAGGAAAAAACGTATTTATAGGTCCTTGGCCATGCGGGAATAATAGGTTTTTCGCATGGGCTCCAAAACGGGCCGAGAATTAAGACCCTAGCTATCCTGCGCACGGTGCCACGTCATCTGACAATGGCGCCACCCTTTTGTGTCTCGATGCCACGGCGCCCTGAATCTGGCGTCGAGACTCGGGCAAGTGGCAGGGTGCCGCAGTGACCACACTTTGGTTTTTCTTGATTTCTTTCATTTTCGTACCATCCGTCCCCTCTTAGCTTTGTCTATTTTGCACTCTATTTCACAACTTCTTTTCCATCCATGCTACTAACTTCAATTTAATGACCTTTCTTCGTATTTTTCACCATCACGACACACCTATAAAATGACATTAATACACACATTAAAAACGTTCAATACTCGTGAATTGTAGCTTAAAATCAAGTTAAAATTTGCATAAACTCGTAAGTAAAACACACTCGTCAAATACCCCCAAACTTAACCATTTGCTAGTTCTCGAGCAAACACAAAGAAAAGAAACCAACTAAAGACACAAATAACGATTCAGTCAGATGGCTCGCCTCTTGGCTCAGCATTGAGAACATTATGTCACATTCGTGAACGATTTCTACATCACACTACAAGAGACAACTATTCACTTATGCTATACAAAAGTAGTTGTGTGTGTGTGAGAGAGATTAAGTGCAATGCTGCACCTTCACAGGTTAGTTCACTCCCCAATCCTCTGTGGTCAATTCTTTCCTTTCTTCACTCCTGAGATTCACACACTCCCAAACTTGTTTTCTTCTATTCTCTCACCATGGTGTGGTTCTAAGGTTTTAATTTTATTTGTCAATGTCTCACACCGCTCTAATTTGGTTTAGCTCTACCAGTGATGTCAATAACTTATTCATGTAATAATTCTCCTCAATTTTGAATGTTTCAACAGTCTAGTTTATACCAAGTGATTCAAACCTGCTAGATATCTTTGTCCCCAATTTCAGTTCTCTTGTGTATTAACTTGTATGCAACACTTTTCTAACCCTTTTTTTTGCACTTTACACTTTTTTCCTCTTCTTGACCCCGTAGCGAGTGTTAGGTCGGTAACTCCCAAGTCAGACGACTTTAGAGCATAGGTTTTGAAAGACCTTTACAGACTTAATAACTAGAGTAAAAAAGGCGTAGGTATGAAGTGTAGGTTAGGAGTGCAATGCTTCATTTCTATAAAATGAAACGAAATTTATAAGGGATAGATCTCTAGCTTGTCATCATCACTAAGCTTATACCAGAAAGTTAAATACACTCCACACAAATTTGTAACATAGACGGAATCATCACGAGCTTAAATTACTTCTTTCACCGGGTCGAATGCCCTAAACCATTAAACAAGTGGTGAAAAGGTGTTGTAAATCATAGGGTACAAGGTTAAATACCTAAGTTATCAATTGAGCAAAAGCACATGAACCATCATGTGTCTGTACAGCGCTAAACTTAATACTCGTGCATAAATATTACACTGCTTCACATAAATAAGTAAAAACCTAACTCAAGCATATGAATCTTCCCCCGTCCACAAACTAACACATGCTCTCAAATATATTCATCATGGCAGACAACACCATCCGACTCACACAAGCACGCAATATGTACATATTTTTTTCACACATTCACACACAATGAAATAATAGACATTCATTCACACAACAAATGCCAGTAACCCACATGATAACTCCCCAAACTCAAACTATACATTGATCGCAATGTAAAAAAAAAAGAGTCAAAGAAGGAGAATGACTTCCCTGAAATCATTTGTGGTTGCCCTTGCCATCATCCCAGTGAGAGGGATTTGGGTTGGCTAGATACGATTGATATATTGGCGGTGTCCAAAATAACAAGTGGGGATAGGCGAACGCCAACACTGAAAAGAACTCATTTTGGTACTGAAATTAGGTATGCATGGAGTTCCGTAATTGCTGATACTGATCGGTCATAGAGGATTGCAATTGTGCTAAATGCTACTGAAGTCTATCATATTGTTCTTAACTTCGTGATTCCAGTTCAGCATGTCGTTGGGTTAGCTGTAGCTGCAAAGCCTCAATCCCCCTAGTAATGTCATCGGTGGAGGAACTAGCAGGTGGCGGAGTACTAGGTCGAGATAGCTGTGCTGCAGTACCCGGAGTGTGAGCATTTGTAAAGATTTGCTTGGAAGAGAATTGCCAAATCAGCTTCTTAGTCACGACGGGTTTAGGGTGAATTATCTCCTCAGTAGGAGCAACAGGAATTCCGCCCCTTCTACAAAGGGCATAAATTAAAGATGGATAGCCTAAACCGACAGTTGTAGCTCCCCGCAGTGATCGCAGGAAGGCATTTTGAATAACTGTGCCCACATCAATGCTGAGGCTGCGTTGAATAATAAAATTTAGCAATGCCCTATCCTTGGTCACTTCACTGATATTACTGCTGCGTAAAAGTTTACCACATATGAAATAATGTCATGCCTTACATTCGGGGAACATACCTACAACAAGAAAGTTGGTGACATCGGAGCTGGAACGTTTCCAAGAGACATCAGGGTGGGCCAACTCTTTAATGATAACTTCAGGATCAATAGCCCCTTCCTCACGCACACGTGAGAAATCATCATCTTCCATATCTGGCAAACCATAGTATCGATTAATTGTGGTAATGTCAAAATGGATCCATTTTCCTCTGACATAGATTTTCAAGTCCTGGTGTTCCTTAGCATTTGCATAAAATTCCCGCACCACTTGCATAAAATTCCCGCACCAAGTAAAAAAAACACAAACCCTAATTGGTATGGTAACAACGTCCACCATAACACAATAAAATTTTCAAACGTCAAACAAGTGTTGGGATGCATGAAGGGTAAATGATCATTACAAACTAAAGCATGTATGAACACAAACCTTGAATCTTGTGGCAAGTCCAAGATGTCGGTGGAATGTAAAGAGATGTACTTAAGATATGAAGTGGGGAGGAAATGGAGTGGGGAAAAATAAAAGTGAAATATAGACTAAAGGGAAGATGGAGGGGGAGAGAGTTAGGGTGAAATTGAGTTGGAAAAAAAATTGAAAATGGGAGAGGAGGGGAGTGAGTAATATATAAATACTATAATTAAAAAGTAAATAATATATATATATATATATATAGGGGAGGCGCCAGCCAGGCGTCGCGGCTCCCTAAAGCGGCGCCGTAGCGCCAAGTTGCAGGTACACCAGCGACGCGGCGCCTTGAAGTGGTGCCGCAACACCAGTCCTTGTTTAATTGTTTTTTTTATAAAAAAAAATTACCTCCTTCCATTGTAGTACCATCCTCTTGCACGACGTAGCGTGGTTTCCCTCACTTGTTCACAAAAAGTAATTCCGTTTTAGAGTATTCCGACAAAACAAAAAGAGAAAGTAACGTCTTTGGCCTAAATTCTCAACAAAGCAGAAAGTTAGATAAAAATTGAAGAAACGGATAAAGGAGAGAAAACAAAAAAACAAACGCTTGGGTTGCCTCCCAAGAAGCGCTTCTTTAGAGTCATTAGCTGGACTTAGTACCACAATTATTCTGGTACAGCGAGGTCAAGGCTTTCCTTGGCGGTAGGAAAATCTTTCACGTAATGCTTGATGCGTTGGTCATTTACTTTGAAATTTCCCTTTGTAAGATGGTGTAGTTCAACTGTGCCATAGGGAAACACCTGGGAGACAGTAAAGGGGCCGACCATCTAGATTTCGATTTTCCTGGGAAAAGCTTCAGTCTAGAATTATACAATAGCACTTGATCTCCAACTCTGAAAATTCATTGCCTGATACTCTTGTCATGCCATTGCTTCGTTCGTTCCTTGTAGATGGATGCATTCTCATATGCTTATCGGCTGAATTCTTCCAGTTCATATAATTGCAATGTCCTTGTTTCTCCAACTTTCTCAAGATCCATGTTTAATTGCTTCAATGCCCAGTACGCTCTGTGCTCAAATTTCACTGGTAGGTGGCATGCTTTACCAAAAATTAGACGGTATGGGGACATTCCAGTAGGTGTTTTGTAAGCAGTGCGATATGCCCATAAAGCAACGTCCAATTTCTTCGACCAATCCCTTCGAGATGTATTCACAGTAAGCTCTAGAATTCGTTTCAATTGTCTGTTCAAGGTTTCCACCTATCCACTCGTTTGGGGGTGGTAAGGAGTGACAATTCGATGTTGTACCCCGTACTTATGCAACATTGCCTGGNAGGTTTCCACCTATCCACTCGTTTGGGGGTGGTAAGGAGTGACAATTCGATGTTGTACCCCGTACTTATGCAACATTGCCTGGAATAATCAGTTGCGGAAGTGCGTTCCACCATCACTTATAATAGCTCTTAGTAATCCTTAACGGTTAAAGATGTATTTCTTGATGAAGTCCACCACCACCCTTGCGTCATTTGTAGGCAATGCTTTAGCTTCTACCCATTTAGAAACATAGTCCACTGCCACAAGGATGTACCGATTGTTGTTAAGTGGCATCTCGTGACGTGCTGATATGTTACCGGTTCTTTGACACTTATCACATGATCTACAAAAAACATGGCAGCCCTTGAACAGTGTAGGCCAAAAGAAACCACATTGAAGCACATTTGCTGCTGTTTTAGTGGGGCCAAAATGTCCTCCATAAGCCGAGGCATATACCCGTGAAAGGATCGATTTCATCTCATCCTTTGGCATGCATCTCCTAATGATCTGGTCTGCCCTTCATCTGTATAAGTTTAGTTTATCCCAGTAATAGAACTTCACTTCATGAAGTAGCTTCTTTTCTGTTGATAGGTGAGATTTGGATCCACATAGCCACTTGCTAAGTAATTGACAATGTCTGCATACCACGGAGCCTTCTCTATTTGCAATAACTATTCATTAGGGAAGACCTCATTAATATCCATGTCATATGAATCCTGCAATTGTTCTATCCTTGACAAATGATCCGCTACTTGATTTTCTGTTCCTTTTTTATCACGAATCTCGATGTCAAATTCTTGCAGCAACAGAACCCATCGAATTAGCCTTGGTTTCGCGTCCTTCTTCTCAAACAAATACTTCAAAGCTGCATAGTCTCTATAAACTATCACCTTGGACCCACTCAAATAAGAATGAAATTTGTCAAAAGCAAAAACAACTGCAAGCAGTTCCTTTTCAGTTGTTGCATAGTTGATCTGAGCATCTGTCAGTGTTTTGTTGGCGTAGTAGATGACATGAAATACCTTCACTTTACGTTGTCCAAGCACTGTCCCCACTGCAAAATCACTAACGTCACACATGAGCTCAAAAGGGAATTCTCAATCTGGCGCTACTATCACAGATGCTGATGTCAATTTTTCTTTCAAAGCGTTAAAGGCTTTCAAACACTCGTCAGAAAAATGAAACGGTACATCCTTCTCCAGCAGGTTGCACTGCGGTTTTGTAATCTTTGCAAAGTCTTGAATAAATCTTCTATAAAAACTTGCATGTCCCAGAAAACTCCTGATGCCCTTTACAGAATTAGGTGGCTGCAATTTTTCAATCACTTGTATTTTGGCTTTGTCCACCTCGATGCCCTGTGCAGAAATTCGATGTCCCAGTATTATTCCTTCCTTTATCATGAAATGACATTTTTCCCAATTAAGTACGAGGCTCTTCTCCTCACATCTTTGTAATACACAAGCCAACCGATCCAAGCAATCTTCAAATGAATCTTCAAACACAAAAAAATCGTCCATGAAAACCTCAATGTACTTTTCTATCATGTTAGAAAAGATGGCCATAATGCATCGTTGAAAAGTTGTCGGCGCATTGCATAAACCAAAAAGCATTCTTCTAAACGCAAAAGTTTCATATGGGCATGTAAAGGTTATGTTCTCTTGGTCTTTTAGAGCAATTACTATCTGATTGTACCCTGAATATCCGTCCAGGAAGCAATAATGAGAATGTCCTGCCAACCTCTCCAAAATCTAATCAATGAATGTCAATGGAAAATGGTCCTTTCTAGTTGCATTATTCAGCTTCCTATAGTCTATACATACTCTACAACCTGTCACTAATCGTGTTGGTATCAACTCGTTCTTCTCCACTGTGATTCCACCCTTTTTAGGCACAAGATGTATAGGACTCACCCACGAATTATCAGATATGGAGTAAATTATTCCTGCATCCAGTAATTTCAGCACTTCTTTTCGCACTACTTCGTTCAGGGTTGGGTTTAATCTGCGTTGTCCTTCCACTGATGGCTTTGACCCATCCTCCATTAAAACTTTATGCATGCACAAAGTTGGACTGATCCCTCTTATGTTAGCTATCATCCATCCTCTTTCTGTGTTGTGCTGTATGAGTACCTCCAACAATTTACTCTCATCTTCCCTTGTCATGTCATTCACAATGATTATTGGAAGTGTTGTAGAGTCTCCCAAATACGCATAATGGAGATGTGAAGGTAAGGGTTTTAGTTCAAGAGTAGGTGTTTTTTCCACTTAGGGTATCGGAGGTGAAGGGTTGTCACCAAGAGATTTAAATTGCTAATGTTTTCTTCCTATTGGTTGCTCGGTCAAGTTGACAACACATTCAGCTTTTTCTGCATTAATTACATTTGGTTGCGCAAATTCTACCTCACAAAGATTTGTTCGACGCTCTGTCTCCAATGTATCTGCTACAAGCTCTTCAAAAACATCTACTTGGTAGCAAGTATCTGAAATCAATGGATGTTTCATCGTCTTGAANAAAAATGAATTTGTCAACTTTGACTAGCACATCTTCAATAATCCCCTTCGATCGTTGGATCGATCTGTAGGCTAGTTGCAAAGAGATTGTTGTAGATTTTGCTTTTCCCAACTGTAAAGACCTGTAGACAAAGAGAGGCATAAGGTTAATACTAGCATCCAAATCACATAAGGATTGTTCAATATAATTAGAACCAATTGTGCAAGGTATCGTGAAAATCCCTGGGTCTTTTAGTTTAAGAGGTAGCTTTTTCAATAGAATTGCACTGCACTCCTCATTCAGGCAGACTGTCTCATGTTCTTCTAGCTTCCTTTTATTAGATAGGATCTCTTTCAAGAATTTTGCTAGCTGGGCATTTGTGCAATTGCATCCAAAAATGGAATATTGATCTGCAGTTTCTTGAAAATCTCTACAAATTTGGCAAATTGATTATCCAACTTCTTTTTTTGTAACCTTTGAGGAAAATGAATTGGTGGCACATAAGCTTTCACGGGACTGGGTGCCCTCACTGCGAGTGTTTCTTTCCTTTTGTCCCTTTGTTATTTAGTTGTCCAGACTCTACTTTTGTACCAGCCTCTTCACTCATTATTTCTTTGTCTTTTCTCTTTGGTCTCTTCGCATGTATCTCAAAAAGTTGCACCCCACTTCTAGTTGTAATAGTTTGTACTTGCTCTTTAGGATTGACCATTGTATTGCCTGACAATGTCCCTTGTGGACGTTTTGCAAGCTGTTGAGCTATTTGACCAATTTGTGTTTCCAACTTCTTGATGAATGCTTGTTGATTCTGAAAGTTAGTGTCAATCCGCTGGAACACCTTATCTGTCTTCTGCATATACTGGTTGAACATCTCTCCCAAACTTGGTTTTTTCTCCTGTTGGGCATTGTTTGAATTGTTCCCTTGCTGATTATCTGACCATCTAAAGTTTGGATGTTGTCTCCATCCTGGGTTGTATGTTTGAGCAAATGGATTAAAATTTCAAGACCCATTCCGAATGAAACTGACATATTCATCGGAATAGCCTATAGATGTGCAATTTTTTGTCAGATGATTAGCCCCACAATTCTCGCAGGATGGACCAACTATCACTACATGTGCTCCTATTGTTTGTGATTTCACCAACAACCCCACCTGTTTTGTCAATGCTGCTATTTGGGCGTTGGTAGCCTCTGTGCTGTCTAATTCATACATTTCTCTTGTCTTCGGTGGCGCTTAACATTGAATGTGTAGTGGCAATCAACTCAAATAGTTCCATGGTTTGCTGCACAGATTTTCCTATAATTGATCCTCCAGCTGAGGCATCGACCTGGGATTTTGACAGTGGTGTAAGTCCATTGTAGAAGTATTGCACTTTATTACCTATTGTAATTCCATGGCTTGTGTTATGCCCCTATCTGAGACACTTCGAAAAATCTACCACTGCATCATACGAGATGTCCACCACCAATCCGAAGTGGTTCCGAAGTGACTACATCACCAACGTCTCCGCGCTGCTAATGCGCTGCGAGGCACAAAAACAATTCTATTGAACCGACCGAAGTGTCCTTGACATTGAAGCGCAATACACTCCGAGGTTCTCCTTCAGCGGATCCGTCGCCACTTTCAAAAAGAGATCTGTGTCAAGATCCTCTCTGCCCTCAAGGCTTAATTGATTTAACGTCTCCACGGGTCTAGTTGATGTGACGTATCAACTTTATATCAACTCAACTCAGGAGAAGTTATTACCCGCCCACTCTATAGACGCGGCTAATTGACACCTATGAGCAGACGCCTCACACCGTCAAATGCATACATGTGTTCCACATCCAATGGTTCTCCTTACTTATAAATACCTAAGGTTTGACAAAAGGCAAAGGTAATGAAACTCTTACAACTTAGCTCTCCATAACAAGAAAATATGTATAATCTCCTCCCCATTCACTTGCACAACCCGGACACTGTTCCAATCATCGAATACTAATTTGACCGTCGGAGTGTATGCAGTCGCCGCCACCCCAGCTGGTTCCGGCCGTGTGCATCTGAACATGTGTTGATTGCACGCAGGGAGGATCACGTAGAGCAGCTATCGGTTGGCCACGTAGGAGGTACAATTTGCGAGGTCAACAGATTGGCGCTGTCTGTGGAAAACTTCCCATCCAAAGTTCTACATTCTCTACCGAAAAAGTCACCGGAAAACCATTGACTTACCCTAAAAAGGGGACGTTCTTGAAGAAGAACAAAGTCGAATTACAACACAGATTCTCATCACCCTTGAAAAATGAGTAGATAAGATGAGTTTCAGCAATGAGGACGCAAACCCCAGGATGGACGCCTCTGAAGAAGAGGTGCTCTGAAACAATATCACTCACCAAAGACCCCATCATCGGCGTTGTCGAGGTGAAAGAACGGCCATGCTCACTAAAGAAATGGCCCAAATAGGTGCGGGCAAGAGAGAGATTGCAGCTCAGAATATGGCAATGCATGGATTCTTCATGCGAACCCAAGGCCACCAGGGTGCCCAAATGCCCCAAGAATCTTACCCAGCTCCTGAAGTCCCTGTGTCTCATTCCCAAGGCCATATGAGCCAGCACAGAGACCCCCCTCGAGAGAGAAGTGGGTACGGAAGTCACATCCTATGTGCAAGAGAGCCAGCCAGCAGAACCGCAATTGTGGGACAACTTCCCACCAGAATGTGAAGCACAAAGGTCAGTCAGTGTCTTTGATCGGATAGGGTGGGACCTTTGTAATAGGGTCCGCTTAGTGGAAAGATCAGTTCGACAAGGGGAAGAGCAAGAACAAGTGCCCCTTCCACCTAGAAATAGGAAGGAGAGAAGAAACTTAGTTGATTGGGGTAGCCGAGGAAGAGCACCTCCACCCCCCAGAACATGCAAGATGATGAGGACTCCGAAGGGCTGTGTCGATCTTACGAGATTGATGATAATGATGATAATCTCCCTTTCTCAAGAGAGATCTGAGGCTCCCCAATGCCTGCGAACTTCGTACCACCTAAAATCCCGAAGTATGAAGGAAAAGGGGACCCGTAGAAGCACCTCACGAAGTACATGACACAGATGAGTCTTAGGGGAGCCTCGTCTGCTTTGAAATGCAGAGCTTTCCACCTAATCTTGGCTAAAACCGTTGAAGTGTGGTACAACAGGCTGCCTCCTCTGAGCATTAAGAGTTGGCCAGAGCTAAAAAAGGCCTTCTTGAACTAGTACTCTCACGTAGAGAAAGAGAGGCCCCAGTGTAACGCCTGTAAGATATGAGACAAGCCCCTGGAGAAACGCTGAAAAGCTACCTCGCCAGGTTTATGGACGAGATCACCTATTGCGAATAGGTCATTGACAAAGAAGCCCTTTCAACCTTGAAAGACGGCCTCAACATGAACACTTTGTTCTGGAGGAATGTGCTCAGCAAAAATCCTACCACTTATAACGAACTGGTGGAAATTATGAGAGTTGAGATCGTCAGTGAAGAGATGATTGATCATCGAAATTGTGTCGCATGAGGACTCTCTCCGCCTCAAAGGAAAGTAGGTCGAGGACCCACAGCGCACTTGTTACCCAACAATGGACCCAGGCAGGGCATACAGTTGCTCCCACGTCCGGACAGGCACTAGCTTCTGCCACGCTAAATGCAGTGTCGATATTGGCATACGAGAATGCCCCTGCTGAGGCGGGACCATCTAAGGGTACTGATAGTAGTCGAAAGAAGAAGAAGAAGCGGTCAAGCAGGCCCTTAGAAGGGGTAAGGTTCTGCACCTTCCACCAACTCTATGGACATGATACCAGCGAATGCAAAGATGCTCAGCGGCACTTAGATCAAAATAACCCACATCTCTCCAGGAGGGACGAACATCCCCGCAGATCCGCCTCCCCGAACAAAGGTGAAAGGAGGTATAGAGATCAATCACCCCGAAGAAGAGGATCGAGGGACAGAGGAGAGTCCAGACAGAGAGATTAGGCCCCATTTTCTGGAGGCCAAATCATCAGGGAAATTGACACGATCATCAGGGGACCTCACATCAGCAGCAACACTAGGAATGCCAAAAAAACTACACAAGGGAAGCAAAGGATCCGCCAATGCTCACGTACATCGTCAACCAGTTCCAAGAAGCCAACAGGATGGCCCCGATCACCTTCTCCCAAGAAGATACACAAGGAGTTCACTACCCCCATTGTGACGCATTGGTAGTAAAAGCCGTAGTAGCAAGAAATGGACTCAAACGCATACTTATCGACAATGACAGCTCGGTGAATATATTGTTTAGCTCTACCTCTGACATAATGCAAATTGAACACGAGCTAATCACCATGACCGACACACTATTTGGATTTACTGGAGACTGCATCATCCCACGAGGACGAATTACTCTGCCCGTCGAGATGGATCCAACTCCCCTAGTGGCCCAACATTTCATGGAATTTTTGGTAGTAGACCACAAGTCAGCCTACCACGGAGTATTGGGCAGACCCGCCTTGAAAGATCTCTAGGCTGTCACCTCCATCAATTACTTGTGTATGAAGTTCCCAACTAAGCATGAAATTGCTACGGTTCGAGGCGACCAGATGAGCTCCAGAGCATGTTATCTAAACTCTCTGTGAAAATCAAAGCCCCGCACTGTTAATGTAATCATAATGGAGGTTGCGAACGAATCTGACTTGGATGTGAAAACGCTCGACGTCCCTGAAATAGGGCATACTTCCGAATAGGAGGAAGATGTCGACATACAAGAGGCCCCTGAAGAAGGGCACCCTCTTGACGAATTAGATCCCCGAATAACTGGCTCAGAACCGAACGCGACCCCGATGGAAGAACTTGAAACTTTCTCTGTCAACCCAGAGAAATCCAGTCAGGTCTTGCGAATAGGAAAGACGTTGTCCCCCGAAGCGAAAGAACAAATGATAGGCTTCCTGAAAAGGAACATGGATTTCTTCGCTTGGAAGCACGAACACATGATAGGAATAGACCCAAGGATCAGTTGTCATCGCCTAAACATCAACACCTCCTGTGCCCCCACATCAGCAAAAAAGATGAGTCCTCAACCCAGAGAGGTACGAGGCACTCAAAGATGAAGTTAATAAGCTTAGCCACAGTAACTTCATCAGAGAAGCCATTTATCCGAAGTGGATATCCAACCCAGTCCTTGTGAGGAAGCCTAGCGAAAAATGGAGGGTGTGCGTGGATTTCACGAACTTAAACAAAGCATGCCCTAAGGATAACTTCCCACTACCGAGGATAGACCAGCTTGTGGACTTCACTGTCGAACATGAATTCTTGAGTTTCATGGATAGGTAATCAGGATACAACTAGATACCCATGTTTAGACATGATGAGGAGGCCACGTCGTTCATCACAGACAGAGGACTGTACTGCTACAAAGTCATGCCTTTTGGATTGAAAAATAATAGAGCTGCATATCAGAGGCTAGTTAACATGATGTTTGCCGAACTTATTGGAAGTCTACGTGGACGACATGCCAGTCAAAAGCCTCCAGGCGAATGAACATGTAAGTCACCTCGATCAGACCTTTTAGATTCTTAGAAAATACAAAATAAAATTGAACCCCCTCAAATGCACCTTCGGCGTGACTTCGGGTCAATTTTTGGGATACATTGTGAACTAAATGGAAATCGAAGCAAATCGAGCAAAGATTAGGGCCTTACTGGAAATGAGGTCACCTCAGAAGTCGAAGGAAGTCCAGAGCCTCAATGGTCGGATAGCTGCGCTCAGTCACTTCATCTCTAGAGCCACTGATAAGAGTGCGAAGAGTGCCTTTCAATGGACCGATGAGTGCGAAGAAGCCTTTCAAGCGCTGAAGAAGCACTTAGGAGAGGCGTCTTTATTATCCAAACCTAAACCACAGGAATCACTACTGCTATACTTGGCGGTCTCCGACGAGGCGATCAGCACAGTCATAGTTAGAGAAGAAGACTAGCAACAATTGCCGGTATACTATGTCAACAAAGCACTATTCCCGGTAGAAACCCACTACCCGGACATGGAAATATTGGCACTCGCCCTCATCACGGCGTCCAAAAAACTGAGGCCATACTTTCAAGCCTACTCAATCGAGGTTCTTACCAACTTCCCATTGAAGCAGGTACTATAGAAAACGGATGCTTCGGGCCGCCTGCTAAAATGGCAATTGAGTTCAGTGAGTTCGACCTACTGTTCCAACCCAGACATGCCATCAAGGGACAAGCCTTTGCAGATTTTGTGTTTGAATTTTTTGTAGCACCAGAAATGGAGGCGATAGTGGAACTAGCCGAGCCCCAACATAGAACTTGTTCGTGGATGTATCCTCAGGAGAAACTAGCTCCGGAGCTGAGATTGTCTTAGAAAGCACGGAAGGCCATAAGCTAAGTTGCGCAGTAAGGTTCGGCTTCAAAGTCTCGAACAACGCTGTCAAATATGAGGCTCTTCTAGCAGGCCTTAGACTCGCAAAAGAAATACATGTCAGAAGGCTCCTAGAAAGCAGCAACTCTCAACTTGTGGTGAGTCAGGTCAACGGAAACTTTGCTGTCAAAGACAGTAGCATGGCTGCATATTTAAAATTGGTTCTAGACCTAATCCCACATTTCGAGAGGTTTGAATTGATCCAAGTCCCACTCCTCGAGAACATTCATGTAGACGCCCTATCAAAATTGGCCAGCAGCAAAGATTTAGAGTTGCTAAAGATTGTCCCCATTGAACGCTTGTCGAAGCCCTCCATCTTCGGAGGTGAAGAGTTATTATGGATAGAAAGTACCCCAGTATGGATGCAACCCGTCATGGCCTATCTCAAGGATCAATCACTACCAGCTTCAAGAAGCGAGGGAAGGAAGTTAAGAAGTAGAGCCGCGCACTTTGTCCTACAAGAGGATGTCTTTCACAAAAGAGGCTTTGCCTCACCACTTCTCCAATGTGTAAGAGGGGAAGAAGCCACGTATATACTCAGGGAGATCCACGAAGGGATCTGCGAAAATCACTCCGGAGGAATGGCTCTGGCACACAAAGTGCTCCGACAAGGCTACTTCTGGCCAATCCAAAAAAATGGATGCTTGTCAATTCCTTCAGAAATGTGATAAGTGTCCGCACTTCTCAAATATTCAAAGACAACCTTCTCAAAGCCTTTCCGTAGTCACCAGTCCATGGCCATTCGCCAAATGGGGCATCGACTTCATTGGTCCACTCCCAAAAGGAAGAGAAAGCACGACTTTTGCCATTATCGCCATTGACTACTTCACCAAGTGGGTCGAGGCTAAACCTCTTGCCAAGATTATCGAGGCGAATACTACAAAATTCGTCTGGAAGAACATCATTTGCAGGTTCGGCATTTTCCACTCCTTAGTGTCCAACAATGGGAGACAGTTCAACAACAAGAAGATGCAAGACTGATGCAACGAACTGGGGATAAAGAAGGATTTCTCGACGCCTCATCACCCCAAGCAAATGGGCAAGTTGAGGCAGTGAACAAAACCATCAAGCATACCCTAAAAAGGAAGCTTGACGCTTTGAAGGGGACGTGGGTCGATGAGCTTTCCCATCTCCTCTGGGCCATCCGCACAAGTAGCCGAACTGCTACAGGGGAGACACCCTTCTCGATGACCTACGGAGCCGAAGTCATGAGCCCTGTCGAGGTAAGAGTCCCATCGCATCTTCGGATACACTTCAATGAGATCAATACCATTGAAGCTCGAATGAGCGAACTCCATCTCCTTGAAGAAAGGAGGGATACCTCCCAAGTGAAACTGGCCAAGTATCAAAGGAAGATGACTCGCTATTATAACTCCAAAGTCAGAAATCAAACTCTTCGGCTGGGGGACCTCGTCCTTAGAAGGGCCTTCCAATCATCAAAGCCAACTGGGGCCAGAGTGTTTGGACCAAATTGGGAGAGTCCTTATCGCATCTGCAAGGAGTCCCAACCTGGTACTTTTGAAATTGAAGATATGACAGAGAGAGTACTGCCTCATCAATGGAACATCGAACACTTGAGAAAGTACTATCAATGATGAACCTATGTTCCGATCCAATCTCCATGTTGTCTAATATGTGTTTCTCACGATCCGATCTCATTTGTAAGTTCCCTATCTTACTAAGTTCTGAAATTACCGTAGTGATGGATGATGTAACATCTAAGTAATGATACTTCAGTTCTTTATGTCAAATCAGTTAATGAGTTGTTGCCTCAGTTATTTAGTATGTTATTGCTCCGATCTCCTTTTATCGACTGGTTATCGGCAAGTGGTGCTTATTATTTGCTTAAGTGCTCATCATTCATTTACTAAAGTATGAACAGTTCAACACAAGAAAAATGAGGAAGCGCTAATACTTGAAAGAAAAATTTCAATTACATTCATTTTAAAATCAAGTTACAAAAAGGGAGGCCGAAGCTATTACAAAAATAGTTCTACTCTACTGAAGAGTTGTCCACCCGGGCCGCCACCTCTTCCTCTGGAGAGGCCTCTAGAGTTTCCTCGGCAAGCCTATCAGGTCGGCCTCCAGTAGGCCCACCAAACTCTACCTCCAAAGAGGATATGTCCAAAGTAGGGTGGACCTCCTTTAGCCAACCCAACAGTCCCTAGCACTCCAAGAGGCCCAATAGTTGGCAAAGTCGTCATACAGGGGATGCTGTCGAAGTGATCGATGAAATTCTGCATAGCTGTCTCTCCTGTCGACTTCATCTCCCCATTCAAGGAAGCAATCTCTTCAGCCTGGGCTTCCACCTTCTACTTCAGCTCAGCCTTTTCCTTGTTGGAGGCCTCCAGAGGTGATGTGGTCAGGCGGTGGTGCTCGTTGGCGTGATCAATTCGCCTCGTCAGAGCAGCCACCTGGCACTGAGTTTCGTGTAGCTCCTTCTTCAGCCTTTCAAAATCGACATTGGCCCTCATCAGTTGGGCCTCCATCGCTTGCTTCATCGAATCCGCTTCAGAGGCCTTCTCCCGGGCAGCCTGGACCTCATCCCCATACATCATCGTCTCCTCGAGGCGTTTGGCCATGTCGACGTTCTTCGCCCTCAGATCTTTGATGAGGCCATCCAGCTGAACACTTGTGTTGAGGGCCCGGGCAATGCATGCACTGTTAGCCATCGCCAGGTCTTCGGCAGTGTACGAGGCAGTGTGGTCCTTTCACTCCTCGGTCCAGTACTTGTTATAGACCACTGCCGCCACCGTCATCTCAGGAGGCAGAGCCTCCAGTACTTCTTTGATGGGCTCTTCGATGTTCATGCCCAAAAAATCCACCTCCTTTTTGGGACAGGCCATCTTCCTCTTCGGCTGCCCCGACACTTGAGACAGGAGAGCAACCGAAAGTGGAGCTTCGAATTGGGCAGCCGGAGGGCAAGGACAGCCACGGAGAGTTCGGCAACCTTCTCCCTAAGGACCACCCCAATTGGAATTGTCGCCTGCCTCAAAGTAGGGGGTGGGCTCGCCACGGTGGCTCCCTTCGAAGAGCCCGCAGCCTTCTTGCCCTTCCTAAGAAAATTTACCTCGGGGTCTTATTCTACCTCATCATCCGTTGGAAGCTGAAGCCTCTTATTGGCATCAACCAGATCCTCCATCTGCTTCTTGTAAACAGATGAGGAGGTCTTCAGGGCTCTAGCCTTGGCCATCATCTTCTGAATTGTCTTAAAATCGGGCCTCAGAGGCTTGTTCTTGTTGAAGTTATCTGCAAGGGAACAGTCAAATTAGTACAAGTGTGAAGAGGTCGGAAAACCAACGCGACATTTCCACTTCGTATCTCTACCTTAGGAAGACATCAGGTCGTGCGTTACGAAATGAATGTTCTTCCTGATTAGCTCGTGATACAACCTCTTCCACGGGGACAGCTGGTAGACGATGCAGATTATATCGAAGTTGTCTGTTGATAACTCGCACCGAGGAAGGGAACCTTCAAAACAAAAAAACAAAGGACGGTTAGGATCTGAACCGAAGAAAAATAAACAAAATTGCAGGGTAACAATACTGAAAGTGTGGAATACTTCGTCGGGACCGTAACGGGCCAGGGGATCTCTCTCCATTGTGTCCCATCTCCCGGCAGCCCAACACCACAAGCTCTTCCATTCTTTAATGGAGCTCGACAAATCGAGCACGAATGGAGTATGGGAACCCCATGAGGTCAGATAATACCATCCCCTGGTCTTGTCCCTCCTCCCCCCCTCCGACCACTACCTTAGGGATGTATAGGGTCTGAAAAATCAAGAAGGGCATCTCCACCCCTAGCGACGCCTCCTTCCAAACATCCAGGACCCCACCATTTGGCTCCAAGAGTTTGGGTTCAGCTGGGTCAGAGCTAACCCGTACGACCTCAGCACTAGCCTAAAGAATGGATGGAGGGAGAGCCTAAGTCCGGCCCTAAAAAGTGCCTCACTCAAAGCCACACACCCCGGCCTAGGATAGCAGGCCCCCTCATCAGGCCCCGATAATATCAGTTCTACACTATCAGGTATTCTATATTCAGCCCTAAGTCTACCCAGATCGGCTTCCTTCAATTTCAATGGGTAATCCGAAGCCCCCAGTGTTTTGATGTATCTACCGGGCTTCAGGCCTTCTCCGAATATTTTTCCCACCTAATATCGCCTCAGAGATATCGCGGGGCATCGCCAAAATAGGCTCATCCACCCTCACCACCTCTAAATCCCTTCCCGAAGCCCCACTGCCATCCTAAGCCATTGCAAAATAGAAAAATGTGAAAAAACTTGGAAAATACTTACTGGAACTCAAGAAATTGGGGGGACCTACGGTCAAAAAAGATCAACAAACAATGAGATATCGTCGAAAATTGGAAATGTCGCCTGAAATCGCTTGCACAACGTTAGAAAATGCAAGAATTGCTAGAGGAAATGGAGTTTTTGATTTCACAAAAGTAAAAAACTCTGAAAATGCTCAAGTTCACCTTTTATAGAGCGTCCCAGCTGATCTCTACCATTGAATTCAAACGCGATCAATCTAGGCCATCCATTACATCTTAAATCTGAGCCATTGAAATGAAACGTCAGATTTGATCTACGTCCAAGACCTAGCTGTGATCCTTAAGCTCGCATAAAATGCGTTTCCTCGATCATCGTCAGCCGTCTACAATAGGTTAGCCGCAGCAGCCTTTTCTGGGAATGGGCATCGCACCCGATTGTCGCCTTGGAAATACGCGACAGCTGTCAAATTTTTTGACGTCAACAATGCTCACCTCAGTTAAAAATCCTGAACTTTACAAAACTTAGACCTACCTGACGCGACGTCCCCTTTGGGTCATCGTCTCATTGGATGCATTCTCTTCTAAGCCTTACAAAGCTTCAGCCATCTTTCAACGCGTTCCTGTGGGTCAGCGCATCGGAAGCAGATGAGCTCCCCACAGCTTTACAAAGCTTAGACGCACCTGACGCGACGTTTCCTGTTGGTCATCGCCTCGGTTGATGCATTCCCTCCTAAGCCTTACAAAGCTTTAGTCATCTCCCAACGTGTCATCCCTTGTGGGTCAGCGCATCGGAAGAAGATGAGCTCTCCATAGCTTTACAAAGCTTAGATGCACCTGACGCGACTTCACCTATTGGTCTTCACCTCGGTTGCTGTGTTTCCTTCTAAGCATAACAAAGCTTTAGCCATCTCCCAATGCGTCATCTCATGTGGGTTAGCGCATCAGAAGCAGATGAGCTCCCAACAACTTTACAAAATTTAGACGCACCTGACGCGACGTCCCCTGTTGGTCATCGTCTCGGTGGCTGCGTTCGCTTCTAAGTATTACAAAGCTTTAGCCATCTCCTAACGCGTCATCCCCTGTGGGTTAGCGCACCGGAAGCAGATGAACTCCCAACAGCTTTACAAAGCTTAGATGCACCTGATGCGACGTCCCATGTTGGTCATCGCCTCGGTGGCTACGTTCCCTCCTAAGCTTACAAAGCCTTAACCATCTCCCAACGTATTGTCCCTACGCCTCATGAGACTTTTCCCTTTTCCCAATGTACCGTCCCCTATAGGTTGCGCCTCTGGAGAAGCTGATCACCTACCCAAATCTCTTCGAAAACTACATACCTCGCCCTTCCATGCCAGTTCTCTATCACAAATCAAGGCAGGCATATTCGATCGGGAAAAGAAGTTCACCCATGATATAAATATTCATGCCTGAACTTGGGGGGACCACGTTACGCCCCTATCTGAAACACTTCGAAAAGTCTACCATTGCATCATACAAGGTGTCCACCATCAATCCGAAGTGGTTTCGAAGTGACTCCATCACCAATGTCTGCACGCTGCTAATGCGCTACGAAGTACAAAAACAATTCTACTGAACCGACCGAAGTGTCCTTGATGCCAAATCGCAATACACTTTGAGGTTCTCCTTCAACGGATTCGTCGCCACTTTCAGAAAGAGATCTGTGTCAAGATCCTTTCTGCCCTTAAAGCTTAATTGATTTGACGTCTCCAAGGGTCTAGTTGATGTGACGTATCAACTTTATCTCAACTCAACTCAGGAGAAGTTATTACCTGCCCACTCTATGGACGCGGCTGATTGAAGCCTATGAGCAGACGTCTCACATCGTCAGATGCATACACGTGTCCCACATCCAACGGTTCTCCTCACCTATAAATATCCAAGGTTTGACAAGAAGCAAAGGTAATTAAACTCTTACAACTTAGCTCTCCATAATAAGAAAATATATATAATCTCCTCCCCATTCACTTGCACAACCCGGACACTGTTCCAATCATCGAATACTAATTTGACCGTCGGAGTGTATGCGGCCACCATCACCCCAGCTGATTTTGGCCGTGTGCATCTGACCGTGTGTTGATTGCACGCAGGGAAGATCACGTGAAGCAGCTATCAGTTGGTCATGTAGGAGGTACAATTTGCGAGGTCAACAGTTTGGGCATTTTCTCATCATCTCATTAAACTTATCCATGCCTCGTGGTAGTTTTCTCTCTCTCTCTCTCTGTTGAAACATTTGAATTTCCAATCTGATTTTAGCTACTCTTGCAAGTGGGAAAAATTTATTGCAGAATTTTCTGATTAATTCTTCCCATGTAGTAATGCTGGCGTGAGGCTCTGCATCTAACCACTCCAATGTCACATCTCTCAATGTAAATGGGAATAGTCATAGTTTAATAGCATCTTCATTGACCCCTAGAGCATGAAAGTTCTGACAATTTCTGAGAAATCTAAAGATATGCGTGTTTCGATTCTCATGAGGCAGCCCATAGAATTGTAGGGTGTTGCTCATCAAATTGATCCAATCTAGCCTGATCTGGAAATTATTCACTCCAAAATCTGGATACACAATACTGGAGCACGTGGGTGTTGCTATAGGTGTCAGGAACATTGATGCTGGCAAATCACCCTCATTTATTTCCCCTCGCTCATGCTGTTATTCCGGTGGTGCCACCACTCTTGCGACCATTTGTCCAATCGGTTGAAAAGGGATCAGGATTTGTTGATTGTCAGCCATTTGATATTGCTGTTTTAGTCTGTGTTCTTTGCGCCTTCGTCTGAAGGTACGTTCTATCTCCGAATCAAATGGTTCAAGATTGTCGCCTTTAGCACGGAGCATATAACGAGCACAATTTTCTGTAAATGAAAGAGAAATAAACAAATCAAATAACAATTAAAATAAAATAAAATAAAATAATTAAGGCTAAAAGAAATAGTCCCCGACAACGGCGCCAAAAATTTGTTGTCGATTTTATCCCGCAAGTGGACGGATCGTAAAAGTAGTAAAGTGGACCTTTTGAGTCCGAATTATCGTTCGCACGAGAACTATTTTCTAGCACTTAATTCAATTTTTTTCTTTAACTAATATTTGATGGAAACAGACTAAAAGTTGTATGATTCGAATGATTTGAATTTTAATTTAAATTCTAGAAAATAAATGAATGCTCTCACAATTTTTTTGTAAAATCAAATAATTAAAGGACGTTAGGGCAGAATAATTTTACCCATTGATCACCTTTACATCTCAAATTAAGACTCAATTCTAATGTAGTGTTCCATCAAATTCTCCTATTGTTTTCAATTTACCACTCTCGAGTTCTCATTGAGCCTATTCAACTAATTAAATTTCATATCTCTATGCAAATTGAACTTAGTTAAACGATTTCTTTGTCCTAGGAATTCAATTATGACCGCAATAAATGGCATAGATATCTCTACTCGTTATACCAATGTAATGGATTTTAATACATGGTCTAAATCCTAAACTCATATTTCTATTCGTAAAAGATTCACAAAATTCATCAAATTATTTATCAGGTAATTTAATGCAATCAATCCATAGTAAAAATCAACACATGGAAGAATTAAAAACCAAGAATCTTAATAAGAAGATATAAATGATCTCAAATGTGTTACATTATTCACCCTAACAATAGATTTAGCTACGCATAATAAAAGAAAAACAACAACAAATTGTCTTAGAATACATCATCGGATTTTGAATAAGAGTGTGTAGAAGAAAAAGTGGATATTGCACCAAGAATTCCTCCTTCTTCCAATTTATGCTTCACACGATGGATTCGGCGTTGTCTTCTCCCTTTGAATCTCTATTTGGCGTTGTCTTCTCTCTTTTGACTCTCTCCCCCCTTTTTCTCAATAAGTGTTCTTGCCTCTAGAATATGTGTAGCCTCTCAAAGTCTCAGAACAGATGTATTTATAGGTCCTTTTCCGTGTGGAAATAATACGTTTCTCACATAGGCTCCAAAACGAGCTGAGAATTGAGCCCTGAATGTCCTGTGCGCGACACCTAACATACGACGCGCAGCACTACGTCATTTGGCGGGATGGCGCCGCAACACCATTCTTTTGTATCTCGACGCCGTGGCGCCCTAAATCTGGCGTTGCGGCTCTGAGACTCAGGCAGTGGTAGGGCGCCGCAGCGCCCTGAATGTGGCGCCGCGGCCCCTACACTTTAGTTCTTCTTGATTTCTTGCGCATTGGCGCCATCTGTCCCCTTTTAGCTTTGTCTATTTTGATCCTTTTACACAATTTCTTTTTCGTCCATGCCACTAATTCAATTTAATGATCTTTCTTCGTATTTTTCACCATCTCGACACACCTATAAAACAACATTAATACACACATTAAAAATATTCCATATTCGTGAATTCTAGCTTAAAATCAAGTTGAAATTTGCATAAACTCGTGAGTAAAACACACTCATCAGCCAGCCCTGATTGACACACATCTAGTTTCGAGGCTGAAAATGGCACTTCCTCATTGAGGCTTACTAGGTCTCAATTATTTAATTCTTTTTGTCAATTATATAGTAACATCGACTGTTGAATACTGCATACTTTGATAGTACTAAAAAAATTCCATCTAAAAGATAGTATTATTACTCTAGAGGTAAGTAAGTGTTCGGGAGTTCTATTCCTTGAAAGATAAGGGTTTGAGATTGCTACGTGTAAACGACTAGAAAATTACATAGAGCCTGCTAGAAATCCAGGGGCCACATGTGGCCCTCGAATGAGGAGATTGGTCCAATTACATATTAGATGGAACCTTGATTTACTCCCTCAATTATGGATAGATATGTTACGTGTCAATACCTTAAAATAGGAACTTTTGTTACCATTAGTTGTGATTTGCAGAAAAATTTAAATTTTGAAAAAGGGATATTAAAGGGTGTTTGAATAAAAGAAAAAGTTTTTCATGAAAAAATTTTGCAATATATTTCAAATTACGAAAAATAAAAAGGGCAACTTACAAAAATGTCCTTAAAATTAGAGGTGTTTTGAAAAATCATAAGGAAAGTTTTTTAGAAGTAAAAAATACTGTGTAAAAAATCCTCTGAGCCATCATCTTGCATGTCAGAAGTCCATAAAGTGAGGTTATCACGGAGAAGCTGCATTATTAGAGTGTTGTACTTGTACGACTTCTCCCTAAGAGAGTCCAACTCCGCAATTACATCATCAAAAGCCTGTTTAGCAAGATTACAAGCACGGTCAAGAGAATTCAAAATCTTGTAGTAGAACACTGAAAAGTTGAGTGCCAGCTCAAGTCAAATTGGATGTGTTGGAGCAAGCTCTGTATTTGAAATGTCCTGAGCTGCCTTGTTAGTCGAGAGAGTGTTCTCGGCGACTTCTTTCCTCTCCGTGCCAATCTTGAACTCTGTTAAATAACAATAATAATCCCCATTCATTTTCAAATAAAACACCATAGAGTCCCCAGGGGAAGCCAATCCATTGAGCATGGAGTCGAGGAGTTTCAAAATGCCATCGAAAAATTGAAGAGAGCTCTGACTCGATCTTAGACTTGTAGCCTTTAATAGTGGAGATGTGACTTTTGTTACGACAGCTCTCCTCCTTTTGCTCAATTGATAATATGATCCTCCAAGAAGCACGGCAAGCACCAATCACGTTCTTGTATGCTACTGAGAGGAGGTTGCACTCCTCCACAGTGAGCTCGTTGCCTTCCATTGCGGTCACAACCTTCTCCATGTACTCCACCATCTCTTCATAACACTCGGTTTGCTTTGCCATGTATATGTTCTCCTCGCAGTTGGAGGCTATTGATTTCAACGAGAGAGTACGACTACTCGAGAGTTCTGCTATAGAGGTTTGTTTTTTATTCAGGGGTTTCAAATTTGGGGGTTTTCTTTTGGGTTTTGAATTTAATTAATACGGTAATAATAGTTTTAAATTAGTTTTAAGGCATTAATCAAATATTTAATTCTTTTTTAGGGTACTGCACCTAATTTTCCCAAATGAAAAGGTGCAGGACCTAATTTTCACTGAAAGGAGGGCCTATTTAGACCTGCTGTGTAGAATATTGGCCTACCAAGCATGGCCCAAGAGGGCTTGCGATATCTTCGGCCGGGCCCGACGTTGTACAGCTTGCACCCCCGTCTTATAGTAATCGTGTAGAATTATTTCACGTAGAATTATATTCTTACCACCATTTTTATTTGTTATGTTACTTTTAACCCCCGTTTGGCCCTCATTTTGTGGAAATGAAAATTGGTGAAATAGTTTTTTTTTTTAAATGAGTGGTTGAAAAAGAAAAAAAAATTATATTTACGTGTAATATTATTTGATGAAAAATTGTGTGGTTAAATATAAAAGAGAGAAAAATGAAATGGAATGGAATGGAAATTAATAGGAACCAAACGAGGCTTAAATTGTAACACAACTTTATAAATTTTGGTTATTGTCATATTAATGTCACCAACTGTTTACTGTTGCATTCTTATCTTTAATCTTTCATTTATTAGGATATTTAGTGCGTCAATTGAGTAAAAGGACTCCTTTGCCACCTATATGTTTAAGTAAGCAAAAACAACAAATATAAAAGTGCGTCAATTGAGCTAATTTAAAAGCATGCTGATGGAACATTTTTGGAAAGAAACAAACATTATAAGACGTGGACTAGATATATTAATTAATTAAAGATATAAGATAAAAAATTGACAAATAAGTGACAATTGTCACAATGGAATCGTTGCATTTTGCTCGTCACGGCCTCTTCCCGCAAGATCCAAACTGTTTTAAGTGCAAAATATGCAGCTTTTTAGGGGACCAATACTATTACAAAATTTACAAGTTTCTAGAATAACATTTGTCTACCTGTTGTTTGATAGGAGAAATTGTAGAGTTTAGTATATTTATATTTTATTTTTCATTTTTTGAATTGATCGGTAATGGAATTGGCGATATTAACGTAAGGGATTTGCTACGGTTCGGTGTACAACCCTATTACAAGAGGGGGGCTGTATCAAATAAAAAAATCGTAGATCCCCCTCTTGTAAGGAACTGTCATCTGGGCTATCAAGTCCGGACTGTACAAACAACAAAACCATTATCATAATTGATTCACCAATTTTATGAAGAAAAAACATAGATAATGAAAGTATTACATTTTAATCTATTGAGGGCCCATTTGGCATGACTTAACAAAAATAAAAATAATAATAATAATAATAATAATAAATAAAAATAATAAGAAATCATATATAAAAGATTAAGTATGATCAATTTCAAAATTAAAATCCTAAAGGGTAGCTCAAAGGTTAGGTTTTGAGTTTACTCCTCAATGGTCACCAGTTCGAGTCCCCTTAGGACCACTGAGGTAAGTACCCGAATGTAAACTTCAGATCCTATGGGATTAGTCGAGGTGAGCATAAACTAGTCCGGACACCCACAATCATAAAAAAAATCAAAATTAAAAAACAGTGTTTATTATTTTAAAAATCAAATATTAATTAGAAACATTTGAATTTCCAATCTGATTTTAGCTACTCTTGCAAGTGGGAAAAATTTATTGCAGAATTTTCTGATTAATTCTTCCCATGTAGTAATGCTGGCGTGAGGCTCTGCATCTAACCACTCCAATGTCACATCTCTCAATGTAAATGGGAATAGTCATAGTTTAATAGCATCTTCATTGACCCCTAGAGCATGAAAGTTCTGACAATTTCTGAGAAATCTAGAGATATGCGTGTTTCGATTCTCATGAGGCAGCCCATAGAATTGTAGGGTGTTGCTCATCAAATTGATCCAATCTAGCCTGATCTGGAAATTATTCACTCCAAAATCTGGATACACAATACTGGAGCACGTGGGTCTTGCTATAGGTGTCAGGAACATTGATGCTGGCAAATCACCCTCATTTATTTCCCCTCGCTCATGCTGTTATTCCGGTGGTGCCACCACTCTTGCGACCATTTGTCCAATCGGTTGAAAAGGGATCAGGATTTGTTGATTGTCAGCCATTTGATATTGCTGTTTTAGTCTGTGTTCTTTGCGCCTTCGTCTGAAGGTACGTTCTATCTCCGAATCAAATGGTTCAAGATTGTCGCCTTTAGCACGGAGCATATAACGAGCACAATTTTCTGTAAATGAAAGAGAAATAAACAAATCAAATAACAATTAAAATAAAATAAAATAAAATAATTAAGGCTAAAAGAAATAGTCCCCGACAACGGCGCCAAAAATTTGTTGTCGATTTTATCCCGCAAGTGGACGGATCGTAAAAGTAGTAAAGTGGACCTTTTGAGTCCGAATTATCGTTCGCACGAGAACTATTTTCTAGCACTTAATTCAATTTTTTTCTTTAACTAATATTTGATGGAAACAGACTAAAAGTTGTATGATTCGAATGATTTGAATTTTAATTTAAATTCTAGAAAATAAATGAATGCTCTCACAATTTTTTTGTAAAATCAAATAATTAAAGGACGTTAGGGCAGAATAATTTTACCCATTGATCACCTTTACATCTCAAATTAAGACTCAATTCTAATGTAGTGTTCCATCAAATTCTCCTATTGTTTTCAATTTACCACTCTCGAGTTCTCATTGAGCCTATTCAACTAATTAAATTTCATATCTCTATGCAAATTGAACTTAGTTAAACGATTTCTTTGTCCTAGGAATTCAATTATGACCGCAATAAATGGCATAGATATCTCTACTCGTTATACCAATGTAATGGATTTTAATACATGGTCTAAATCCTAAACTCATATTTCTATTCGTAAAAGATTCACAAAATTCATCAAATTATTTATCAGGTAATTTAATGCAATCAATCCATAGTAAAAATCAACACATGGAAGAATTAAAAACCAAGAATCTTAATAAGAAGATATAAATGATCTCAAATGTGTTACATTATTCACCCTAACAATAGATTTAGCTACGCATAATAAAAGAAAAACAACAACAAATTGTCTTAGAATACATCATCGGATTTTGAATAAGAGTGTGTAGAAGAAAAAGTGGATATTGCACCAAGAATTCCTCCTTCTTCCAATTTATGCTTCACACGATGGATTCGGCGTTGTCTTCTCCCTTTGAATCTCTATTTGGCGTTGTCTTCTCTCTTTTGACTCTCTCCCCCCTTTTTCTCAATAAGTGTTCTTGCCTCTAGAATATGTGTAGCCTCTCAAAGTCTCAGAACAGATGTATTTATAGGTCCTTTTCCGTGTGGAAATAATACGTTTCTCACATAGGCTCCAAAACGAGCTGAGAATTGAGCCCTGAATGTCCTGTGCGCGACACCTAACATACGACGCGCAGCACTACGTCATTTGGCGGGATGGCGCCGCAACACCATTCTTTTGTATCTCGACGCCGTGGCGCCCTAAATCTGGCGTTGCGGCTCTGAGACTCAGGCAGTGGTAGGGCGCCGCAGCGCCCTGAATGTGGCGCCGCGGCCCCTACACTTTAGTTCTTCTTGATTTCTTGCGCATTGGCGCCATCTGTCCCCTTTTAGCTTTGTCTATTTTGATCCTTTTACACAATTTCTTTTTCGTCCATGCCACTAATTCAATTTAATGATCTTTCTTCGTATTTTTCACCATCTCGACACACCTATAAAACAACATTAATACACACATTAAAAATATTCCATATTCGTGAATTCTAGCTTAAAATCAAGTTGAAATTTGCATAAACTCGTGAGTAAAACACACTCATCAGCCAGCCCTGATTGACACACATCTAGTTTCGAGGCTGAAAATGGCACTTCCTCATTGAGGCTTACTAGGTCTCAATTATTTAATTCTTTTTGTCAATTATATAGTAACATCGACTGTTGAATACTGCATACTTTGATAGTACTAAAAAAATTCCATCTAAAAGATAGTATTATTACTCTAGAGGTAAGTAAGTGTTAGGGAGTTCTATTCCTTGAAAGATAAGGGTTTGAGATTGCTACGTGTAAACGACTAGAAAATTACATAGAGCCTGCTAGAAATCCAGGGGCCACATGTGGCCCTCGAATGAGGAGATTGGTCCAATTACATATTAGATGGAACCTTGATTTACTCCCTCAATTATGGATAGATATGTTACGTGTCAATACCTTAAAATAGGAACTTTTGTTACCATTAGTTGTGATTTGCAGAAAAATTTAAATTTTGAAAAAGGGATATTAAAGGGTGTTTGAATAAAAGAAAAAGTTTTTCATGAAAAAATTTTGCAATATATTTCAAATTACGAAAAATAAAAAGGGCAACTTACAAAAATGTCCTTAAAATTAGAGGTGTTTTGAAAAATCATAAGGAAAGTTTTTTAGAAGTAAAAAATACTGTGTAAAAAATCCTCTGAGCCATCATCTTGCATGTCAGAAGTCCATAAAGTGAGGTTATCACGGAGAAGCTGCATTATTAGAGTGTTGTACTTGTACGACTTCTCCCTAAGAGAGTCCAACTCCGCAATTACATCATCAAAAGCCTGTTTAGCAAGATTACAAGCACGGTCAAGAGAATTCAAAATCTTGTAGTAGAACACTGAAAAGTTGAGTGCCAGCTCAAGTCAAATTGGATGTGTTGGAGCAAGCTCTGTATTTGAAATGTCCTGAGCTGCCTTGTTAGTCGAGAGAGTGTTCTCGGCGACTTCTTTCCTCTCCGTGCCAATCTTGAACTCTGTTAAATAACAATAATAATCCCCATTCATTTTCAAATAAAACACCATAGAGTCCCCAGGGGAAGCCAATCCATTGAGCATGGAGTCGAGGAGTTTCAAAATGCCATCGAAAAATTGAAGAGAGCTCTGACTCGATCTTAGACTTGTAGCCTTTAATAGTGGAGATGTGACTTTTGTTACGACAGCTCTCCTCCTTTTGCTCAATTGATAATATGATCCTCCAAGAAGCACGGCAAGCACCAATCGCGTTCTTGTATGCTACTGAGAGGAGGTTGCACTCCTCCACAGTGAGCTCGTTGCCTTCCATTGCGGTCACAACCTTCTCCATGTACTCCACCATCTCTTCATAACACTCGGTTTGCTTTGCCATGTATATGTTCTCCTCGCAGTTGGAGGCTATTGATTTCAACGAGAGAGTACGACTACTCGAGAGTTCTGCTATAGAGGTTTGTTTTTTATTCAGGGGTTTCAAATTTGGGGGTTTTCTTTTGGGTTTTGAATTTAATTAATACGGTAATAATAGTTTTAAATTAGTTTTAAGGCATTAATCAAATATTTAATTCTTTTTTAGGGTACTGCACCTAATTTTCCCAAATGAAAAGGTGCAGGACCTAATTTTCACTGAAAGGAGGGCCTATTTAGACCTGCTGTGTAGAATATTGGCCTACCAAGCATGGCCCAAGAGGGCTTGCGATATCTTCGGCCGGGCCCGACGTTGTACAGCTTGCACCCCCGTCTTATAGTAATCGTGTAGAATTATTTCACGTAGAATTATATTCTTACCACCATTTTTATTTGTTATGTTACTTTTAACCCCTGTTTGGCCCTCATTTTGTGGAAATGAAAATTGGTGAAATAATTTTTTTTTTTAAATGAGTGGTTGAAAAAGAAAAAAAAATTATATTTACGTGTAATATTATTTGATGAAAAATTGTGTGGTTAAATATAAAAGAGAGAAAAATGAAATGGAATGGAATGGAAATTAATAGGAACCAAACGAGGCTTAAATTGTAACACAACTTTATAAATTTTGGTTATTGTCATATTAATGTCACCAACTGTTTACTGTTGCATTCTTATCTTTAATCTTTCATTTATTAGGATATTTAGTGCGTCAATTGAGTAAAAGGACTCCTTTGCCACCTATATGTTTAAGTAAGCAAAAACAACAAATATAAAAGTGCGTCAATTGAGCTAATTTAAAAGCATGCTGATGGAACATTTTTGGAAAGAAACAAACATTATAAGACGTGGACTAGATATATTAATTAATTAAAGATATAAGATAAAAAATTGACAAATAAGTGACAATTGTCACAATGGAATCGTTGCATTTTGCTCGTCACGGCCTCTTCCCGCAAGATCCAAACTGTTTTAAGTGCAAAATATGCAGCTTTTTAGGGGACCAATACTATTACAAAATTTACAAGTTTCTAGAATAACATTTGTCTACCTGTTGTTTGATAGGAGAAATTGTAGAGTTTAGTATATTTATATTTTATTTTTCATTTTTTGAATTGATCGGTAATGGAATTGGCGATATTAACGTAAGGGATTTGCTACGGTTCGGTGTACAACCCTATTACAAGAGGGGGGCTGTATCAAATAAAAAAATCGTAGACCCCCCTCTTGTAAGGAGCTGTCATCTGGGCTATCAAGTCCGGACTGTACAAACAACAAAACCATTATCATAATTGATTCACCAATTTTATGAAGAAAAAACATAGATAATGAAAGTATTACATTTTAATCTATTGAGGGCCCATTTGGCATGACTTAACAAAAATAAAAATAATAATAATAATAATAATAATAAATAAAAATAATAAGAAATCATATATAAAAGATTAAGTATGATCAATTTCAAAATTAAAATCCTAAAGGGTAGCTCAAAGGTTAGGTTTTGAGTTTACTCCTCAATGGTCACCAGTTCGAGTCCCCTTAGGACCACTGAGGTAAGTACCCGAATGTAAACTTCAGATCCTATGGGATTAGTCGAGGTGAGCATAAACTAGTCCGGACACCCACAATCATAAAAAAAATCAAAATTAAAAAACAGTGTTTATTATTTTAAAAATCAAATATTAATTAAATTTTATTTATGAAATAATTAATTAAAAATGTATTTTATTAATTATATATATTAATGTCACAATATTATATAATTTATAGTTACAGTTATGTATTAGTCACAGTCATAAATCGCAAATATTATAGGTGATAACTTATTTTGCCATCACAAGTTTATCAAATTAATGTATCATATAATTCTTTGATCACAAATTTTATAAGTCCACTTATTTCATGATTACAAAATATCAAATTAATTTCTCACAAATTATTAAATTATTGGTCACAACTTAATAGATTTTTAGGTCACACATTTTTTTTTTTTTTTAGTCACAAATTATCTATGTCATTAGTCAAATATTATTTATTGCTCATACATTAATCAGTTTATTGGTCACAGTCAACTAAATAGTGTGTCACCACCACCACATTTGTGATCGCCGTCGCCAACACCACCTCCATCAGAGCGAAAACCACTGTCGCACGACAACGGGTAGTACCACCATCTCAAACAAACTAACGGTTGCCACCAAAGACCACCATGAGCACCACTGCAATCAATCAAATGGAAAAACCACCATAACACCACCACAACCACCATCGTGGCACCACCGAAAACCAGGCTAGCTCTCAACTACAGCCACCGTGGCATCACAACCATACCACAATGAGCACTACTATCGTTGCTAGATAAACCACTGCTAACAACGCCACCACCACCCAAAAAGCATTGCACAACCACACCATCACAAAACACCACTTGCGAACACCACCAATTGCAAAACACCACCACACCACAAATACCACCAACTGCAGGAGTCTAATGGACTTCGATTGTCAACACAAACACCACTAATGGTATTGGAATCTATCTACTGCTCTTCGCTCCACCTTGCACAGCATCGGAGTCTCTCCACGTCACTCTACCTCTTGGAATCTCGCAGACAACTCTACCGTCACTATGCAACGGTGTCGAACAACGTCGCTCTCAGATTAACATCGCCATCGGAATCTATTTACATCACACAGATCGATGTCTCACGTTGCCCCCACCTCGTACAGCTCTCAGATTAAAGTAGTTCCACCTCGTAGATTAACGCCACTCACCAGTCTCCCTTGCACAAATCGAAATCTCACATCATCCCACCATCCACAACTGCTCCGATGTGTCGTAAAGAGACATATAGAGACAATGGAGAGATATGAATAGAGAAAGGAAAGAGAAAAATGATTAGAGTCAGGGAAGAGAGATTTAGGGGGTGTTCTTTTTGTGTTTCAGTTTTGTGTTTTGAGTTTTGAATTCATTTTGAGTTTTGTATTTTGAGTTTTTGTTTTGAAATTGTTGAAAATGCGTTCTTTTTGTTAGTTTCTCAAAACAAAAAAAAATAATTTTTTTTTTAAATTTTGAGAATCACCACAACACCACCTCAAAACACCAAAAAAAAAAAATTAATTTTTATTTTTATTTTTTGAAATTTTGAGAATCACCACACTATCTCCTCAAAAAATTTTTTTTTTTAATTTTTAATTTTTTTTGAAATTTTGAGAATCACCACACCACCTCCTCTAAAAAAAAAAAAAAAAAAAAAAAAAAAAAAAAAAAAAAAAGGTTTTTCCCCTTTTTTTTTTTTTTTAATTTTTAAAATGTTGCTTTTGGAACCATTTTATTAATTTCATGAAGGTGTTTTTTATAGGTAGAAGAGCCTTTAGAAAACGTTGGGTCTGCGTGACTTAACACTTCTGAGATAATAAATTTTTTTAAAAATTAGTTTTCAAAAAAAGATTTAAAATAGTTTCCTTCAAAAACTCTTCTATATGATACAAAAGTCATGTCAAACGATTACTGAGTTCAGTTGACCAATATATACTTACATGGGTAGACGTTAATATTTTATGGCAATCATTGATGATTTTAGTTACCATATTTCATGCTGCTCTCATTAGTCTCCTTCGATTTTTTATTTTTTTTTGAACAATGTCCTTCAATTTTATCACTTTGATCCTTTTTTCTTTCAAATTTATCAATCTAATGTTGATTTATAACATGGATGAGTTGTATATGATAATATATTATTTGATTTGCCACATAATGATTAGTTATACATTGCATTTCATTACAATATGAATTCATCCTTATGTAATTGTTAAGAAAACAAAATGTTACATACCTTGTAAATTTGATAATTAGCATGTGAAAATAAAGGGATGTAATATGATTATTACACAATTTGTAATATAATTGACACATAAATCACACGAAATGTAATGATTACTACACAGATTGTGAGTTACAAATTATTAGAGAGAGAGACCAACACTATGCAGAATAAACAAAATAAAGTTTTAATCACCGTAAAGAAATTACATTGCAAAAATATTTTGCTAAAAAATTGTTTACACGTTAAAAAGTTACACTGGCTGTCATATTTTTATTTGAACGCTCATTACATGTTATAATTTTGAAATATTTAATAAAATTTAATATTTTTTTTTCAATTCACTCGTCTATATTTCCCTATTTGTGTAAATTGCTCAATTATAAAATTTTATACTTCTATTTATTTTATTTACAAAATTATTAATGGCTTCGAGAGAAAGCTGAGTCAGGTATTCTTCCCTGAGCTTGGAAAAGAACTCTTTGCCTTAAGATGTGACATGCCTTTGAAATTTTAGACAAGATTAAAAGCAAAGAGGATATTTCATTGGGTGTCAAAATTTGGGTATGGATTATTTAAAATGTGACATTTTAAATTGTCTATCAAAAATGTCAATTCAGGACAATTTTGCCCCTCTGAATCATTAGAATTGTGTCCTTGTACCAAAACTGTGTTAATCATCAAGTGAAATGACAATTAATGTTGAAAACCAAACCACGAAAAAAAAAAAAAACAAATAAGACATGAAATGAAAACAAAGGGAAGGAAGACAAACCGACAGACACAAAATCCCCAATCTCACTCGTCTCTCTCACTGAAATCGACCACCGCCCGGCCGACGACGAAATTGGAAGTTTTGCTGCAATCGCTCGCCGCCCCACCGTCGAAGACCACCGGCAGAACCTTCGGCGTCCAAGGTCCTCTACGATACCTTTAGGTTCGGTTTTATCTTTCCTTTTTTTGCTCCTGTGTAAATTTTTTACCTCTACTGGAATCAATGCTGTTGGTTCATGGAAAATGTACTCTGGTTTTCTGAAATTGCAGAAAGGGTTTTCGTGAGTTCCACGTTGTATAAATCGGTTTGAAATTTTTGTTAGGGTTCTCGAATAATGTAGCTTGAATTTTGTTCCCCTGCATAAACATTAAATTAAAAGGTGTTATGGTAAGATTTCATAAGGCATGACAGAAAATAATTTGTATTAAGGGAAATTTTTATGGGATTTGGAAATGAGTACATATAAGTGGAATGATAATGTTAAATGAAATAGAGCAGTTGTGTGATCTGTGTTATAATACATATCATGAATGAATTAAAGCTGGAACCTTCAGTTTTCGGTGGTGGAATATATTTTTGTTGGTTATGTATAAATGTAGGTGGGACATTTTTGGGTTGTTTTTTTATTATAAATGTTGGGATTACATGTAGAATTTTAGAGCAGGAATTGGAAGGACCTATAAAGGTGCTATGTGAGGCAGGAAGTTGTCAACCTATAAAAAGGAAAATGAAGTTTACTGTGTGAGAGAATAGAGCAGAAAACAATATATTTGGATGTAGAATCTAATTGATATGGTGTTCCTTATTAAAGAGAATGGAGGATTTGTATGTTTAGAAATTCAATGCCCTTGTTTGAGCCCCATTTTGAGAGGAAAAATGAATTTTTTAATAGTGTATTGATGGAAAATGTGTAGTTAAAAAATAAGAAAATGTTTTGAATTTGCATGTAATATTATTTTATTGAAAAGTGTGTTGTTGAAATGATGTTAAAACACTGTAGAAGAATACATTTTTTCCAAATAATGGGGATCAAACAAGGGCAATATTTTACATCCTTTCATTTATATAATTTGGAATGAGATACATTTGAGATTTCAAAATTTAAGCACCTGAATGAATTAAATGCAGGTGGGACATTTTTTTTTCTTGAATGGAAGAAAGAGTTTGATTAGATGGAAAAATTGATAAACAGATATTTAGAGTTGATGGTTTTGATTTATTGTGGATCAAAGTTCCAAACAAAGGAAGTTAAATTATGCAAGAAGATTTACCTTAGGATCCTTCAACCAAATATATTGGTATTTCAATGGACTGTTCCTATCTTTGGTGGGAGAGCATTTTTTTTGTTTGTTTTTGGCCAACCCATTATGTTGTTGGCTCATGGAAAATGTGCTCTGGTATTCTAAAGTTGCAGAAAGGGTTTTCGTGAGTTCCACGCTGTATTAATCAGTTTGGAATTTTTGTTTTATGCTTCAAATTTATTTATTTTTTGTTTGTTTTTGGCCAACCCATAATTATCTCCCGTTTGTTCAATGAGTATTCAAGATTTTATGGAACGAAATAGTAAAAGATAGGAAAAATGGAACACAACCCTAAATCTTTTAACTGTGTTGGAGTCAATGTTGTTGGCTCATGGAAAATGTACTCTACTATTCTCAAATTGCAGAATGGCTTTTCGTGAGTTCCATGTTGTATAAATCGGTTTGGAATTTTTGTTTTATGCCTTAAATTTGTTTTTATTTTTTGTTTGTCTTTGGCCAACCCATAATTATCTCCCATTTGTTTAGTGAGTATTCAAGATTTTATGGAAGGAAATAGTAAAAGATAGGAAAAATGGAACACAGCCCAAAATCATTGCAGACAGAAAGACTACATATAAAATTTAGTTTTAAACCCTTAAATTTAGTTTTTGCATTTTATAGGTGTGTAATTATTATTAGGGGAATAATATTATTATATTTTTAAATTTATATTGGTAACATCAACGTGTTATAAATTGTAATCGCATTATGGAGTTTCATAAATAATTCTATGATCCGACCAACCTACACCTATTGAAATAAAGGATTTGTATACCGGTCCATGTATAGATCCAAGAAGTTGATATTTTGGACATGCGGATGTATGAATGAAATAGTATTACTTTAGCTTAAATTTTAAAATCATTTTTATATCTTGGTTTAGGCATTAGGTCACCACTCGAATAAAGTTTTAGGTTTAAATACGGTCCTTTTTATAAAATAAATATACAGTAATGCTGATTAAATTTAAGCATTAGATATAAATGTATTTTGTTATCCTTGGTTGGGAATATTAGTAATTAATTTATTTAAAAATTGAAGTTTTGAGTCACATATATTTATTTATATTTAATTAATCTTCAAACGCATCATATTACATCCAAATTTTATCAATTGTTTGATTTGGGAAACATCTAAAATTCAGATTACGTGAGCGTTTTGAGCAAATGAAATGAGGAATAATTAAAATGGAAGTCTCTTAATTTTCAAGGAATGCCATTTTGTTTGTGTGCATAACATAAGTTATTTGTGCAATTCAAATGACGAAACTATTGATGGAAGTATTTACCTTAACAATTGTTGACATTCCTGTAAATGTTATGTAACTTGTGGTGCATTTCTTCATAATCTATGGAAACGACCTTTTTGTTTTCCAATTTTTGTTAGACATCTGGTCCGAAGCATCCTGAGATGCACAACGCACTCCACTATAATTTTACATGTGAAAAGAAATATATTAAAACAACTTTTCGTAGGATGCCTTTTATAGATAACATTTAGAATTGTACTCTATTGTAGAACTTGTTGAATTATATTATACTTTAGGAACTTGTAAAATTATATTATACTTCGGGCAATTACGTATAAGAAAAAAAATATTATACTTCAGGCAATTGTTGTACAATTTGAAAATTACTTGGGAAGAAGTTTATAAAATGTACATATCTATTGACAGGTCGTTGTTTAGCTGGATTATTAATGATATTGATTTCATGGGGAAAAATTGTAAATTACTTTTTAGTTCATCTTGTTTTTTCCCATAAATTGTTCATGTTCAATTCGTTGTTTCGTTCAATAGCGTGATTGCCACAACTGTTGTGTTATCATGTACAGGTAGTCCAATTTAATTGCTGAGGACATCTATCCGTCCGATATCAAAGCAATAGCACGTCCGTCGTCCTCCCCCAGCTGTAAGCTTCTCTCTCTCCCTCCCGCTTAGTTTTGTATTTTTTAGTTATTTTTTCCTTCCATTTAGTTCATGGTAATTTGCAGTCGTCTTGAACTAAAGGGAATTTCATTCGTTGTTCTTGCATGTCAATTTAGTTCACTTGCACATGTCAGTTTGGCAGGCAGACCAACTCCCAGTGAACTGTTGTACCCAAGATTTTACCTCAGTTTTTCTCAACAGTTAACCCTCCAACCGTCGGTATCCACAGGTCTCGACAGATCATCTGTCGGTACCGACGATTGACTTCAATTTTTCTCGACAGTTCACTGTTATGGCGCATGATTTCGCTTCATTAAATCGTTATATATGTTACAATTATTTATTTCGCTTCATTAAATCTTCATTAAATTGTTATATACGTTACAATTGTTTATATTCATCCTTTAACCACGTTTTTTCCAATTCACCTTGCAGGCATGATGGAGTTCGAATTCTGTATTCCTAAAGAGGTAAGGTTGCGGGCCCACATTTCGCAACATAGCAACCTCAAGCTGGTGAAGACTCTGATGGACTATTTCGATGAGCGGCAACCGGAGGACTTTCGCAACTCCTCCCTCGGGTATCTAGCCGAGGATCCGAATATTCAATTCTCTACCCAACTCAACCAGCAGCTAGTGTTCAGAACCGTCCGCACAGATAAGCTCTACGAGCTATGGTTCAGCGTGCAAGGGCACCTCAAGAAATTTGGTCTACAGGAGTACGTGCTTGTGACGGAGTTAAGATGCGGTTCATTCCCAGAGGGTGCTGAATACGAACGAGTGCTACAGAGAAGGACGTTGAAAGAGAGGTACTTCAAATCCAATGACAAGATTTCTTTGGCTCAACTCCAGTCTGCTATGGCCTGATCTTCGATGCCCCGAGCTGATCGCTACAAGCTAGGGCTGGTTTTAATTCTCGAGGGAGTTTTCAATGCTCCAGTTAATAATGTTGGTATTCATTTGCCTGCACTATCAATTGTGGACGACCTCGACATATTTTTTGCCTATCCTTGGGATAGGGTCGGATATAGGCGTCTGTTGCACGAATTCTGGGGTACTTGGGCAAAAAAATTTCAAAAGGCGAAGAGGAGGAAGAAGAAGGAGATTACTTACACGATTCACGGCTTCTCCATCACCATGTAGGTATGAACATTCGTTCTATTATTGTAGTATGCCTAATTTTCCCCCGGTAGCGTCGTGCCTAGAATCTTTCGAAATTTAATTTCTCTTTCTTGCTCCGACAGGTATGGGCATACGAGGCGCTTCCGGAGGTTGGGAACGTTTTGCTGAGTGAGTAGGCGAACGACTGCCATGACTTCTTCGCTGGTCGGCACGGAAACAGCCACAATATCATACGTACGATGCATTTTTCAAGAATGTCAAGGTATACGTAGAACACAATCCCAAGTTCCTTTTCGAATGTTTTGGTACAATCTTGTGCCTTCTAATGTGAGTACCGTAACCTTGTTTTGCAGCCACACGTGTACGTAACACTGCGTCCCACCGATGTTGAGGCTCAACAACCCTGTTTTTTCACTCTCGTGTCGTACGATGATCCCCTCGTTCTGGTTCTGGATGACATTGCAAGGACTGTTGTAGCGCCACAGTTCAGTGCATCAGGCGATGACAGTTGCGACGGTGGACATGCGGGAAGGGAGGATTCTGACGAGGAGACATCCAAAGGAGGAAGCAGTGAGGAGCAGAGGTCCGAAGGTGATAAGGAAAAAGGTGCATCGGGCAGCAATCCCGACGACGAGGACAGTGAGGATACTGGCGAGTTCGAGGGTGATCGATCCAGCGTCAGTAAGGACACCCATGGAGGAGATAGGGGTGCCTCTTCCTCACCTCGTCCGTCGCAAGGTACTTCTCCACAATGACGGAGCACGACACAGGCAAGAGCTGTTGGAACATCTACATCGGGCCTTAGTAGAGGAGACGTGGAGGAGCTGCTGTTGGACCAAAGAATCCTATTTGAAATACGACTCCAGACAGTGAAGCTTGAAATCTAACAGCACGTGAGCTCGGAATGTACAAGTCTTCGAGAGTTCTTAGCTACCTTCGTGGCCCGAGCTGGTCCGACCACTGCTGCAGCTGCGATGAGCGTCGAGACGGAGGCCGGCATTTTAGGTACTTTACCAGAAGCTTTAAATGTTTCATGCGTACAGCTTTTGCTTTAGAATCTTAACCTACATTCATCAATAGTTATCATACATGTGTCTGACGTAGTGTTGTTCTTGTTACAATTGTGACGTAGACGTATATGGAGGACCCGCGGAGCCATGCCCGAACGAGCAGGACATCCCAGTTGACACTGAAAATATGCAAGGTATGTGGGTTTTTCATTTGTGCAATCTAAATTTATTACTTCTTGGATTCGCACAGTTGGAAAGTTGCCCCATTTATTTTAATGAAACTGTAAAAATGTTGTTCTCATTAGACGCAGCACACTTTGCGCCATGCCACGACGATGTCAACCTGCCAGTGGCTGCTGCAACCGAAGAAGTGCAAGGTACATACGTCCTTTACGAGGGTTTTTTTCGATTGTATGTAACGGCATGTTCACTTACGTATGTGTTGTATTGGTCAGATGCAGGAGCCGCGGAGCCCTCAAATGCGGTCGAGGACAACGATGACGATGCGGAGGGTTGTGATGTGACAGAATGCGAGGGTAATTTAATTGGCTATATTCGTAGTGGTTCCGTTACACATTGGATCACATGCGATTCGGGTAACTAACATGGTCCGTTTGGATTTTTTGTAGGCATTGTTACTGAATTCGCAGCTCCCAGACCGGTACTCGAACCACGAATCGGAGTTTCTACAACGAGACGGCGTTCAACCCGCTTGCGACGACCGACTGTTGCTACCAGGACTCCGTATACGGGGGGGAGGGCAAAGAGAATGAGGAATTAAATGTTATGAACTAGTCGGAGAGCACGACGATGGTCTTGTACTTATTTTTGGATGGTGACTGAATTGGTGGAGGTCAAGTTGGGATGTTAACTGCATGGACAAATTCATTGTTATGATTTTTGTATAACATTACATTTCACTTACTTTCGAGATACCGTACCGATGGTTTCATGCATTCAACAGATTTTGCGTTGTGCGTGTTGAATGCCGTGTCGATCTTGGATGTTGCTGACACTTGTAGCTACTAGTACTACAATCCGGATAACTTTTTTGTGACTTTCAATATATGCGTATTTCGGGGATGGTGTACATTTTCCCACGACGACCCTATTTTTTGCCAACTTTCTTATTATGTTTTGTTACATGTTTTCAGTGATTTGACCTGCTTTTCTATGATTTGAACTGCTGTGTGCAGTGGTTATCCGTGGTACTTTGAAAATGAGGACGTGCAGTTACGTAAATGTAGTTCTAGAGGATTATAAAGATTGTTTAATCTTAGTGTTCTCTTCACATTTGAGTCAGTAGCTCGAGGATGCTGTACATGCGCCATTTTGGTGGGAATTCTATTGTGAGCCAGGGATGTCAGACAATATAAGAAATGATAATCCTAATGAATGAATTCCCAATATCGTCTAGATCATTTGAAGGTCAGATAGTTTGTATTTTGCCGTATTGTGTGTTTCTTATTTTTCGAGTTTCTTTCTTTCTTGAGAGGCTGCATAACTTTTACTCCGTGAACAGGCTGGTAGTGATTTTGGCAGAACTAGGACAGAAGGGGGCATTTTGAAACTGGTTCGACTACTTACTTTGTTGTGGAGTGGTATACGTGGTTTTTTGAGTTTGACTGATAAGCTCATCTCATTTATGCGCATTGCTAAATGTCCGGTAATCCCAAGGTAAGTAAGTTGTTACGTTTATGTAAGATGTGTGAAGGATGGATTCTTGCCTGTGTGCAAGGATAGAATATTGCTTTTCTTTACAACTAATTTTTATTTTTAAGGGTCGATTGGTGACAATTTGGAGTGGTATCCATAGTTGCATATATCTCTAGTGACATGACACTTGTTTAATTGAAAACCAATGATTCCCGAACTGTTACGCTCTCTATATTTATTTATTTTACAAGAGCTGGTTCCCTATTAGGTAATTAAGTTCTTTTATTCATCCTGTTATTATCTGTAGGATCCTTGGCTTTGTCTTTATGGTTCTTCTTCTATGGTCACCTATGGTAATGTTGTTGCTTCTGTCTATGATACAAAGCTGGGCTACACACAGCACCTTCACTGAATTGATGAGGTTGCTTGTATCATTGGCGCCTACTTTTGTATCATGAGAATGATTACTTTATGGGGGGACAAGAATTCGCAAGTATGACGATCCATTGAAGTAATATGGAATGGATTTGACCTCAATTGATGAGGTATGGATGTTAACAACGTAATCATGATCTAACTATTATTTGATATGTCAGATATTGTCCAATACAAAGGGTAGTGCATGGTATTAACTGAAAGATTTTACATTTACCTTCTTCAATGAGACGCTTCAACGTCACATACCTTTTCGTATTCTTCAAGCATGTGGAGAAAAATAATGTCAATGTATGAGTGCATAGTTGGCTAGTGAAGTTATGAGTTCATAAAAATATTAACCGATCCTGTTACTTTATCCTCACTGTCAGCAGGGGTAGAAAAATGCTTTCTATAAAGTAAATATAGATCCTTAAAGTAAAATCTGATAATGATTACTTATATTTGTAATTGAAGGCATTTATTTAAACGTAGGTTGCAGAGATGGGAGCTCATTATGACGAAGGCTGGTAAGCTGAACGTCATATTTGGTGCATGTACATGAGATGCAGCACACAGTGACAGTGTGGAATTTTATATTTTTGTTTGGGGTGTAAAATTTCCGCCTACTTGAAAGAGTTGATGTGCTATTTGTTCGAATTGGACGTCTAGTAACATCTATTTGAAATGTTTAAACATAGAGGTATTTGTGTTGCAATGAAGCCCCTTGGCTCGCACTACGACGGCATATATCCGCGGCGGTCCTAAGTTATTGTATTAATTATCACGTGCAAATTCATTCATAATATTAATTAAAATTCGGATGATGGGCCATTAAAAATGTCAAAACCATGATAACCAAAACCTTCGAGTTACAAAATGAGTTCATGTCTCTGTCATTATTTTCAATGCGTCGTTGAACATGTATGTTCAGATCATGAGGCATACAGGCAAGACCTGTAGCCTTTTCGCTATGGTACAAGTAACTAGAAATTAGTTTTACAATATTTTACTTGCAGGACATCCCCATTTCTTAATACTACACTTGGTTAAATGAGCCTAATAGGTCTTGCTAATTATGGGAAAATGGGGATAAATGTACACTTTACTTATTGAACAATCACACCAATTGCTTTCACATTGACAAGGACATTAGACATGGTAGTTGGGTAGATGATGAACATAATTGCTTCCCCCATTCTTCTTGCTTATAAATACATGATATGAGTTCATTGTCCCTTACAAACAACCTAGTTGAATACCATTCTGAGAATTAGAAGTCCTAACACACTATTCGTTTCATCATTACTTTACTACATCGATATAATGAATTCGTCCACAGGAAGCACCGAACCATTCAACGTCAACGAGCCATTACCAGTTCCCGGTTCATCTCCGTTATTTCCAATCTACATTTCATCAGACGATGAGGAAGCTAAGCCTCGTATTAGTAGGAGAGCCATTTCTCCCGTTCCGTTTCTGAACTTGGAAGATGTAGCGGCAGAAGGTGCACAATCACCCAACAAAGTGCTCAATGAGGGTTTCGAGGTCGACGTTGAATATGAGGGGGGAAACGACGACGACTACGACGACTGGCTGGCTTACGTCCCACATAATGAGCTAATTATCATCTCGTCGAACGAGTCGAGTGATGACAGCGGGGGACAAGGGTCAGTTGTGGAGGATGAATGAAGTGAGACCAATGTTTCGTAGTGAATAAGTGATGTATAGTCCTGTATTTTGTACATTTTCTATTCGATGAACACAAATTGTAAAGGTATGCATGACTATGCCCGTAGGATGTCACGAATGGTGTATTTTGGGGTCCAGATGTCGAGAATGGTAGACACAATCTGTCGAGAACGACAAATGAAGTGTCGGGCTTCAATGGAAGTATTATGTAAATGGACCCGTATTTTGTAGTACATGGAACCAATGTTATGAAATTAATGGAAGTATTATGTAAATGGACCCGTATTTTGTAGTACATGGAACCAATGTTATGAAATTATGTTTATCGTGCGCTCAATTGTGGTCAATCGTGTCGGGTATTGACGATGTTGCGAATTATAATCTATTTCGTGGGGATTGAAAGATGCATTTTTGAGTGCACCCAAAACTGGGAGGTTATTGGTGCCATGTGTTCTTGCGTGTGCAAATTCGGAATAATGTAAGGCCATAATGGGTATGCACACAACATATCTTGAGCGGATGTTAAAAAATGGGGTACATCATGCCCTCAATTCAGTCAACTATTTAAAATGTTGCAATTTATTATTTACTTAGCAAGGACTGAAAAAATCGTTCTTACGTGGACAGTCGATGGACCGTAGGTGTTGTTTACTATCGTCAAGTATTTAGCATGATTGTGCAGTTGGAGGGTGAGTTGTACGCTTTTAAAGATGTGTCCTGTAAGATTTGTAATTTTATTTCATCGTATGAACGAAATGTACAGTTCACCATGTACGTGAAACTGATATTGAATGCGGTGCAACTTTTCATTAACTGTCGAGAATGAATGAGATATCTGTCCAGACCGACAATTTAACTGTAACTATGGAAAACTTCTCTATTATTACAAGTTGGCCCATATAAGTTCATTTCCGTACAGAGAATGGTAGAGACATGCAGGAACATGGAATTAATGTGACGCAAAGGTACAATTGATAACAAAATACTAATAATTGCATTGGTTTAGTACAAACGACATCGGTAAGAAGTAAACATACAACGTCCACAGTCACGGAGATGAGCCTATTTGAACGGGTCGTGTTAGAAAGGGATTCGAACATGTGCTTTGATTCTGACCCACTCTACCACAGCGGTTGCATTTCCTTACTCGTGTGGTGGACTCATATCTGGATCGATGACGTCGTGTGGGTGGTCTACCTGGAGGACGAAGTACACTTGGTCGTGCTTCCCCCATTCTTCTTGCTTATAAATACATGATATGAGTTCATTGTCCCTTACAAACAACCTAGTTGAATACCATTCTGAGAATTAGAAGTCCTAACACACTATTCGTTTCATCATTACTTTACTACATCGATATAATGAATTCGTCCACAGGAAGCACCGAACCATTCAACGTCAACGAGCCATTACCAGTTCCCGGTTCATCTCCGTTATTTCCAATCTACATTTCATTAGACGATGAGGAAGCTAAGCCTCGTATTAGTAGGAGAGCCATTTCTCCCGTTCCGTTTCTGAACTTGGAAGATGTAGCGGCAGAAGGTGCACAATCACCCAACAAAGTGCTCAATGAGGGTTTCGAGGTCGACGTTGAATATGAGGGGGGAAACGACGACGACTACGACGACTGGCTGGCTTACGTCCCACATAATGAGCTAATTATCATCTCGTCGAACGAGTCGAGTGATGACAGCGGGGGACAAGGGTCAGTTGTGGAGGATGAATGAAGTGAGACCAATGTTTCGTAGTGAATAAGTGATGTATAGTCCTGTATTTTGTACATTTTCTATTCGATGAACACAAATTGTAAAGGTATGCATGACTATGCCCGTAGGATGTCACGAATGGTGTATTTTGGGGTCCAGATGTCGAGAATGGTAGACACAATCTGTCGAGAACGACAAATGAAGTGTCGGGCTTCAATGGAAGTATTATGTAAATGGACCCGTATTTTGTAGTACATGGAACCAATGTTATGAAATTATGTTTATCGTGCGCTCAATTGTGGTCAATCGTGTCGGGTATTGACGATGTTGCGAATTATAATCTATTTCGTGGGGATTGAAAGATGCATTTTTGAGTGCACCCAAAACTGGGAGGTTATTGGTGCCATGTGTTCTTGCGTGTGCAAATTCGGAATAATGTAAGGCCATAATGGGTATGCACACAACATATCTTGAGCGGATGTTAAAAAATGGGGTACATCATGCCCTCAATTCAGTCAACTATTTAAAATGTTGCAATTTATTATTTACTTAGCAAGGACTGAAAAAATCGTTCTTACGTGGACAGTCGATGGACCGTAGGTGTTGTTTACTATCGTCAAGTATTTAGCATGATTGTGCAGTTGGAGGGTGAGTTGTACGCTTTTAAAGATGTGTCCTGTAAGATTTGTAATTTTATTTCATCGTGTGAACGAAATGTACAGTTCACCATGTACGTGAAGCTGATATTGAATGCGGTGCAACTTTTCATCAACTGTCGAGAATGAATGAGATATCTGTCCAGACCGACAATTTAACTGTAACTATGGAAAACTTCTCTATTATTACAAGTTGGCCCATATAAGTTCATTTCCGTACAGAGAATGGTAGAGACATGCAGGAACATGGAATTAATGTGACGCAAAGGTACAATTGATAACAAAATACTAATAATTGCATTGGTTTAGTACAAACGACATCGGTAAGAAGTAAACATACAACGTCCACAGTCACGGAGATGAGCCTATTTGAACGGGTCGTGTTAGAAAGGGATTCGAACATGTGCTTTGATTCTGACCCACTCTACCACAGCGGTTGCATTTCCTTACTCGTGTGGTGGACTCATATCTGGATCGATGACGTCGTGTGGGTGGTCTACCTGGAGGACGAAGTACACTTGGTCGTAGAATAGCAGTACCTGTAATTTCGTTCGGGACAATCCAGTCCATTTCACGTGTAACAGGATAGATTGCTTCACTATAGGCACCCCTCCAGTATTTTGATGTGTAAAATGATGAGCATAAATCGTACAATAACTTACCTTGCAAGCAGGCAACACGACTTACATGAATGCATGACATACGATTAAGCTGAAACTCACGACAAGTGCACGTGTTATCGGAAAAGTCCAGGATGTCCGTGTCATTGAACTGTCCAACTTGTGTTAAATTGTCTGTCGGGCCTTGAGCTCGAAGCCTTGCACCTGCTTCGAACATTGTCCGTAACTCACTTTCCATCCTCGATGACAACACGGCACTACATGTGGTTGCATTGGTTCGACGTTCGTAGTACCACTTTTGCATAGTTTGGCGAATATGTTCAACCAAGCATGTGATGGGCAATGAACATGCATGTCTCAACATTGAGTTCAAAGATTCTGCATTGTTGTTTGTTAATATGTTGTAACGTTGCCCAAAGAATAGTGCTCGAGACCAAAATGAAAAATTAGCTCGCTCCAAGTACCCATACGTTTTTTCACTTACCCTACGGATCTGTCTCATAAGTCTTTCGAACTCTTCGACCAGAGAAGTTCTTGCAGCTCGTTTGAATAGAAATATTGCACTTGCATTGTTGTACCGCTAGATTAAGTTCTTCGCCAAATGCCAAATACAGTATCCATGGTGAGACTGGGGAAATACATGAGCAATGTCATTAGAAATACCGTTTTTCCTATCGGAAACAAAAACGAGTTCGTCCAAGTTGCCTATAAGCTCTTTCAAGTTTGACAGAAACCACATCCAAGATCTATTCATTTCGACATCGACGATTCTCCATGCTAGGGGATAAATCTGTTTGTTAGCATCTTGGCCAGTTGCCAGCAGTAGTGTACCTTTGTATGAACCTTTCAAGTGACTACCGTCAACACAAATAACAGGTTTCAAGTAGTGCATGTAACCACGAATGCTTGCACCGAATGTCAGGAAGAAGTAATAAAACCTGTTATAGGAATCAACTTCAATGTGGGTAACTGTCCTCGAGTTACTCTATCCTAGGACGTGACAATATGAGGATAGCTTCTGGAAACTATCCCCCGGTGTACCGTGTAACATATGTAAAGCAAACACCTTATCCCTATGTGCTTTTTGGTAACTTAGTTTCACATCAAACTCGCGTTCCATGTCACGCGCAATAGTGGTAGGATCGTTTGATTGGTATGGATTATCTAATTTCTCCAAAATATGCTCGACAATTACAGAAGTAGTGGCATGTCGATGTGCGTTACGACGGAAATCTACAGAACATGTGTGCACATTGTTAAATTTACGGATCATGAATATTGCAGACTGCTTCACACTCGAAGCCCGTAACGTCCACTTGCAATTATCGTCTGAGCATACGACAGTTAACATTTTGAGGCTCGACCTGCTGACCTTAAAAAGGAACTTCTCCTGTAAAGCAAGCACATGAATTTTTGAATATAGCTCTTTCTTACTGAAGAATATCTGCCGTTCAACAAGATCGAAAGTATTTACACTTGTAATCTATTGGTATGTATCCGAACTCTACAAATGTGCTGACATTCCCTCGTGAACGTCTGCAAAATTAGCACCATTTGTACCATGTAACGGGTCATCCAACATCTCATGTAATGGTGCAGCCCCAACGTATTCAATTGGACTATCAGCTACATTATTGCTTGGGACACTATGCTCATGACGGATGTAATCGTGTTGTACGTTATGGGAACCATCAGCTGCTCCGAACAAAGGGTCATTCAAATTTGTATTCCTCCCCATGTCAAAACTCGACAAATCAGTTTCCAAAATAGTAATTCAGAGGGCAGTTTCCATAAGAACAGATTTGTACCAAATTAGGTCTTCATCTTCACGTATTTCGGCCAGTGGTAAATTGAAGTTCGGGACTCTGAACTTCAATTCAATTTTGGTGCGCGGATTAATAACACCAAGTTTGTCATTTAACAGTAACAGAAGTCCGGCTAGGGTAATACTTCTCGGCACTAAAATGGAAGTGGTTTTGTCCCCTGTCCACTTCCATTCATCATCCACGTGAATGAACTTTTCTCCATATGACACGATGAATCTGAAATGATTGTCCATACCTGAAATATTGGGATTAGAACGATAAGAATTCTTTACAATCAATATGTCGATATGTAATAGCATGGAAGTGGCACTTTCGAATATTTAAACCCATGCAGAAAATTAAGGTGAAATGAAGGGCATCAACGTTGATTTCAACAGTTCAAATGTCTAACCTGACAGACAGTTTATAAATGTCGAGTTCGACAGTTAAACTGTCAGAACTGTTCAAAAGCTTCAGACGTGTTTAGTACCTTGTTTGAAATATTAATGGTTATAATGAATTCTCAGCTACAACAACTACATCATCATAGCATCTGTCCAAAAATAAATGACTGAATGTTTCATTAAATATGGAATATTATACTTAACATTTGCCCAAATCTTTTTGGAATTTATTTTTGGTATCTTCTCCCTTCAAAAATTTTTCACAAATCAAGAGCATCATGATTAATAAAAGTTTCAAAATCATTCTTCACTTTGATGATCATGTTGTTTTTAATATTTAAAAAAGATAAACCTATTCGATAAAAATATAAACAATTCGTAATAACTAACTTCTTCAAATGGCTGATGAATGTAATAGTTGTGTATTCTTGATCAAGGAATGAAGAAGAATGATGAAGTGAGGGTTTGGTTGATGTTAAAATAGGGTTTTGTACTTCTTCTATTTTTTCTTTCTTTCTTTTTTTTTTTTTTTTTTTAATTATGTACACATACAAATTTTTGGTGCATTTTCAAAAAAAAGTGACATTTTTTATAATTCCCCAAAAGCAAAACAAAAGAATCGTCACCAAAAACTTCTCAATTAAAATATCGAAACCTAATATAGATACCCTTTATAACGATTCCGCTGGGTTCAAAACCATTTCTTTGACGAAATCTTGAAGCAACAAATCACTGTTTCAATTAGACAGTTTTGATTCGGTTTTTTCTTATTTTACCTTTTCACCCTCAAATATCTTGATCTTCACATTTGCGTACACGGCATGAATTCAATCTACTTCTGGATGGAGTAGTCTTCCAAACCACCAAAACCGAATCTGTTTGGTTTCCAACAAAATTGAATCTTTACAATTGGTTCCTTCTTTATTTCTTTGAATTTCACTCAATATTTAATAATTACAATCATAAAATAACTATATTGCTTCTGGGAATTCAATCCACATACGAATTTGTCTCAAGTTCCAAGAATTTGTCATGACATTTCATCCAATAAGCGTTTTCTACTGCTGAAATTTGCTCCAAATGATCCCCACAATCATTCCAAAATAAATCCTATCAATGGAAAAACACCCCTCTTCACAGCTGATTTTGGTGCCGGAGAAGGTGCCGGAGAAATTGCTGCAGTCACGAGTGCCCTTCTAGGCAACTTCCCCACTTCTATCCCTCTGCGGCCCTTGTATTGCTCTTCCGCAACCCTATTTTTGTAGTCTAAGATACTCTCATTTTGCTTGTCGTCACTACGAGAATTGCTTTTGCTTTCTGTAAAACATATTAACAGACGAAGAAAACATAAGATGATTGAAAAGAAGAATAAGAAAACGAGGTTTCAGCACTAAAAAATAATATACCATGAAGTTCCAGGTGATGTTTAGCAGAGGCAGATAGACGTATCAGCACCGGAGTGACAAAGGTGAGGACAACCCAGAAAACTAAAATCACAACATATGTTCTTACATTCATTGTGTGAAATTCGAATATACCTTGAAGGCTCGAAATCCCTGTAGGATGCTTCTATTTAGCTGCAATACTTGCTTGGCAGTTAGAGAAGACCCTTTCTCAATTAGCTGGCCATGTTAGAGCATAACAGTATAATGTTAAATAATTCCAAACCCAGTGCTCAATTGGTTAGATATATATATATGTAACATGTGATTGTTGTTCTAAGCACGCCACCGTCTTGATTTTTGGTGTTCGGTTGTTGGAGGTTGTTACACCAAATATACATGTCTGCATCTCCTGTCCAATTCAAGGTCTGATATGGAATCTCTGCCGTGTCATTTTCTTGAGCGCCATAGCTAGTCTTCACACCGTCACTCCAAACTTTTCTTACCGTTTTTCATACGGGGCCTAAACTTAATATCGATCATTTAGCAAATGGAATGGTCCATATTTAGTCTTGTCCATAATTATCAGACCCGACTCAGACGTCGACCTGATCAAGGTACTGGGTCAGTGGGTTAGTGGTTGGACCGATGAACCGGTGGTCGGACCGATGGGTCATTATTTAAAAATAATTTAATAATTTTTAAAGTATAATTTTTTATTTTTTTATTTTTTTGTTTGAGACAAAATTGAAGTTTTCAAGTTCTTTCTCACTAATTTTTCTATACATTTAAATTGATGATTTTTTGAACTCATTTATCACTGATAATGGCTAAATTTTGTATATTATATTAAAAAATATATTTTTCCCATTTTTGTGATTTACAAATTATTTATTATTTATTGACAAAAGTTTTGTGTATTATCTATTTAATTTATCTTAGTTAAAATTAATTTTTTTCAAAGAAAATAAATATATAAAATAATTATTTGAAATTACAAAGTAAATGTAAATATTGGACTAATTTCTTTAAAAAAGTTTCTAAAAGTATCAAATTATTCATAGGTTAGATATAATTTATTAAACAAAAGACAATAAAATATTGCTTGCACTAGTGGTAAGGTTGACGTCTACTTACATAGAGGTCAAGCGTTCAAATCTTTGATACCTACAATTTCAATGTAAAAGAGTTTTGAAATTTGATTTCAAAGTCAATCGGGTTGAACAGGCTCGAAAATTATTCAAAAATCAAATTTTGAGCGGGCCACTTGCATTTATATAAAATAAGCTGACAGGGCCTGATCAAGGGCCCAGGTCACCAATTTGCTGGGCTGGTTTTAATAACTATGGTATTGTCATCACACTAAGTTCAAACCTTAAAAAATAATATCAATCCACTTATTTGCATAAAAAGTAATTTTGAGCTAATTATGCTCAAATTATCCTAATAGAAAGAAAAAGTATTGTCCTCAAATATTGTATTAATATATAATAATAAAAGGGGGAAGAAAAAGGGCGCTAGTACGGTTATAGGGAATTGGAAAAGGAAATTAAATTAACTTAAAACCTAAACAATAACCTTCACTTTAAATTGGTTTAAATTTTATTAACCAATGATGATTAATTCCATTAACCCTCGTTAACATATAAAAAAAAATGCCTTTTAAGTTATGTAACTTACATGCACGGTAGTGGAAAATATATATGTGTGTATATTTGAGATGGATTGATTTTTCTTCTACCGTGAAGTTAATATTGTACACATTTTCACCACTGACACTTTTGGGATTGAACAAAGTATCATATATATATATATATAAGCTATATTTTCAGATATCTTGGTATTTTTTTACTAGCTATATTTTCAGATATCTTGGTAACAATTGAGGTAAAAATACATCATAAAAAGTGATAAATTTTTATTTCTTGATGTTTATATAAATTTCGACATGAAATACTATAAGGCCTTCAAGTCGAATTCTATATTAAATTCTTCACGATAGACCGTTAGATCAAATATGTTAAATCTTACGGGATGGACCTTTGGGTCAGTTGTGTTAACTCTTACAGGATATGAAAATCTTAAGAAATATTGGTACGTTATGTCAGTTTTATATTTATATCATGTTAATAAGAATGTACACGTATGCTTATTGAGTGTTTTTCAAAATACTCACTCTCACAATAACCTTTCAGATGAGAACGAGTCGTGTGGACGCGTGAAAGATTGACCGACTAATATTTATGGAGTCGCCAAATAAAGTTTCCAGAAAATATAATTGTCAACCTTTATTTGAATAATATCTTTATGTTAATACGCGTTATTTAATATTTTTAGATATCCAACATTCGACATTTTATGTTAAATCTTAAACTAATAGTTTGAAATGGAGTATTTCAAGAATTATATTTAATATGAAAATTTTACCTAAGATCTTATTTTATTGTCATCAAATTATCGATCACATTTTCAAATTTCAACACTTAATAAAAGTGATATTTTCGTTTAAATTAGATAAAGAACATTTTGGTAACACCTCGGACCTATTTTTATAAAAGAATGAAATAATGAAGATGAAAAAAATTTCAAGACATTACAGCAACCCTCATCCGACCTGATCATCCCGATCCAGTAGCCCTTAGAACAAATCCACAATCTCTTATCTAATGAATAATAATTTACTCTAGTTTTTAAGTTCATTAATAATCTTCTTGAACAATATGTACAGATGCAATTCTTTATTACATAACTTAATTGTACATTGAATTCATTAGTATTCATCTACACGTATAAAAACAGATACAGCCGGTACACACTCATTATCACAAATCAAGAATTAACACCACTGGATCTTTAATAATCATAACTGAGATTATTTGTTTTGGTCTAACCCTCACTATTTCTAACACGTTATACAAAGATCACATCATTCTTATAAACGAGAACTTCATTAGATATAGACAAAGACATGCTCTAACCACCTAAGTCACCATTCCATCGAGTTATCCTCTATCATTAATCAGGGATCAAACGTCCATTCTAATAATTCCGCTATGTAACAGGAAAAGTAGATGACCAAAATATAACTCAAAAATTGAATTATCAATTATGAGAAACCTTAAAGTAAAGTATAACAAGGACAATAACAAATTACTAGTTCAAGGAAAGGAACTCATTTGGAGAAGGAAATAGACAGCTAAAGCAATTAATAGATAAAAGGTCAAGAGTTACTTGTTTATACTCCACCTAGTATCTTAAAAGGATATATAAAAACCAATGCTATTCTGGAATTCATCTAAAACTGTTAAACAAGCTATAAAATATCTTCAATCTACTAGTAGGAGAAGAATTTGAATTGAGTTCTTGAGTAGATTTATTAACCTCGAGGAGAAGTAAACATCATTCTTTTGCAGGAAACATGCGCAATCTCGGGAAGTAAAAAAAATAAAGTCACAGATTACGCACATTTAGCAAACAAGCATAGATACGTAACCAAACAAACTAAATCTTATTTTCATCGAACAAGCATAGATACTTAAACAAACATCAAACTAAATCCTATTCCCAATAAATATATAGTCATTACATTCGATTCATCACTACATTAGGCAAATCCTTTCCACTGATCTCTCTCTAATGAAATGTTGAATTTGACTGCACGTGGTGTTTATGATCTCAAAAGGTGATTTACCCAATTAATCTATAAATCTATCCAATTAACTTTCCCACAGACAATCCAAAGACACCATTATTCTTGATTACCATAAACCATAGTGCAAGGCATAAAAGAAGATACAAACAGATTTTAAAAAGAAAATATATGAGTTCTAACCTGGACAACCATAACGGCAACTGGCAAGGCAGGAAACATCAAAATTTGTGGACATTCAGTGTTTACAATAAACTGATTAATAGTGACATATGATCCCAAATTTGAAATGTGAGATAAAAAATCATACATTTCCAGAAGTTAATCACATGATATGCAACATTTAGAAAATTAGACACTACGCTTCCACATTCAAAATAACAAGTCATGCATATTACAAGCATGTCTAAGTTTAAACAAATGGCATATTACAGACATTAAAAATATGTTTGAGCTTAATAATCCAAGAAATTTAGTAATTAAAATACAAAGTCTGCATGATTCCTGTCACAAGTGTGAAGGTGTACTTCCAACCTCAGTCTTTCCTATGAACCTTCGTACTTTCAGCAGACTTCTTCCCAGCATAGATCTGATCAAATGGTTTTAAAGGAAAGAGCAGTCATTATATACAATTTTCAAGATACATGAAGATATTGATATTTCGAGAATTTGAAAAATGAAAATAAAGCTCTCACCTGCTTTCCAATGTTGAAAGGAATGTATCTGTGCTTGATCATGTGTGTAATTTGTTGTTTCATTGTGAGTAAAAACAGAAAGACCCAGAAAAAGAATAAAGTGGGCCAATAAACTGGGATGTTTAATACAGAAATAAAGGTCATTAAAAAGGCAACACAAAAAGCTTTTGTTATTGCATACCTGAAACAATAAAACAAAGGGTAAACAAAAATCTGTCAGGAAAAAAGAGAAGCAAAAAATGCTAATAGAAAAAACTAGCAGCAGAGAGAAAGAAGATGAATGCATGGCCACTTGTGCAGATGTTTCCAGTTGCACAATTTTTAATTCAATGTTCTATAACGAATGGGGAAACCGAATATTGAAAGCACATCAGTCCCAATTCTCGTTTTCCCACATATTTGAGGTGGCGTTGCGTTTGGATTTTGTAAATTAAGAGTATTTAATTAATCAGTTATAAAAACGAGAAAAGAAAGACAATCAAACATTTTCTACTTTGCGAATTTTAATAGCTTAATAAATATTAGAAATTAATTAATCAGTTCACAAATCTAAACTAAACAATTGGGCCCAGAAACAATATATAATCAGGGAGGATGACTAGAACAAAATTTATGTCACACCTCTGCTTTTTATCTGTACCCAGTTTTTCCAAACTGATGTGCTTGTTTGGATTTCATTATAATCTCATTATAAGTTGAAGTCAAAGTCAAACATTAATTTTAACCACACATTTACAACTACTACCCACTTATTATCCACACTTATCATGAGACTCATTAAATAACTTCATTTTAATCTCATTATAATGAACTCCAAAAAGCATGTTATCTCATATAGACCATGGCAAATAAAAAATTCTTCAATCCCCAGCCGTACCAGGTCCAGATGTAGATATTACAAAATCAACTTTCCTTGTTACTAGGTCCAAAAAAAAATACTTTTCGTTCTTGTTCTTTCTACACATAATTAGAACAACCAAAGACTTCATTTTTAAGAATGAACATAATAAAGAGACATAATATGTAACAATAAGGACAACTGCATTAGTCATTAGAGAAACTAATGAACTGCCAATATGTAAACTCCCTCAGAAATCTATAAAAGTGACTGTGATTCGTGTCAATTTCCACGTGTTAAGTAGTAAATTAGATTGTAGTCGCAAACTAATAAGAGTCGTAATCAATACGAACATGGAACACGAGACAGAAACATTGTGTTAGAAACTCAATAATGAGCACATTAGCTAAGCTTAAGAGTAAACCTTAAAGAACTAGGCACTAGGCTGTGTCAGTGGGGTCCACTATCTAGAATAGGTAAAAATCAAATTGGTTACAGCTCAATACCACATAGACTTGAGTCACTTGTGCTAAAAAGCATTATTCTTAACGTAACCCATTCTGTAAGTAGCTCTTAACTTTCTGTAAAATAAGTAACTTACGCATTTCCAACTTTAACTAATAAAAATATTATTTAACTTAAAACTTAATTATTTACTTATAAATAAATTGTTTAGCATTCGCCAAACATGTTCCTAATTTAACAAAGAATGTGTAACGCCATATTGGTCACTAATTGTTGTTAAGGAGACAAGCATGAGAATTGTGACATAAAAACACAACTACGAAAAACTTGTCCATGGACTAGAGCGATATAGATCTTACCAGAACTTGAATTCAGGCAGACGACGAATGAAGGGTCTGAATTCATCAGAGTCTTTAGTTGGCAATGAAGTTCCATCTAGGGCTTCAAGCTCCGGATCATCCTTCGGGGACATGAACCCAGTCAGCAAATTCAGGATATAGATTCCAAGGCCATACGAGACAACATAGAACCCCTGTACATAAAAAACACGCATGAAATAAACTGCAGCAGCAGCGAGCGTTCCAAGCCACCTGCGAGTTATATGAGGAACAGATCTATCCAAGTAATACTGGAAAGCTTTTGAAAAGTCATTTCTCCAATTGGCTAGTGCTGTCAAAGGGGATGCATTATCACCCACAACTTCTTCCATTATAATCAGTTCAAACCTTCCTGTAAATCCAATATAACAGACGATGAGATATGATTGCTTGATAATAAAGTAAATGGATAAATAAACTAAAAAGCTGTTTCTAAGCCCCTATCTGTCATCCTTTACATTATATTTTTCCCATTATTTTTTCTACAGTACTCATTTTTAACCTCACATTTTTCATTAAAATAATATTACACGCAAATCAAAAAAAAATCCTTCTTTTTCTTAACAACACACTCTCTATCAATCACTATTCCACAATACATTTCTTCAAATTAATAGGGCTCAAAAAGGGCCTAAGTTTTACAGATGCTTAATGCACCAAAAAAATCAGTTGCAATATGAATACCAGAAGTGAAACTTGCATTATAATTGCAAAAAATCCTTTGCATAAATTTCATAGTATTTTGAAAATAACAAAAATGGAAAGAATTTACAAGATATTAATGCATTTTCAGCTTCAGATCATTTTACCAGATTAAATCAGAACAAAATTAATCATATCACTTCTAATATTTCAATAGGGAGGTGGTAACCTGTTATCACACCAAAATCGGTATTTTCTTTATGGCAACCATAAAAATTAATTTTTCCATCAATTTTAAAAATTTATAACTAACTACAAAACTTTTTAATAATACAAACTTCATAACTTGAACTCATCAATCTTCAATTATTGGATCTGTTACTTGAAATAAACAAGCTAATCTTAAAACTGAATTCGGCAACTGAATTACAAAAACAAATATACGATACATAAGCACATACGCACAAGCATACATAGTATAGATACACAGATAGAGGAAGAAGAATCAGAGAAACAAACCTAAAATTAGGGATAGGAGCTTTCCAGTGAAGAGATCAAAGGATTCCGAGGCAGTTTCGAAGTTTTGACCACGGCGACTTTACTCAATAACACTTCGATTTTCGTCGGCGAGTTCTGAGTTTTAGGAATTTTACAAAGGAAATTTGCACTATTGACCCTTTAACTTTTGAAAAGTTGAAAGTTATATTTCACCTTATTATTATTATTATTATTTTTTTTTTAACGAGGTGTCCCATCTTGCGCCAGACTATATCCTTGTCCCTGAACCTCCGGCCCCTCAGCGTATTTCACCTTATTATGGTTACACAATCAGTTCACAACGACAAAAACCATTCAGATCTCTATTAAACGTCCAATTTTATGAACCTAAGCCCCTATTTTATAGCCATTATTTGGGAAAAATAATATTTTTAAATGTAATTTTTAGGAAAATATGTGATTAAAAAGTAGAAAAAAATTTTGAATTTA
>NC_036250.1:6639727-6646545 GCF_002742605.1 Olea europaea var. sylvestris
AGGAGCTTTTAATGAAGGTCGTTGATTGCCTCCAGTGCTACCTTCCGCTTCACTAGCCTGAGAAGGTGGTACTCTATTTTGTTCATACAACTCTAGCAACTGATTGCTGACTTCTGCAAGGAATAAAGTCTCTAGTCAAAAAGGAAATATCTCTAATTAATTCAGAATTTAATGTGCAATGAAATTATAGCATTCCTATTATATACATCATCCCTCGACTTCCCTAATTTCAGTGAGAAATCAAATTTAATTCAAAACACAATCTTTAAAAAATAAAAAATAAAATTAATCCTGCATTCTAGCTAGGTGAGACTGCAATTACAAAAACATGATATTGATACTATCTCAAGACCACGACCCTGATCTGCATGCTGCTGTCCAAGGGAAATCTAAACACAGACCCTCCAATTGGCGTGGAGTGACATCAAACTCCTGCCACCAAACCTTCTCACCATCAGAAGGGAGCTTCACCTTGAGGAACTTGGCAGCAAGAAAAATAGCACCTGCTGCAATGTGGTGGGGCTTAAACTGCAAGCATAGAGAAGTCCGAAGCCTGCATGCCGCTTTCCCGTGTCAAAAAGAGAGGAGGAAAAATTGCCCAACGATCGGCACTATATCAGAACTATAACAAGCAAATATACCATACCCATCATTAACAAAATTCCGTGCAACTTGAGCTATAGCATTTTGAGCAACCTCAAATTTTTTTATTGCCTCAACAAGGGGTTTATATGGATGGAGTACATTGAGATCAAAAGCTAGAGTTCCAAGAATAACCCTCTCTCCCAATAAAATAAGTTCTTTTTGTTGTTCGTATACCTCCTGCAAGGGATACAACAATAACAAATAACATAGACAGTACAAAAACTTCAAACATTTCATGAAGATCAAGCTCAAGTAATAGTACCCCCAGTAAGAGAATCAATGGTAAATACCATTCCAGATCGAAATAGATAATAATGTTACGTACCATAGAAAATCATTATACACTAACTCGTCACAATACAATTTTCTTTAGCAATACGCCTCTAGAAATAAAAAAGGTCCAAACTCACGAGAAATAGGAACCAGACCCAGTAGCAGTATAGCCAATATCAGAGATAATGAGTACAACAACAAAGAACACACCTTTTGCTTGATCCTTTGCACAGCTGCAGGATCCTTCTTATGAATGATTTCATATGACACTAGTATGATATCTTTCAGAGGTCGAGGAGTTTCTTCAACTTTGCCAGCAAGGAACATACATACCGCGGCAATCGTCTGCAAAAAGAGCACAAGAATCACGCACAAACTATCAATTGTGCAAGCTCACTATCATAATTTTATTGTGATTTTAACAATCAAATTATGACGAATTCAATAAAAAGGCACAAAAGATACAAAAGATTAAATTACGTTATTTAATAAGAGCTAAGATAAATATATCATTTGTAAAATTAATGCAGCATTATTGTAAATATTTAAAAAAATTAATTATTGTATGGAACCGAATGGAATCGAACCCGAACGGTTTCACAATTAAATTTGGATCCGACGTTCAATTTACTAAATATCCAAAATTTCGAGTTTAGTTCAATTCTAAATAGAACTGAACCGGACCATGTCTAGCCCTATTAAGAAGGGTGAGGAAGAAAAAGAGAGAACAAGAAGCACCAAGTTTTTAAAGTTTAAACCGCAGCTTAGTATTCCACTGTCCTAAAAATATTAGATCAAAATTTCCATTTTGAAAATGAAAATACGTTTAGCCTTACAAAGTTATTCTAACATTAATTTCTTTTATTTGATTTATTGATATGTAAAGTTCTTAATAGTAGCCTTATGATATTTCAGATCTTAAAACTGGAAAAAAAAAATGGAATATGATGAAATACACCATAAAGGAATCAAAACCTTAACAAAATTAAAATTATGTGAGTTAAGGATTCTTATGTAATGATTTAAAAACTGCTAATTGAGAACATGTTCTTAATCATCCAATATCATTTTCATTTCATATTTTAAATATAGCTCACACAATAACTTCATCAAATAATTACCCAAAAAACTTAAATAAATAAATTGTTCTTTGTCCTCAAAATATGCAAAACTAGGACAAATAGAATCCTGAGTCATAATTTTTTAATGGAAGTAGGAAGGCAAGGAAATGTAAAAGAAAAACTGAGAAACAAAACAAGAAGACTTGGTAAGTAGAGTAACTGCAGTGCTGTGTTGCAACTGTAGCTGGCGAGTTTCTACTGTTAAATGAACAGTGTATACAGACCCCAATACGTACATAGTAGCTTTTTATTCGAACCCTTTTATTTTCATAATTCATCTTTTAACAAGTCAATCAGATGTACATCGTTTATAGATTTCTTGGGGTTTCTACTTTCCTTGTTTTTCTCCTCTTGTTTTTGGGGGAGCCTCTATGTGATGTTCATATGTTTTTGAACACTTCCTATTGAAACCAATCATCTTCGGGGAACAAAACAACGATAAGAGGACATAGAAAAACATGAAATACAAGTGCAAGTGCAGATAATCATACAAGAACAAGATGCAAATGAGTCATAGGAGCGGTTGGACCAAGGTAGAACTCAAAAATGGAGTAGCTTTTGATCCTGGAGTATTTAGGCAACCCATGGCAAGCCTTTCTCATGTAGAATTGGGCCTTCCAGATTGGAGCTTTTTTAGGCTCAGAAAATGAGCTTTTTGTAGGGTGTCTCAGTGATTTTGGCCACCTAAGATTACACTATATATATGATGTTAATTCATGCTTTTGAGCAGTTGTCGACTGTTGATAAATANTTTTTTTAGTTCCCTATGCACGGATAGTATAAATGCAACTGTTGTTATTTTTCATTTATAAAATATAAGTACCACATCCATCCAACGGCAACACCTCTATAAATCTATGATGCAACTCAGAATGAAATCAACCAGGATAGGAATGTGACAACATAGAACCTCAAGAAGAAAGAAAAGGATCTACCATCACACATCAAAATCTAACATGAAGATTTTTCTAAGTCTAGATATGACACCAAAATCACACCATATGGCCATGCATAACATTATGCATGAAAAATCTTGCACATATCTTCTCAAAGAAAAGAGTCAGATCATCTTCAGAAAACATCTTGAGATTTCTATCTGGAAAACACTGCTGCAGTAAGTCAGCCTGTAATGGGGAATTAGGAAAGTTCATGATGATTAAAAAAATTTGTTTCCCTGATTTTATTGCACAAACTACAAAAAAAACAAATAGTTGGTTAAATGTTTCATTCTCAATAGCTCCTGCAATTTCCAAAAAAAAACTTATGGTGGTCTGCAAGTTAGTTTGAAATCATGACAAACTGGATAATCAATTTTCTTTCTAATTCCAGACAGGTCATAACCTGGTTCACATAATTCGTACAGGTAGGATAGCTCTCCGGATAACTCGTGCAGACCAGCAACAGTGTTGTAGTCAGTTGAAGGGGTATAGGTTTTGTCCTTACTCGATTCCATCTTAGTTAGAAGAGGCCCCACTCAGGTTGCAAACTTTCTAGAGGAGTCAAGGATGTTATAATTATGGAGGAGGAGAAACGTTAAGGTTTATCAGAAAAAATGCTTGTCTTCCAAAAATAGAATGGGATTTTTGTGAAGTTGATCATTACGAGTGTTATTACATATTTGATAGGGAGGTTCACTGGCAAAAACACGGTGATTACTTGTTTAGTATGAATCTGTTAAATGACCATCCATAGAAATATCCAACAAGCTCTAGGGAAGACAGTCGAAGATGAAAATTAGTGGAATATGAGGATATGTGATCAAGGAGTCTCAACCAGAGAAGGAAGCAGTGAATGAACAGTACAGAAGATGGCGATGATAAAGACCTGGCATTGATGGAGAAGTCATCAGTAACTAAAAAAAAAAAAAAGCACAGAAATAGAAAAGAAAATGGTAAAAAAGGAGAAATGGAGAAAAGAAAGTGCAGCAGCTGGAGCAGGAAGTAAGGATTTCGATGAGTTCAGTGGAATATTAGGATGTGATCAAGGAGTCTCAACCAGAGAAGGAAGGAAGCAGTGAATGAACTGAAAGACGTCAGCGATGGCAGAGACCTGACATTGATGGAGAAGTTATCAGTAAAAAAAACCAAAAAAAAACAAAAATGCCGAGAATTTCAGAAGGAAAAGGAGAAATAAAGGAAACAAGGCGAAATGGGGAAAAGAAAAAGCAGTGGCCGGAGTGGGAAGTAAGGGTTTCATAGAGTTTATATCTATATTTCATCTTTCTTAGGATCAAATTTTTTTAGGAGAGTGAAAAGGATGAGGGAAAAGTCAGAAAACCAAAGGCATAGTTGCCAGCTTTAGTTTCCTACCAAACTCAGAAAGCAAGAAATTTTATGTTAGATTTTAGTTACATGACAAAAATATCCTACTAGATTGGGTGCTTGTAACTATTATCATGCTACGTAATCACTGAGTCTACATCAGCATCAGACTATAAGATTTATTAGCTATTGATGAAATAAATATGAAGTGAAAGAAAACACTTACCCTCCTATCATTTTTTGCATGGGACTGAAGCTGGAAGAAACGATGACAAAAGATTATTGCTGTAGCAATGGTTACCTGAGGCCTGCATCATAAAGCATACATCATTGTATTGAGGAAAAAAAATTGTATAGCTTTGATATAGTTAAGGGAAAAACTAAAGTGCAGCAAAATATTACTAAAGGGGTGTTGAAGGATGGATGAATATATATTGACATCATATTTTGATGGAGCTTGATATGTTAGATATACAAAATTCTGAACTATGTAGCACGGACACTCTAACTAGGGTAGCGTGTCCGTGTCCGACACGTGTCGGATACGTGTCGATACCGACACTCTTCAGACACTCTACAATAATCATTTTTCTTTCTTACTATAACTATTATATATTTTTAACTCAAAGTTTTTAATAAATAACAAATAAGTACTCATATTTAAAAGATTTCAACAAAAAAGAATCAATAATAAGTATAAAACTAAATTGAAACTATATAAATGAAGAATTTTAAAAATTTAATGAACGTGTCGACGACTTGTCGTGTCAGTACTTTTTTGAAAAACCACGAGTCGATGTATCCGACACGTATCGTGTCGGACACACGTGTCCGTGTCGGTGCATCATAGATTCTGAACATACCCACATGCATAAATTACATATTATCCCTTAACTTTCTTATTTTGTGGGTCAACTTATACAGCATAAATTCACAGGCTGTCAACTCTGGGTTTGGATCCAATTATCATCCATATTAATATTCCAATGTACATGATGATGCGTGTCGTGCGAATTTTAATCATCAAGTATTTCTCAACATGTCTCTAGCATGGAAGGTACCTCATTTCTCAGCATAATCAAAAGTAAACCAAAACTGCAAGATATAATAGAAGTGAATTCTAAAGCTGTTACAGATAAAATAATAATAGAAATCGCAGTTCAGAAATTGACATGCAAAACAATGCAAAATATTGCATCCATACAAGAGACAGAAAAAATGAAATAAATCATATACCATCCAAGCAACAAGGCTTACACTTTCAGCCTCATGCCTAGGTCTTGTAAAAAAGTACAGTATGACTTGCGTAGGTAAGTCTCTTTCTTCAAATCAATGCCATCACGTCTAGAAGGAGAATTTTCTTCAATTTCCTCCCTAGAGAAATACCAGCGGTCACCACCTTCTTGTGGCTTGTCCTCATAAATCCTATGATTTACGTCATGGACTCCATGACGAGAAGGCTCACCAGACAACAAACCAACCATTTCTAACTCCTTTCTCACACAAAAGTTATCAATAATTGATAAACAAGATCAGTCAAGGTAACAAAATATGTTCACACATCATCCATCAACGTCCTGTCAGCACACTAACAAAAGAAGCAAAAATTAATACATTAAACAATCTCACTTGAAAAAAAGGAAAAACGTATGGCATGAACAAACAGAAGGAAGCATGAATCCTTCACAAGTAAGAATAGAAGGCATTCAAAAATTCAAATTTATTCGCTAAATGAATAACAGACATATTCAATTTCATTCACAAATACATACACCTGATAAGTGCAATTTGTGTATTTATTTATGCCACATTATTAAACTTTTAAGTCGTTAATTTATTAATTTTTATCTAACTTAGGTTAACTTTCATTGTGTTTTTAGTGATGGACTAGTTTGAAGCATTTGGAAAAGAATAAAGGATTAATTGGCCATTTGATGAAAAGTTTGGAGATCATATTTCATACTTTGAAAGTTGAGGACTTGAAGAAAAATAATTTAATAATTGGGCCTCAATTGGACCTTGAACTGGAAGCAAATTGTACAAGTGGTTGAACCTTTAATTGGACTCGAACTCAAAGTGCCCTTGAGGATTGACTTTATAGACATTAAAAAAGGGCAATTGAGGAATTGGAGAGAATTCTTTGCGGAGTAAAACATTGGGCTGCGTGCAAATTGGAAGAGAATTGGAGTTCTTTTGTTAATCAAATGGGGCCTGATTTTATATATTGACACATACAGAAGCCGGCAGCTTGGAGAGTGGAATTAAAAGAAACGTTGCAGCTGACTTGGACTCTAACAAACAAATAAAAGTGGGCTGTTGGGCTGTTGGTTAATATATATACACACACAGATATATTACACACACACACAAAAAAAAAAAAAGGAAGAGGGGAGATTAACCTAGCAAAAAGAGGGGGGGACGGCTGGGAATTTCACAAAAAAGGGGAGATTATTACACGCCAACTGGGGGGGAATTAAGAAGGCAGCAACTTGAAGGAAGAAAAGAAAACAGTTGGGCA
>NC_036250.1:6662442-6671353 GCF_002742605.1 Olea europaea var. sylvestris
CTAATCATTTTTTGACGTTAACATATATAATTTTTTGCCAAAATGGTAACATGCTCCTTCTTATAATTGAGGAACAAAAAAAAAGGCTTCTGAACTCCACCATTAACGGTCAATCTTAACCCCTCCCAATAAATCGCACGTCATTGATTTTTCTTGTGCATTTATTGTTATACATATAAATTATTGCATATTGGGCTTTGCTATTGGACTTGGACAAGGCCTATAAATGCGCTCAGCCCATCTTCATTTCCTATATATGGGTGGCTTCATTTCATTCCAAATGTGCAGGTGCCGTCTACGTAGAGAGACAAGGTCAGGACTTTATTGGCTTAATTCTTTAGGTCTAACACATTGACCTCGTCTGTCGGAATCAATACTTTAACTATGTTCTAACCACATTCAAAAAGCGACAGAGCAAAGATGTATTTTTAAAGCGATTAGTTCTACTAAAAAACAAAGATAGCAACCACAGTCTCTTCAACAGAAAATAATGGAGATCAACTACGAGAATAATTGGAAAGTTTCTAAAGTTAGTAAAATTTTTCAGCGAGGGTTGGTCGTTAAAATGGCCATGGAAGGAAATATGAAAATCGTATGAGTTGGTCCAAAAAAAGCCCTATTCGCTCCCCTTTTTGTCGGCCATATTCATCATTTGGAACAATTCAATACCAAATGAAATAGAAAAGACTCAAGAAAAGATGAAAATGAAAAGGTGAACCATCGTTGTTTGATATTTCAAGCATTAAAAATCAAGCAACAAAGAGCATAAATGTAGCAAATTACTGGAGCCACAAAATTCAATTGAATGGGCTATCTGAGTTTTGAGTTGATGTGAAGCTAGTGGAGAAGATGGATTATGGAAACGGTTTCTAGAAAATCAAAAATCTGATGCAAATCAACCCCTTTTTACCGTCTACCAAAATGCTTGATGAAATACCCAAATAAAAAATATTCATTAAGATGATAGATTAACTCTGTTAGCAATCAATGAAGAGGCAGTCGCTGCATTTATGAAAAATTCCGGTGACCATCGAAAAGGCGATCGTCGGCATTACAACGAATTTCATTCCCTGGTTCTTGCTTTTGTCCACTAGTACAAAATATTAAATTGTAGGCAGGACAAGATTGAAGGTGTGTGCAAGTTTCCAACCTCTGGACAACCCATTTTCAGCTTTTGTAGATTGATTTGCTTGCCTAGATAATAAATTATCCTTTTTATTAGGGGAATTTGATAAAAAAAACTCAGTCAAACAATGTTATTTGTAAAATAACCTTCCTTCAATGTTATTTGATAAAATAGCCTCCACTTAAAAAAAACAATAAACAAATAAGATCAAATGTCTAAAATACCCTCACCATTGAAAAGACTCAAATACCCATTTCAATCCAATTAAATCCCTCAAATCATCAGCAAAAATCAGTGGACGGCTTTCCTGGTGGATGCTTCCTTAAAATCTTGTTATTCATTGCATTCTTCATCTATCTTCTCTAATATTTTGAGCATTTTAACAAGGATTTTGGTGTCTACATTATCCACATTGAAATTTCTACTATATTTAAAGAAAGAAGAAAGGTATTTTTAGAAATCTCATTTATATTGGTATTTTTATTGTTGAATATAGTATAAAATGATATTTTAGTTGATTTTATTTTCGCATTTGGTGTATATTTGCATCGTCCGCAACTATTGGACGATAACGACACTCCAGTCGTTATTAGTAGTTCAGAACGACACTACAGTCGTTATATACCATGTAAAACGATAGTACAACCGTTATCTGTTATGATCTGTCCATTATTGATGATATATTGTGGTTACTTTGATCATTCAAATATGGTAACTATTTTCATATTACTTTGATATATACTTGAGTAAATTATTTAACTTTTTTTTTTTTTTACAGGTATGGATTCTGTAGAAATGATATGGGTACAAGTATGCTATTTTGTCGAGTTTAAAAAGACTGAAGAAAGCAAATGGACATGGGATTATATAGGAAACGGTGAAGAAAATGTGGATATTCTTTATGTTCCATCTAGCATTTCGTATATAGAGTTGTACAACAAAGTGCAAGAACTTGTTAATGTGGATTCAAAGTTATATGAAATTGAGATGATGTCCCTTAATCCTGGAATGTCTAAGTTTTCAGTTCCACCACAAAGGATTAACAGTGACATGAAAGTGAAGTGGTTTCTTTCTATTTGTAAAAAACATCCTCTTTGCGTGACTATTTCGACTAAAGTTACAGGTGAATGTGATAGTGTAAGGGAGTTTGAAAGAGATTGTGGAGTAGAAACTAATGGTGAAGTAGAAAAGGGAGATGTGAGCCATCAAAATGAAGTTGAGCTATATGATGGCGATCATGGAAATGATAACGTAGAAGAAGGAAACTCTGTGGATTGGGATAACTTGCATATAATTCAAGGTAGTTCCGAACAACAAGATTTCGAAGATAAATCTCCTCCGAGAAATGAAAACAATGTTGATTTCTCCATGGAAGAGGACATTATTGGTACTTTAACACAAGTCCTGTGTTCAATTCCTTATAGATCATCAGTTAGGATTCCAGAAAATGAGGATGTACATGATGATGAACTATTTCCAACTAAAAGTGCTTTGATATCAAAACTCCAGCTACTTGCCATGAAGTACCAATTTGAATTTAAAGTGAAGAAATCAAATAAGAGTGTTTATACAGTCGTTTGTGTTGAGAAAATTTGTAACTGGCGTTTACGGGCAACGAGCATAGCTGAATCTGAGATTTTTCAAATACGAAAATATTCTAGCCATCACATTTGCTCTATGAGTGTTCGTCGCAGGGATAATAGACATGCTACCTATTCGGTAATTGGAAAACATGTAGCTCCAAAATATCATGATGCCAACATAGTGTACAGACCAAGAAACATTATCAATGACGTTCGTCGAGAGTTTGGCATAACTATAAAATATCACAAGGCGTATATGGCCAAAGAATTTGCTTACAAAGAGGTTCGAGGTAGCCCTGATGATAGCTATGCAAAGTTACCAATGTATTGTCACATTCTGGAGAAAAATAATCCTGGTACGTTGACCTTTATTGAAACCGATAATGATGGACATTTCATATATTTTTTTATGGCATTAGGACCAAGCATACGTGGATTTCTCTCTTCAATTCGACGGGTAATTTGTGTGGATGGAACATTTTTGAAATCTAAGTATCGAGGTACGTTACTTGTTGCCACATGCCAAGATGCAAATCGTCAAATTTATCCACTTGCGTGGGGCATAGTGGATTTAGAAAACAATGACTCATGGACTTGGTTCTTTCAGAAGTTACGACAAATAACCGATGACACAGACGAGCTAGTCTTTATATCTGACAATGCAACAAGCATATCAAATGGTTTCAACAGCGTCTATCTTAACGCACATCATGGACATTGTATATGGCATTTGCAAACTAACTTGAAGAGCAAATTCCCTCGCATAGATATTGTGCCATTGTTTAGAGCTACTGCACAGGCATAGAGTTTGGCAAAATTTGAGATTAATATGCAAGCATTGTGCAGTCTACACGAGAAAATCAGAGAATACTTAGAGGAAGAGGTTGGCGTGGAGTATTGGTCAAGAGCACATTTCAATGGAATCAGATACAATACTATGACCACAAACAATGCAGAATCATTAAATTCATTGTTGAGAAGTGCTCGAGAATTTCCTATACTTGCTTTGATCGAGTATATCAGGGAAAAGATGCAGAGTTGGTTTCATGATAGGCGCATTGATGCCAAAAAATGTACAAGCTATCTCCCCCCGCCAATGGAGGAGAAAATGTACGATAGGTATAATGAGTCAAAAGGTTTTGAGGTAAAAGCTCTTAGCCTAGATGAAATGCAAGTGAGTGATAAAATAGAAAGTTTCATTGTTAATTTGGAGAGGGGGACATGCACATGTAAGGAATTTGATCTGGACCAATTTCCATGTGCACATGCAATTGCAGTAGTAAGGGATGTTGGAGACAACTGTTACAGGTTTTGCTCTCCATTTTATAGCACTTCTTACTAGAAACAAGCTTATTCTGAATATATATATCCACTGTCAAATGAGGTGGACTGGAAAATTCCCGATAGTGTTCGATCAAGAAAGGTGATACGACCGTTGACACGAAGAGGAAGTGGACGTCCACCAAAAAAAAAGGAAACAATCAGCCGGAGAGGTGCGCAAGTCTCGTAAGTGCAGTAGGTGTTTGAAAACTGGGCATAACCGTATCACTTGTACAGATCGTGTACCACTTAGCGAGAGACATGAATGATGAAGATAAAACCGCACATCTGTTGAATTTTGACTTTTATGATGTGCTTCTTTTGTAGTATTAAAAAGGACGGTGGTGTTATGATGTACTGCTTTTGTCATTCCTAAATGTAAACTATTTAAAATCTTTGGAATGATTCATTTTGTCATTATCTTAGAATCGATAAAGCCATAATGGCATATATATTTTGTTGTCATATCGAAACATCACTGGTGCCGTTTTTTGTATTTTACCCAGAAAATATAAAAATATTGTTCAGAAATTAAACATTATTGATTTAATGACAATTTATTTATAAATATATAAGTTATCAATTATTCGTATTGTGTTTATATAACTAACGACACTTGTGCTGTTTTCAAAAACAGTAACAGCACTAGTGTTGTTCTCATTTATCATGTTGTCCAAGTAATGCGAGTATCTCTCAAATGTTGTGAGTAGCATGTCCATCTCGTGACTCAAATGAGCTAAACTTGTCGAATACAGGGGCCCGAAAGGCTCGTGGCTGCTCAAACTCGTGTTTATTGACAGAACGACACAAGTGTCTCGAGACTCAAATGAGTTAAACTTGTCGAATATAGGGGCTCGAAAGGCTCGTGGCTGCTCAAACTCGTGTTTACTGACAGAACGACACAAGTGTCGTTTAACGACACTTGTGTCGTTCTGTCTATTTCTCCCATTTTTCGCTTCATTTCCTCCGCGTCGACCTCGAAGATCGGACCTCCTAACTTAAGGAAGTCAGAATTATAGATTACGTGACGGATAGTGAGGGAATTGGCATGCATTTCGGTGAAATCACAAGTCACCATCCACATTCGTTAGAAAATCAAACTAATGAGGGTATCTCCCAAATCTGAAAATTAATATTTAACATTTATTTTACGCTTATATTGACAAAATAAGGTAAGTTGTTTGCAAATACTACCGGTGTCATTCCCGTTATTAATTTTGTCAGAATAACGGCAGTTTTGTCGTTCTCAATATCTTTTCAAGATCAGTAACGACACAAGTGTCGTTCTCGTAGACTTGTAAATCTAACTTCTAATGAAATAAAAATGCAAATCTGAAAATTTAATATTTAATATTTTGTTAACGCTTATATTGAAAAAATACGGTATTTGTTTGCAAATACGGTAAGGTGTCATTCCCGTTATTATGTTTGTCACTATAACGACAGTTGTGTCATTCTCTATAAGTGGTAACGACACTTGTGTCGTTCTTATGAATATGTTTGTGTCTTTATAACGCTACTTGTGTCGTTCTCCCTATCTTTTCAAAATCAATAACGACACTAGTGGTGTTCTCGCATACAATGACCGAACAACATAACGACAGTTATGCCGTTCTTTTGGCTTTTCTTTCATATCATTAACGGCACAAGCGCCGTTCTCAAGAACAAAACTTGACCAAAACCCTAAACCAAATTACCATTTTCATAGAAATGCATAAGCACATTTAAATGAAAGACATAAAAGCTGTCACTTCAATTAACATTCAACTTGAAGGATTTACTAGGTTGCAAAATCAATCTCCAAGGTCTAAATACAAAAATAACTTCAAAACATTCACTAAATCTACGGATCAAAGTGCCATGCAAATATCTCTGCAGCTAATTTGTTCCTCCAAATAGACATATATTCCGGACGAATCAAATCCATATTCAATTGAGCTTGTAAAAACTCAATGAATTTCACTGTGAAAAGCCCACAATCAGACCTACAAATTCATAATGGGAAAAAAATTAGATAGACATGAATTAGACGAAAGAAGTCAAAGATATTGGTGCTAAATGTTATATTCAACCAAGTTTACCCGTTTGTTTGTTCAGGAACTACAACCCTCTGATAACGAAACATGCTGGTGCTGAATTTTTCTTCACGCGCTATGTGTTCCTTTATCAACAAGGGAATTACCACTTGAATAGGTTTCATGCATTCGGCCAGCTGAGCAGCGCGGATGTGTTTTGGCAAACTATCGTAAATGTAAATAGTTCGCTCCGTCAAATCAATCTTCAGTGCAAACCAATGAGAACCCGGTACACAGTAAGGAACATACAAAAATTTACAGTTACTCCAGTGTTTACCGAGCACCGGTGAAGCCCCTTCAACATAATCGACGAGCTCTTGGTCAAATACATAGTTACCATTTTTCTTTTTACGTGCACCCATTTTTAGGTAGGCTTTTTTCACAAGTTGCCAAAAATAACAATCCAATATAGCACAATCTTGCTGAAATATATGTGGATATGTCACTGCCCTTTCCCTAATGTGGTATAAGGCCGAGTCGATATGCTGTACACCAAAACATGATTAATTAAATGCATTTTTCAGTAAAAATAATTCTAATATACAAATATTACTTACATCATCGATAAGCCACCCGTCATCTTTCAATAGTTCATCAAAGAATTTCCTTCGCACTTCACAGATAGCCAAGGTTACTGTATCACTGTGACAACAATAATATCAAACTAAGCTAACTTGCAAATTCGAAATTACACCCTTCACTACGCCAACCACTGGAATAAAATAAATTACCTTGTGGATGCATTTGCCAACCACTTGTTGAGGTCTTCAACTTTTGCAGGATCTACTTCCCTTAAAGGGTCATATGCTTGAATGTTCAACAATTTTCTCCTCTTTAAGGGATTAGTGTATGGAGAAAGCAGCACGGCTGCTCTTCTCTTAACTCGATGCCCCCTTCCTACAGGCAATTCAGAATTCGGATCCTCGATGACAATGATTTCATTACTAGGTTGGCAAACATGCGAAGATGTCGAAGGCTTCTCATAATCATCTACAAAAGTTGATGGAACACAATTCATTCCATTTTAACACACAAGATTGAAAAGTGAAATATTGAAACGTAAATTATTTGTACCTTTGTTAGATATGTTTGAATCCTCTTTTGTCCTAGCCACCTTCTCTGTGACATCATCTTGTCGAGCTTCCTCGGTTCGAAAGGTCTCTTCAGTCCAGACTAAAGGCCGTTGTTGGTACAAAACTATAGCAGATGAAGGATCTGGCAGAAATCCTACAAATGGGACCCAACATAAAAATCCTACAAATCCAACAAACGGAACCCAACATAAAAATTATTTGTAACTTATTGCAAAATGTACAAGAGAGAATATACCATCATCATATGTAGGAAAAGCCTCAGATTGCTTATTCGGTGTGACTTCTTCATGAAAGCATTCTTCAATAATTACCTCATCTCGCTCTCTTGTCTCTTTGTTCTGTTGATTGCCTTTACTAAAAGCACGATCATCAAATTTGCTTCTTTCCGACTGAACTCCACCTTGTCCAGCCAATTGGAGAAATAAATCAATTTTCCTTTCTACTCGATCGAAGCGATCTGACATCTCGCCTCGGAGCCTCTCTTCAACACCTCTTATTTCTTGTTTTATTATATGAGTGATATAGTCATAAGAAGGTGGGGGTCGTCTAGCTGTCTTGGATGAATGTAGATGGCTAGACATAGATGGTCGATCTGATGTCTTAGGACATTGTGGGCGAGTGAAACTTGACCGAGCATCATCACTCTCAGCCTTCATCCTTGGAAGCAACTTTTTCCAACTTAGGATCCGCTTCACTATCAAAAGGTCCGGATTCCTTCCAGAACGGCTCCAGCAATTCATCGTCTGTAGGATTAAGCGTACAATGTACCTCTATCTGAAAAAACAAGAATGTATAATTATTCAGCAAATTGTTTTATTATAATTATTGATACGCCATTTACATTTTGATAAATAAAACTTACATTTGACGATTCAAAAAATGTGCAAAGTGTTTCCCCCCTAAGTTGCTTGGACATTTCCCAGCTTATCATTCTTGGAATTCTGGAATCGACTGTTACACGACCGAATTTCTTTCCAACACCGGGAATTGCTTCAAATGCCCAAATCTGTACAATCATAAATTTAATTTTTAGTAACATAATTAAATAAAATGTAAAGTTTAAATGATTTTAGAACATATTACCATGATTGCAAATGGAAATCCATGCAGAGAATACGGATATCGCTGAGAAGTTGTATAACCCTTCAACATGTCTCCCAAATTACGTTTAAAAACCTTAATAGTGTACTCGTATGACTTTCTCCCCCATGAATAGTTGTTAAATCTATCGAGATCATCCACCAAATAAAACAACCATGGGTTAACAAATGTATTCTCCTCTGCTGCCAAAACCACGTACATCAATATGACGAGGAGGCCCAACTTATATTTATCATTCTTATGCTTGCAGCGTTTGAAAACTTGTAACAATAAACCTCTCTTTATTTTGCCGTTGCTACGCTTAAAACGCTCTTTCACGAGTCTACAATTTTGCCCTAGCTTCGGATCCTCGTTCTCCAAATCCCCCGCTTTAAGCCCAGTCACCAGTGTGAATTCTTGCAATCCAAATCTTGCAAGCTTGTCTCCAACCTTAATAAATACTTCATTTTCTTTTGAGGTACTTATTGACCTCAGAATCAATTGGTGAACTAATTGGGATGCAAGTTTTATCTTTCTTAGGCATAACAAATGTCCAAAGCAGGAATTGGTTAATAGGTCCTGATGCTTTTCATCTAAGCTATAGAAAACTTCATCGATCAATTTCATTCTACA
>NC_036250.1:6671655-6673215 GCF_002742605.1 Olea europaea var. sylvestris
CTTTTGTATTGGTCAAAGGCTATTTCACCAAAATCATTGCCCAGTCCGGCTATCTGGGCAAATTCCCCTTTTTATTAGCCTTTTTGGCGGTTTGATGTACCGCCGGTACGTGCATCTACTCTCTTGAAACAGGTCAACCCATCTGTGGCCCATAACAAATGAGACTATTATATTCTGGGGGCTTGCTGGAGGTATAAGTTTAGGTTATATAAATATTGGGCTGCCATTTATTATGAATGAAAGAATTGGACCTATGAATTTCCTTGAACCTCATTTTATATTAAATGTGCCCTTTTTTGATATTTAAGATGGTGCTATATTTGGGCCGTTGCCATATACTCTCTCTCAAAAATATACCAACTCCACCAGGCCTCATAGATTTTGTTTGAGAAAGGCCAATTTGTCAATGCTATATTTGGAGTAGAAGAGCAACCAAGTCAGCCCACTATCACTTATGGAAAAGGGATATATTTCTTTGGTCTCCAAAGTTAGTTGGGAAGTGTAACCAATTAAAATGGTTGCTGGAATGTACTGGCTTTCTTTTAATTTGAAAGAATGATTTGATGTCCACGCCTATGGGTGATTTGGCGTCCACATCTCTGGGTGCTCTATGTGTGGACAACCATATCTTGCATATTTAGTTCCAATTTAAGGATTTTAGGACTGTCAAACTATTATCTCACCTGCTAGTTATAAAGCATTTTTACCAATTAATTTATTTGAGTTTTCAAGCGATTCTCAATGTTGTCAAATAATTCTTCTTCGCAGAATTTCAACGGGGTGATGATGGAGCTTAATTTAAATCTTGGAAATGAGTTATCTTTGCCCCACATATCTTAGAAATGGCTATTGGCACACACCATGTATTTAGCAAAAATTCATTGTCTTGATTTCTCTTATTTAAGGACTTTTGATCATCTTCTCTATTATTTGAGGAGAGCCCATAAGTCCTCCTACATCGAGGCTAGCTCATGAATTCCTTATTTATTGAAGATAAGTCGAGCTTGTGGTTTTCTTATTTATTGAAGTGAGCCTTTGCTTGTAACATCTTATTATCAAAGGCGACGATTGGGAGTTCTCGTTCCTTGAATAAAGAAAGAAGCAGCATTTTATAAGTCCTCTTTCCTTGAATAAGGGAAGAGGCGGTACCTTATAGTCCTCGTTCCTTGAATAAAGGAAGAGGCAGTATCTTGGAGTACCACGTTCACTGAACAAATGAAGAGGCGACATATCTTGAAGTACCTCATTCCTTGAATAAAGGAAAAGTCAATTTATCTTGGAGTACTTCGTTCCTTGAATAAAGAAAGAGGCAATATTTTGAAGTCCTTGTTCAAGGAAGAGGCAAATCGCCAGACGTGTCTGCACTTGTAAAAGAAGCCTTTCCTGGCCTTATTCGCTAGATGTTTATTTTCCATCTCATCAGATACTTATTCCTAGCTTTGCAAGATGCTTATTCTTCGTCTCTCACTATCGTCGAGTTTAACTGTAAGACCTTTTTTATCCAAGACCACTCATAAGACTCCGATAGTTCGAGAGCTATCAACGGGATATTTATTCCCC
>NC_036250.1:6673315-6734264 GCF_002742605.1 Olea europaea var. sylvestris
TGAGATTCTTACTGGGGGTTCCCGTGTGTTTCTCCTGCCTCGTACGGCTTTTCCTTCGACCATTCCACTTACTTCTGCCTTTCGTTCGACCTCTACTTCTACTTCTGCTCCTGGGGTGGCTGCTTTGCCTGTTGACCCCATGGTGACGCTTATGGGACATATGTCTACTTTGGTCGAGCAGCAGGCTCGTATGATGGGAGAGATCACGCAGTTACGTGCTGCGTCGGAGCGTCAGTCAGCTGAGCTTTCTTCTTTTCGCCGTGCTCTTGCAGTGTGTCAGCGTCATTTGCGTTGGATTCGTGATAGTATGGAGGAGGACACGGGTGCTGAGAGCGGAGCTGAGTCTTCAGATGCTGGTGGTGTTGCATCGTAGTTAGTTAGTTCATTGTTTTGACCTTTGTCCTTTGTGACAAAAAGGGGGAGTAGATGTTTGGATAGATAGATTGATAGATCTTCAATTTTTTGGTAATTGTGTAGATCGATAGATCTTCAATTTTTTGGTAATTGTGTTATACTTCATGACTAGATTAAGTTTTTTTGATGTTTTGGCAATATTAATGTATGTTTTTGGTGTTTTTGACTTACATTATTATTGCTTCTTAATCTGGTTAATGACATATGATCGATTTCTTATTTACTGTTTCCATTTCATATGCTTTTACACTTGGTATTTGAGTTTGTGATTTTCAGGAAACAAGTTCAACAAGAGATTGCTACTTTAGTTGAATAGATAGATTGTTTGGAGTCATGTTTATTTTTGTCCTTGACTGTCATATGTATTTTTGTCACAGAATGTCAAAGGGAGAGTTTGTTAGGAAGATGTGTAATTGGCAATCTGTGACCAAAAGACCTATTTGTCAAAATTGTAAAGTCAATGACTAAATTGTACAGGTCAAATAGTTCAGGGACTAAAGTTGCAATTTAGTAAAGGTCATAGCATAGGTCTAGGGTAAAGTGGGATGCTTTGAAGATGCAAACGGTGCGTTGATGTCGCTGGAGTTTCGCCCTGACCTTGCTAGAGCCAAAATTGCAGAACTGACATCGCTGGAGTTTTTCTGGTCTATCGCCTGAGCGAAGGTACGTCGCTCGAGTTTCGCCAGGACCTCGCTCGAGCGACTATGTTATCTGGCCTTTGGTAATTTTAATGCCTCACGAATTTTTAACGTCCTATATTACCAAATTCGACCTACTATATAAACAAAACGTCCGATTTTCTAATTTGACCTTTAGCAAACATTAAAACAACAATTCCTCTCAACTTCCAAAGGATCAAGAACCAAAATAAATTCATCTTTTTCATCTTTGATTCTAATGGTTCTTTGAATAAAAACATCAACCCTCACAAAACCAAAAAGGCATTTCCTAGTGTTAAGCATTTGCCTTTTGATTTTTATAATAAATGAGTTATTTTGGAGAATTTTTTTAGCATTTGCAATTTAATTTGAAGGGTGATAAGTGTATTTTATACACTTATTCAAGACTTTAAAACGATGATATTTGGTTGCTTCTTGGATGAATTATGGTCTAAATTATCGCATTTGTTAAATAGGTAAAATTCAATGACGGTACAAGAAATTGAAGGAAATAAGCAAAAGTTGACAAAATTGGAGAAAATGGCTAAGTTGTAAGAGATTCAAAGTTCGGGGACTAAAGTGTAAATACTCAAAAATTGTGTCGAACCTCCTGATGAAAATTCAAGAGTGCTTGAAGTCAATTGGATAAAGAAAGACATCAAATGGATGAAATATAATCAAGTAAGATCACACATCAAATTCCAATCGAAAAAACGTATGCACTGTTTTCAGACTCAAATTGAGACCCACTTTTGACGTAGCAAATGATTGAATTTGAAAATAGACAAATTGTAGTTCTTTGAGTTAGTTTTCCAACGCATCTTGAATTGCCCCAATCGGTCATCGTAAGAAAACATTATGATAAAAAAAAACTGAATGTTGTTCAATGCAATCGAAGTTGATGATAGCGCTCGAGCGCTATGTTTCTGATTTTTTCTCGAAATTCAGCGCTCATGCACCCAATCACAACGCCTAGGTGCCCTGCTATCGTCAAGTAGGGTTTTTTAAGTGAAATTCATTTTTTTAAAAGCCCAACTCAACTAAAATTCTTTCAAGGCTTGAAGAAGACATAAATATAACCTTAAAAAAGACAATTGGAAAGGGGGGATTCACACATTGGGAGCCTTCATTATTCATAAAAAACCTCAAAAAAATTGGAGAAAAGGGAGAGAATTCAAGGGGCCAAAAGATCAAGGGATTGAATCTACTTATTAGGAGGAAAACACATGCAATTGGGGATTGAAATGAGGTATTCAAGGGAGAACAATATCAAACAATCCAAATTTTGAAGCATAAATTGAAAGATGAATAAAATCTTGGTGCAAGATTGATTTCTTATTCTATATTCTTATTCAAAACTCCATGATGTCTTCCATAATAACTTCTTGTTTTTCTTTCATTACTGTGAGTAGTTAAATCGAATTTTAGGGCAAACAATATAATCTATTTGGGACCATTTATTTCTTTTATTTGAGATTCTTGTTCGTTATGATTATATGTGTGGATTTTAATCATGTTCTTAATACTTTGAATTTTCTGGGCAATTATTCAATGATTTCGTGAACAATAATTGTGTAGAGATGCAGATTCTTGTTTAGACCATATATTAAAATTTGGTAAATTAATATAACATGCAGAGATACATATATTAATTGCTGCGATCATATATGAATTCTTAAAACCAATTTTTCATTTTATTAAGTTTGATTCGCATAGAGATATGGAATTGAAATAGTTAAATAGGTCCAATGAGAATTTGAGAGGGGTAAATTGAATACAATGGGAGAATTCGACTAAACACAACCTTAGATTTTATGAATCTTGATTTAAGACTTAAAAGTGATCAATATATTATATTGTTCCGCCCTAATATTCATTTATTATTTGAATCCTCAATTATTCTTTGTGTTCATCCACGTATTATTAGGTAGTAAGATTCAAAATAATAACAATCATTGTTTTTGTTTATTTGAATTCTCAATTATTCTTTGTGTTCTCTCCATTCTGTTAGGTCCTTAACTTGCTTCTATTTGGCACTTTGTATATGTGACCCTTAATTTTCCTCTCCCCACCACCTTACACCTTTCTTCCTTTACACTTTCATATATCAAGGAGTTGATAAATGTATTAAATAGTTGCTTATTTTTAGGGGTGCCACCTTTACTTTTTGCCTCCAAATTTCTCCCATCTATCCTCGCAAAGCGCCAAAGGTGAAATGCAAGACAAAGGTAGACAAACCCTTAATTTCTTTCTATTTATTGACTAATATTGCAAAGCTCCATTGATGGAATGCATGTTGCGGGTGTACCATCCGAACATTGACTTGAAAGGAAATATTTGCCTTAACATTCTTCGAGAAGAATGAAAGCCTATGCTGAACATAAGCACATTATTCATGGCATGTATACTTGGGAAGCAATGAAATTTAAATTTGTAATATCACTAATTGGAGGTAGTGTATGCACAGAAACCAAATCACAAGGATGCTCTCAATCCCGATGCAGTTGCTGCGTTGAGAGACAACCCAAAAATGTTTGAATCGAACAGGAAAAGGGCAACGGCGGGTGGCTATGTGGGACAAACTTTATTCTCTCGCTACCCATGGGCGGACCCAAGGGGGGTCACTTGACCCTCCAACTTTTAAGATTTTCCCTTTTATTTTTTTTCCTCTAAAGTCATGTTTGGTATCGATTGAAATTTAAATTTTAATTTAAATCAAAATTAATAATTAATTTTAATAACATATTTCTTGAATTCCTTAACTTTTAAAATTTTATCAAAATTTACTAAAAATCAGACTTTAATCCCCACCAAATAGAGACAAAATAACAATAAATTTGAATTTTCTCTCTTTTTTATTTTCATTGCTCTATCCTATTCTCTCCCTCAAACCTTTTATCACAATCATAACTCTTCTAATTTTTTAAAATTTGTTTATAATTCCTCTACAATTATCACATCTACTAAAAATTTTTACTTTTCAATCAAATTTTTAACTAATTAGAACCAAAATTTGCATTTTCTCATATTCTATTTGCGTATATAGCACGTGACTAAACTGATTATATAAATTTAACTTATATATAATGAATTGTATTTATTTGACTGATTATTAGTATTGAATATTGGTTATTTGTTTTTTCTTTCGATTATTTGAATTGATTGTTTGTATCAAATATAAAATTTTTTAAAACATAAATATACACTTTCTTGTGGTAAGCAAAATATTATTAAACTTATTGTTTAAAATCAAATAGATGAAAATTATTAGCAAAATATTAATGAAGAAGTAGTTTTAAAATGTAAACCTACATTTTTTCGAGTCAAATATAAATCATTCCAAAATAAAAAACAAAATATCCGATTTGTACAAATTTTGATTGTGCCCCCCTAACTCAATTTCTCTACGTCCACCCCTGTCGCTACACATAGTATGTAAGCTCCCGTTTGGCCCCCGTTAATTACCATTCCATTATATTTCATTTTTTTCTCTTATTTTCAATCACACAATTTTTCATAAAATACTTTTCCTTTTTTTTTTTCAACCACTCATTTTTTAAAAAAAAATATTATTCCACCCATTTTCTTTTCCACAAAATGGGGGCCAAACGGTAACTAAATCAGACGTACAAAATTTCATAGGAATCCATGTGATGTAATTGAGACATTATGAATTCATGTTAATGTAGCTTTGTGCTTGGAATTTATTTTTAAGATTAGCACATTAGAGCATTTTAAAAAAACTCTTTAAATATGAGATGGTATATAATTTAAAGAGTCAACATTTAAAATTATACTCCAAAAGACTCTTTTAATTAATATTTTAATTCAAAGAATGGGTAAACTCATTCTCTATAATTAAATTCATTTAAAGTGTTTCAATTTTCAATGTAGAAAATAATAAAATAATTTTAAAAAAATAGTTAAAATAAAATATAGAGAAAAATAATAAATATTTTTGGGAGTAATAAAATTAAATGTTAAATATAAAGAATTTGTTGGAGTACTTCAAAATTTTGACTCTCTAAATTTATATATGCTTTTCAAAATGATAGAATGTACTCTTTAAAAATAGAAAGTGTCTCCAAGAGAATCTTTAAACATAAGATTCTCTCTATTTTAAAGACCAACTTCTAAAATTTTGCTTAAGAGGTTTTTTAAATTAACATTTGAAAATAGAGACTAAGTTCGGTCAAACTCTCTTTTTATAACTAAATACACTCAAACTATTTCAATTTTAATGTAGAAAATCAGTATAATAATTTGGCGAGAAGTTAATGGAAATAAAAGATGGAGAAGAAAAGACATAGTAAATACTTTTTGAGAGTAGTAAAAGTAAGTGATAAAAATAAAGAACCTTTTGAAGCATTTAAAATTTTTTGCTCTCAAATTTATTAATAATTTTTAAATTACTAAATATGCTCTTATATACATTGTCATAAACATGGCTCTAGTGTTTATTTCTTTGATTTCTCATCAATAAGAAAAACACAGAATTATCCTAACAATCATGCAAGTGGTACATAATTTTTTGTACCTTCACCCTTTCACATGGGATGGGGCCTGTTTGAATAAAATATTCGAGTGGAGTCTATCCATGTAAGAGGATGGACACAAAAAATTATCTATTACTAGAATTATTCTTATCCAAAATTAACTGACCAAATAATTGACGTGGCAGCATCTGATTGGGTGGTTGACCAGTTAAACACCCGAGGAGACAACTCTGGTCCAAATCTGCCAGATATTACAAAGAAAAAATATTCGTTCTTAATAGCCATTCTTTTGAAAATTTTCTTACAAATACCACCCCACCCCATGCCAACAATAACTATTCACTTTATCAATTCACACCCTTGCTTTTTTCCGATCTGAGGACCCTTTTTGTTATTTTGTTATTGTTTGAATCGAAAGGGTCAAAAAAATCAGGCGGGCCTACTGAAAATCACTCGGACAGGAAATATGGTATATTGATTTACACTATAAACTTCCTGTTCCAAGAACATTATCTGTCAAAATACATGCACACAGATTCTTCCACACTTGTAAAAGGCAGGGGGAAGCGTATTCCTCGTGAGTACTGCAGTCCCAGCAACGCAATATACGCTACTATTACCTACGAACCCCACCCCTCATATTATATATACGGACAACGGAGAGAGGGAGAATATAGAGCTATATAATTTTTTTTTCTTTTTGGGTGCGTGTGTGAGTTTTAGGAAGAGAAATCCAAGAGAATGATGTGGGAAGCTGGCGGATCATCGGCATCGTCTTCAGCAGCTGGTATTGGAGGTGATGGTGGTTGTGGTGGTGCAGGGAGGAGGAAACCATCTTGGAGAGAAAGGGAGAACAACAGGAGGAGAGAGAGGAGGAGGAGAGCAATAGCAGCCAAGATTTATACAGGATTAAGGGCACAGGGGAATTACAATCTACCAAAACACTGTGATAACAATGAAGTCTTGAAAGCTCTCTGTGTTGAGGCTGGTTGGATCGTGGAGCCTGATGGCACCACCTATCGTAAGGTGAACTTTTCTGTTTTCCCTTTTATTGTTTACCTTTTCTTTCTGTATATCTGTTTTTTTTTTTTTTTTTTTTTCGTAGTCAATTTTGCTTTGATTTGTTTAGATCTATAGATTTTGGATGTGGGTTTGCCTTATTTGCTTTGATTTTCCTTCGATTTACTGATTTTGCATTTGTAAGGTGAATCGAATTAAAACCAGATTTCCTTTTTTCTTTCCTTATATTTATATTTAAGCACGTATTTTCTGTTAATTTTTCTCATTTATTTGTCTATTTTGAGTCTTATTTATTGTAAACGAATTTCTTTTATAAGTTTAATTGTCATTTTCTGCATAAGGGAAAAATGAGAAAGATTTATTGGGTGAAAAGAACAATTGAAGTAGTTAATTTCAAAACCTAGTTCCTTTTAATCAGCCAGAATATTCTAGGTGTAAAATTTCTGAATTGTGAAACTCAATTGTATCCTTTAATTTGGATTTAGAATTCAATGAATGAATGAAATCATCTCTGAATATTTCGATTTGTTTATGTTCTTTAAGTTGGAGCATTTCTCTTTAAAGATGATATACTTTTCAAGAATACTAATGTAAAAGAGGTTTGGATTTGCATATGATACAGGGATGCAAGCCACCTCTAATGGAAATGGGAGGCACTTCAACCAACATCACTCCTAGTTCATCCCGAAACCCAAGTCCACCGTCCCGTAGTTATCAATTTTGCTTTGATTTGTTTAGATCTATAGATTTTGGATGTGGGTTTGCCTTATTTGCTTTGATTTTCCTTCGATTTACTGATTTTGCATTTGTAAGGTGAATCGAATTAAAACCAGATTTCCTTTTTTCTTTCCTTATATTTATATTTAAGCACGTATTTTCTGTTAATTTTTCTCATTTATTTGTCTATTTTGAGTCTTATTTATTGTAAACGAATTTCTTTTATAAGTTTAATTGTCATTTTCTGCATAAGGGAAAAATGAGAAAGATTTATTGGGTGAAAAGAACAATTGAAGTAGTTAATTTCAAAACCTAGTTCCTTTTAATCAGCCAGAATATTCTAGGTGTAAAATTTCTGAATTGTGAAACTCAATTGTATCCTTTAATTTGGATTTAGAATTCAATGAATGAATGAAATCATCTCTGAATATTTCGATTTGTTTATGTTCTTTAAGTTGGAGCATTTCTCTTTAAAGATGATATACTTTTCAAGAATACTAATGTAAAAGAGGTTTGGATTTGCATATGATACAGGGATGCAAGCCACCTCTAATGGAAATGGGAGGCACTTCAACCAACATCACTCCTAGTTCATCCCGAAACCCAAGTCCACCGTCTTCGTATTTTGCGAGTCCAATTCCATCTTATCAACCTAGTCCGTCATCCTCTTCATTCCCAAGCCCATCTCGGCAAGACGCCAACGCGGCTTCACAGTCATACAGTTTCCTCCTCAACTCTTTCCCTTCTTCTCTTCCTCCGCTCCGAATATCAAACAGTGCCCCAGTAACGCCCCCTCTTTCTTCACCTACTAGGCTTCCTAAGCAAACTTTCACTTTGGAGTCTCTTGCCAAAGAATCCATGTCTGCCTTGAATATCCCTTTCTTTGCAGCTTCTGCCCCGGCAAGTCCTACTCGTGCTCAGCGTTTTACGCCAGCAACTATACCAGAATGCGATGAGTCAGACACCTCAACTATTGATTCATGCCAATGGATGAACTTCCAAGTCTGTGCAAATGCAGCCAACATGGTTCCAACTTCTCCAACATTTAATCTAGTGAAACCAATCACAAACCTTGTTCCTTCCCAAGATGTAGTGATGTCGGAGAAGGGGAAGGGCATAGAATTCAACTTTGAGAATGTGGCTGTGAAGCCATGGGAAGGTGAGAGGATTCATGAGGTGGGAATGGATGATCTTGAACTTACGCTTGGAAGTGGAAACACCCGGATGTAAGCAATTGACGAAATTGAATTGTGGTGAAACATTGATAAAACCGAGTTTCTCTAATGGCATTTCTTTGTAACTTGATGCAAGAAAACTGGCAGCGTTACTGTCGAAAGTAAACCTACTCGCTGTAAAAGAATTTGGTCTCAGAGGTGAAAAGAATTACAAATTTGGAATTTGAACCAATTTCTTTTATTAGGATGGATTGGTTTTTCAGTTGTTTCTTTTAGTCCTTTATTCTGTTTTGCTTTTTCTGTTATGAGTAATTGTTGTCTTCCCCTTTAAATTGTTTGGGGGTTATCTTTTACAAGCATTACTTGTAGACAGTTGTGTTCTTGGGAAGAATTGTCATCTTCATTGTAGGCTAGTGGGAATTTATCCACGGTTGAAATCTTTGAGGATTTGGCTTAATTATAGACGCATTTCATTATTTCCGATATTGGTTTTTTCTTACTGTTCAAGTAATAATGGATGCTGATATTTGAGTAATAACCGGACCATGATTCAGCAGTACCATCAGCATTTGTATATCATTTCGACGTCGTTGGTTTGTTTGGTGAGATGGACCTTGCGGTAAAGTAGTTATCCCTTTGAGAAGTAACGAGGAGTCAATAGAGATTTGTTCACTTGTGCTTATATTGCAACACAAGATTTTCCTTTTATGTGGAAAAAGCCTGTGTCTATAATTTCCTGTTCTATCACCTGACTCTGTTCTTCATGTAGCATTCATACCAAAGGGGGAAGTCCTTTATTAGAGGATTTAATTTTTGAGGCACTATCATTATTAAAAAAATTTAGTCTTGCATAATAAATGAATAACAACAAGACTTGAACTCAAGACTTTACGTTGTTTTAATCCAATACCATCTTGAACTAGTTTATTTAAAAGTTTAAGCGGTTAAAGAGAATTAAATTTATCATCCAACACACTTCCAGTATGAGTCAAAACTCAAAACCAACTTTTATTTTATTTTATAATTATTTTTTATTATCAGAAAAGCCTAACACATGCACAGTTACTCATCTCAATATCATCTACTACTTCATTGCATTTATTTTTATTTACAATTATACTCCAACAGGGAGTTGATATGATATTTGGATGTCCCAAGAGGCATGTAGGGTTGACATGGACTTGTCCCTTTTCCAGGCAATTATTTAGATTTGTTGTTATTACATTGATGGGTGGTGTCACAACACATGTAGTGCTTGATGCATGATTATCCTTTGGTCTACTTGTGACAATAGTGCATTATTATCTTTTTGATCATGTTACTCTGTGCCTGCCTTTGGTCAACAAAATACAGTGTTTGTTTCTAAACAAGAATGATTGAATAAAAAGAAAAAGCAATAAAAAGCAAATAATTGAATTCTCTTGAGGGGAACAAAATTTCAAGTCAAAGATTTGGTGACCATTCCAATCAACAGAAACAACAGAACAAACATAAGAAACAGAATCTTATTCTAGTTGTCATGTAAAATTTTAGGAAATTATCAATAGGAGAATCAAATTTTAGATCAAAATAAGTTATTGATAAGTGAGTAATGGGATCAATTGACTACTTACGCACTTGAAACTATCTTGGAATTCAATTCAACTGGTTTTTTGCCAAAATATATATTGTTGCTGTGTCCTTAACTAAATTATTCTATAACAAAGCAAAAAAATTATTTTGACCAAAAAGTCTGTGTAAACACTCGTTCTATAGCAGTGCGATTATTTTTCGAGGTGATTTCATGCATACACTTTCAACCTTGCTACACGTACAAACTGCCTCCCACCTCATCATCTCTCAAGAAAGGTGTAAACAATAGGCTTGTGTACAAGTAGTTTAATTGATATACCTTTGATCTCTCAAAATATATGTACATTCCCACTTGAAGATGCTACCTTTGATAGCCTTCGAGCATTGAACAATTATAGGCCAATTGTGTTGAAATGGTCCCATGCCTCCTGCATTAACAAAAGCCATTTATTTATACTTCCCAAAATTTCTTCTCCTTTCAAGAATCATAAAAAATGGCAATAGATCAAATGGTATCAATTAATCTTATTCCGATACCTGCACAATATCAAAAACTTTTTCCGCAAGGTATTTTTGATGAGAAGCGGCTCCTTTCTGTTGCAATTTATCTGGATGAAGGCAGAGCAAAGCCTTTTGATATGATCTTTTCACCGAATTTGCTTCTATTAAATCAACAAGGGGTACTGCCTTCCATCCATTCCCAGGCCAAAGAACCTGCACCAGATGTTAGTGATAAGAAGAAATTTTTATTTTATCTAGATGAAAATTAGGAATTTGTAAACATTACTAAGTCCCTCCAGTAAAAGGAAAATTTCATCTTGTTTATGTTATCTATTAATCCGAAAACAGAATAAAGTAATGGGTAAGCGTTCTTCAAAATTGGCTTTCCCATTACAAGCTTCTGCGTTCCTAACTAAAAAGAAGAAAACGTCAAAGTCTTATGAAATTGCAATCCCATGTAAAGCCGAGAGGAATTTGTTTCCCATAAATGGATGATAAAATGGAAAATGGATAAAACATCTTACAAATTGCAAAGTTGACAGCAGCGAGCGGATATTTCCTTTCTTCCCAAGAGACCATTGTTGAATCTTGGCATCTAAAGCCTACATTACATTATAGAGAATTGTTGTTGCATTCCAAGAATTCTAGACTACTAATATTGCATTGAAGTAACTTACTTTCATGTCCTCAGAACTTTCATCAACCGTAACTTTGTTGTCATCATGAGATAATTCTTGGACCTGATAAACCATGACATATAAAATGGTCAAAAGTTGAAATCCACAAGAAGAAAACAATGTTTAGAACACAATTGAATGGATAATACAAAAACCAACGTGCACAATTGACACACAATAAAGAGACAACATACCACAAAGCTGACTTCGAAAGGGTCTTCTGCATTTTCAGCTGAAACCTTAGAATCAATGGGTAGAGACTCTGTTCCAAGTACATGATAATCTCTCAGGATAAAAATAAAAGTATCATAGAACTTGGAAGAGTCAGACCCCAAAAGCAAACCGTTGAGGTCAGAGAACCCAAGCCTATATAAACCACACGAAGGAAGTTCATACTTCCGATGTGAGATTCGGGTGCCCATACACCCCAATGGGAACCATGACCAACCACCACCCTTCCGACTCGACATCCACGTCGAGCAGTTGCCCATACACCATAAGTGGTAACCGAGACCAGAAGACATGATATTTGCTCTGATACCATTGTCATAGACCTTGGAAGAGCCAAACCCCAAAAGCTAGTCATTGAAGTTAGAGAACTCAAGTCTATATAAACTACACAAAAGAAGCCCATACTTCTGATGTGAAATTCAAGAGCCCATACACCCCCAATGGGAATTATGACAAAAGAGTAGTATTTATCCATAACCTATTATATCAAATGAATAAACACTTCCTACATTTGACTAACTTGTACTTATGCTTCATATCTTTTACTTTTACTTAACACGTAAGTTTAACTAACCAGATGGTATAGAATCCTTCTGAGTAGTAGAAAAATGGTTACTTCGATTAGTTGGGGTCTTTGTATGAGAATAATGTTTTGCTTCATCATTGCTGAGATTTTTGTTAACCTGAAAATGATAAGAAAGGATAGTTACACATCCACAATCATAGTTCCAAAATAAGACTAGTTTTATTCAGAAAAAATCAAGCCATAAACTTATACTATGTACACTGAATCAAATTTCATCAAATTCATTGGAAGGAATCAATTACCCAGCGAGAAACATCTGGCATCTTATTTACACTGCACATGGGCACTTCATTATTTAATTTTGCAGCATTCAAATTCACTTCAATTTCTGGTTGAGTGATTCCTATGCCTTTCCATCTAGAGCTCTGATTTGGAGTCTCAGGATCAACTTTTGATCTTGAAGAAGTTTCCTTGTTGAAAATCTTGACAAACTCTTTGACCTTTCCTTTGACTCCATTTCTACCAGGAACTTTTTCTGAATTTATGAGTGAAGTTCGTGCGCTAGCTTTATTTATGCGTGTTCTGTCTAAACCCATTATTCCTTCATTAATCTTCACTTTACCAGCATGGTCATCAGGAATAACTTCTTTTGGTAGGTTGGTCGAATTTCCTTTCACTTCTGTAACATTTCCTCAAATTTCAAAAACTTTACCATTAAAATTCAGTTATATAAAATGTAATACAAAATGTGTTCATTGAAATTCCCTGTGAAAATATGATTTACCTTGTTGTTCAAACTCATTAATGAATGCATGCCGAGGCTTCACATCTGACTTGTGAGATTCGTCGGTCTTCACAGCGTTTACATTTTCAATTTTCTTTCCTATATTCGTTTTTTGCAGGGAATTAGCTTCTTTTGCAGTCATGACTAGAACTGAATCTTTTGTGCTTCTATCATCATGGTTCTCACTTTCAAATTTCAACTCAGCTTCGATATTTGTTGAAATCCCATGGTTTTCCACTGTAGACAATTCTGGTTCCATACTTCCAATCCTTCCATTAGAGCTTGCAGACCTATCAATTTTACTCATCCCTTTCAATTTTGAAACCTTCCCACCTCGAAGTGGAATAGGCATTGGTAATTCTCTTCCTGCCCATTTGTATATAGAGAAATGAAACTGATTGCCTTCGCTCTGAGTTTCCACACTTACTGAATCATTTTTCCATTTTTCAACATCTTTCAGATCAGATACTCCAGAATGTGTAGAATTCTCGTTGTTAAAAGAAACTTCATTGGACAAGGAGCTGTGGTGATATACTGGCAGAACATCATTTCTCGTCTCATCTTGTCCCAATATTGCTTGACCTGAAAATCTAGATGGAGTAGAATTTGAAGAGTGGGGACCATTTGCAATGCCATCCATCTTATACGGTCCACGATTTCCAGAAGCAAATATAGGGTAATCTGTTGCTTTTATCAATTTGGCAGGAAGACTGAAAACAGAAAAGCATTTAAAAGTAAAGAACAGACATGATATGCATATTCAACAAAAAACGGTAATACAAAGTAACATCTACATAGATTGTTTGGAATATGGACATAGCACACCACAGAACTAGGAAGAATTTTAACCGCTAACTATTAAGTAGGTGAAAGATCTGGCTTCTACTGTTTATTTAATAACATCAGAATTACTCAACCAAAAGCAAACCTGAAAATAAGCAATATTTAGTTAGGCCAAGAGACATTTCAATGTTTCTTTATGAATGTCCCCACATCCCAACCCAAAATAAAAAGAAAAGGAAATTTCAAGATCTACAAGAAGAGATTAAGCTCTAATAATCAATGAATAACAAGGGAAATGTTAATTTCTTTCTCATAGAACTTAATTCTACCAAGACATTTGTTACCTGATCAATTGAAATATTGAAATAGAACAATCTATATCTTGAAATACAAAGGAATCACGTATGACTAAATAACTAATAAAAATGATCTGTTCCAACAATTCTTAATATTTCCAATGACTACGTTTCAATCCTACTTCGCTCAGTTCTAAATATCTTGTAGATCTTCATAGAGAGGACTACTTCCAGTAGAAGACTGGTTCGTATAGTTATCCAAATGGTCTGCCTCGAGGATATAAATGTGTTGGGTAAACTTCCCTTACAAAGGGCGAGTTCTACCAATCGCGTTGTTAACAATATTGGAAAAGGACGTTCACAAACCGAAGAACCGGCAAACGTACCTGAACTGAGCAGGAAGTGAAGTGGCAAAAGCATCAGCTTTGGGTATCAAAGCCCTGCCAGGGCTGGAAATCCTTGAACCAGGGCTCGAGCCAAAGGTATTTTCCCGGTCACGATCAGTCCTTCTCGGTGAACTATAAGACTCATCACCTCCAAATATATCATTAAAGAAACCATCACCCAGATTTCGCCTTCTCGTCACAACTTCTGTTCCAAACACTCGCTTCTCCTCGGAATCCACTGGTTCACCAAAACTGTACCTCCCTTTCACTTCTTGCATCGAAAACCGCCTCGGTGGACCGCCAAAAACATCATTAAAATCCAAGTCATCAGAGTTACTGTTCTGTGCTTTTAGTGAGTTTTCTAATGAACCACGAGGATTATATCCCAACAAAACATTTTCCCTCTCCAAAAATTTCTCCATTTATGTACAAACACAATCCAACCCTGTGCTTTAGCGGGAAATTCTTGAACCTTCAAAGATTGACAATTCTCGCAGGAAGATTAATGCATGTCAAGAATCCAATGCTATTTCAGTTTGGCGGCTTCTTAAGAGTGTACGTCACTGCTTGCGGAGTTTATAAAAATTCTAAGAAAATGTGGAAAATCTAGTGGTTTGTATCAAACTCTGAAATGGGTTTGAAGGAATTAACGCTAGAAAACAGATAATGTGGGGTTACAGAATAAGAAAACAGTGAGAAGCTGAAGCACAAGATCAAAATGGCTGTGATAACAAGACAAACGACAAACGTGGCGTCAAAAACCCAACGTTCACAAGCATGTTCTCTCATAATTTCTAATGGCGCCGGTTATTTCAATAATGTATAATTATATAATTCAGGGGTTCATGCTACTTGGGGAAAGAGTGGCCACCACTAGGTGAAACTGAAACATGTGAGGGACGTAAGACCACCTAATATCCACCTTATCATCTGATTTTTATTTTTTCCTACTTCAGTTTTTTCACTGCAGAGGTGGTCAAACACAGATAAGTGCGTGACGTAAATTTTTTTAGAATATATTTTGTAAAAAATAATTATTTTAAGAATTTGCGATTAAAAAGGGGAGGAAATTATGATTTCACACATTAAATCATTTTATTGGAAAAGTATGTGATAAAAAATGAATTTTAAAGAATATGTATTATGATCAAAAGATTGATATAATTTCTACATCTGCATCAATTCACATTAATATACATAATCTATTACATAGATAAAAAGTCATTTCAATATGGATTTCTCCCTCTTGGCCATCAAAAAATAATAAAGGCAGTCCAAAAATGTCCTTACTTCAAGGTAGAACATTCGAAGGAGAAAGACAGAACATTTAACCTAGTTGTACAAAACAAGTTGACAAAAATAATTGAAAAATAAGTACTATAAGAATCTTAACTTTTGATTTCAAATGATTTAAAAAAGTGTTTTTGAAATGATTGGTGTAAATGTTGTTTTGTAAACCAACTTTGTCAACTAATTTTGTATAAACAGCATGACTAGGACAGAATGCCCTATCATGCTAGCTAGTACTAACAAGAACAGCGTTTTCTTGATGATAATAAATAAGGGATGGATGGTCGACAGTCTTTTAGCCTAATGTGGATGCTTCCTACTAGTGTGTAGTAATCTATACATTGTGATCATTGGAACTAAGTAATTTGTCTTCCTCGTTCGACGTGTCAGTCATGGACAGTTGAATATTCGATTTGGAATTAATCTTATTCCACTCGTTTTCTACTCGAAAAAATACCCATTGGAAGCGACGAAGCATCTCTAGGACAGTTATGGTAAATACGGTTAGGTAATTGTGGCGAAGATGGGCCGACAGCTTGTATGTCCATGTGCACCGCAAAATGAGATTGCTTCCGATTACCCAAAGAAAAACCTGCAAGGAGCAAACCACAAAGAGTTAGTACTTGAATGTACTTTCCTAAGGCCAAAGGCACGGCTGCACGAACATTAAGCAATAGAGGCCAACTGTCCAGAGGGCATTGGTCAACGCGATGAAGCCTCGAAGATAACCCATGAAATTAAAAAAAGGGAAAAGTTCACAATTCAAGGGTATTCTTCATGAAAAATGCCTAATGTAGAGGGCCTGTACAGGCCCCCTCACATGCTGTGTGAAGGGGGAGTGGGGTGGGGTGGGGTGGGTGGGTAATTTTTTTAAAAGTGTGAGGGTTTAAAAAAAATTACCCACCCCCCTATAATGTGTGTGGCCTGTACAGGCCCTGTACAGTCAGCATTGTTCATTATTTATATCAATTCAAGAATGAGATAAATTGTTGAAAAATTCAAAAATCATGTATATATTTAATTAATTAAAAATAATGATTTCACGAAGATATCATTATAGGTCACATTTTATTTATTGGTCACAAATCATTAAATTAATTAGTCCAATATTATTTTGAGGTCACAAATCAAAAGTTTTATAGATCACAAATAGTCAAATTAATTAGTCACATTATTTCGAGATCACAAATCAAAAGTTTTATAAGTCACAATTTATTTCTTTGGTCACAGATCTAAAACTTTATAGGTCAAAACTTATTTCAAGATCACATTAATTAGTCACAGATTATCAAATTTGTAGGTCACATGGTCACAAATAATTAAATGGTTGGTCAGATACGTCAAATGGTGGTCACAGAACACCACCACCAACACTATTGCACCGCCATTGCCATCACGGTGGTCACAAATTACCAAATTTTTAGATCACATGGTCACAAATAACTAAATAATTGGTCACATATGGTCATAGACCACTACCACCAACACTATCGCACCGCCGCCACCATCACGGCCACTTGCAACTACCCTCGACCCAATCATCGACGCCAACAAAAATCAGGACCACCACCAGAAACCATCACAGTAACTAGATTTAACAAAAATCACCCCAGCCGTTAGATTCACCACCGTCGCCACCAACAACAAAAATCACAACCAACCATTAGATCCACCACCATCGCCAAAAATCACAGCCACCATCACATCCAATAAAAATACTGCCATCGCTTCAAATTCCCAGAAAAAATCTCCAAATATGTAGGTCAGCACCACCACCGTCTCAAATCACAACCCATAAACTACATATAACCACAAACTTTGTGTACTCTCAGCCACAAACATCGGAAAAGCGGTTGTTGAGAGTGGAGGTAGTCCGCCGTTCACTGTCAGAAGATGGGGAAGCGGCGATCTGTGCTACGAACTTCTGGCAGTGTTCGTCGCCAGCCTCTGTTGAATAGGAAAATGGGGAAAATGTGCTAGATCTGAGGGAAGCGACGATCTGGTGCTGCAAATGGAGGTGGTGCAGCCGGGGTGAGAGGAGAGAGAGAGAGAGAGGGTGCGGTGAATGAAGGGGTGAGTGAATTAATTAAAGTTTGGCATACCTGACACATGCATAAAAAACTACCTCACCTGATCTTTGCATCCCAATCTTTAAACACTTGGGACGGTGTAATTTCCAATTGGGGGCTATAGGATCAAACTGGGCTGTGACCATCCTAGTTTACTCGAAAATATAGGTACTCATTATCCAGGATGGTGTGAGCCTGTTTGGCAAAGTGAACAATTGTTTCGATTCTTAATAAAGGCAGGGCAAGGATTCTGAATAACTATACCAACCAGCAAAATCATTTTCCTGAACACAGAGACAATAGAAATGGGCTAGAGGTATAGCCTTACCCATTTCCTTCCATATAATGCGTGGGACAAGAAACTTGGTTTGCTGAACTTGAAAATCCGAGTGAAGCAACTGGTGAGAAAAAGAAGAGAATTAGAGGTTACGAACATAGTTTCACCCACCACCAGGAACTAATAATAAAAGGGAACAAACTGTAGGTCTCACGTGCAAAGGAACTTACAACATTTTCTGGTAAATAGTTAAAGCGTCAATGAAATCAGAAAATTAGATTTCAATAACACCATGTTCTCACATACCTCAAATCCCAATCTCGGTTCACGTCCCAGTAGAATGAATATAAAGAATTCAAAACACTTGAGAGAAGCCACAGAGGCCGATAGACATTCAACCACTTGTCAGGGATGACATGATACTTGAGGGCTGAAAGAAAAATAACTGGTACAGCCGTGGAATACTTTAAAGCTGAAAGAAACAGGTAAGATGGTTATTGCCAGCCATGATGCAATCAAATCACCAATAACATTTGACGTCACGACTCATCAATTCTATTTAATAATTGTCTTATTATGAAAACATGCTGGCAAAATGATTACCAGCACTGCCCAACACTGGGGGTAGCAAAAAGAGAAGAAAGAAGACAATAGCACAGAAATCATAGAAATAATATTTTGAAGACAGTAAAATAAAACTTCACTTATAAAGACGCCAGAAGGGATATAGCAGATGAGCACAGTAAATATTGATGTTCTAGATTATAGATATTATGATTGCAATTCTAAACCAACATATTTATTTCCTAATAAGTAAGAAAATAGTGAATAAAAAATTACAATTTTGAAATCATTAAATTATGAAATTAATTAAAAATAATGAAAATAAATTTAAATTTTAACAGTTGGGGAAAAGGTTTTACCATAATAATATTAATTTCAACATAATATATTGTCGACCAATCAAAATTCTTAAATTATATAAGTTTATTTATATATAACAAGAAACTAAAATATTAAAACTTCTATTTTAAAATATTACAAGAATAAACTTAAGTCTTTTCTGCAATAAATGTGAAGTAAAGACTACATAAATCATTTTTCTCCATCTCGTTGAGTTCAATGGAAGATCCAAAATGCAACAAAATCCTTTGCACCATAACATGCCCAGTTAATTTTGGTCTCTCTCTCTCTCTCTCTCCCTCTTCTAACATATTCCAGTGGAACCACAGCCATTTGGTGGGCGGGAGCTTCTTGAGTGTAAACTACAATCCCCAACCGCGGATGTTGTCTTCCCCTCAAGTTACCAACAATCGAGGTCACCTCCACTTTTTGGTATATATTTTCATTTCTGATCTTCAAAGGAAGCTACTAAAAAGTAAATGTTACAAAAATCATATATATTAGAAGGCACTATATCCTATGTGAAACATGAAAAATTACTTATAAATACTTTAAATTTTGTCAAATGAGCTCAAAAACCATGCACATCAGCTCTACAACCACATACATAGTTTAAGGAACATGGAAGAGCTACTGCCAAGCTTATATGTATTTCAGCAGCAAGCTACTGTGTACATCATCACCATTATCACCACAGCTCCATCCCTCAAATTTATGTTGCCCATTTTAACCAATTGGCATGCAATCTAGCCAAAATTACATTATTTTCTATATATTAGCAAAATATAAGGTAGTGCAACATCCGCTTATCTATTTATTATATGGAAGTATAACCAATGATTCACTGGCACAGTGCAAATGCAAGTAAAATTGTAAAGATGGGATCTTTCACAGCACAAAATAATACAAAATCTCCAATCAACAATTGCAGAAGGCTACAACTACACACTTATACTTTCTCTATTGAAGCAATTGAAAAGAATGTCAATGGAGGAGGGTGCCAGAACAGAAGTTTGGATCTTCCTCTATTGGCTGAAAAACTGAGTAGTCAATCAGAATTTAATGTGTAATAAGCTAATAGCATCAGATTTTAATGTGTAGTGAAATCTACAGGCTAAAATTGATCATGAATTACAAGTTCAAATTTGATGCTCATTGTCACAAAGTAAAACGGGAACACATACATCAAACAACAAAAGAAAAAAGGAAATCCTAAACTGCTTCATCCTGATGACAGTCAAATATTATCCTTGGGGCTCCAGACATGTTAAATGGATATGACAGTCAATAACTGACCAAATCCTTTCACGTGAAGGAAACTTTCTATCTAATATAGCTCCAGCCCAAAAAATAAAGTGCCACTGCAAATTGATGAGTGCAATTGATCTTATGCCCCTTCCTCAAATAAAATGAAAACATTGGAGCACGAAATAAAGACAAGGAAAAGGTGCAGTATTTTACCATTTAATAGAGTTGTCCTTTCTCTAGTATCCTTGTACTGCCGAAGGCATTGAAATAAACGAAATATATAAGGCAAAACTAGAACTATAGGGATCGCAACAGAGTGACTTCCACATACAGAATCGGCTTCAAACCATGCAATGGTAGCAACCTGTACGTGTTAATAATCAAACTGTTAGCAGTGAGGTTAAGGGAAATTTATGCCTGGCAATTCAAGTTTCGGCAGAAATTCAAGCAGCAAAGATGTTACCCAGATTAATAATGACCCTAACACTCATAGTGAATTGTCCACAAATTCCACAAAATTTTCTTTCCATAATGCAAAAGGTTTCTTTCATTGCCATAAAAAATTCTAAACCTTCCAGAACACAAATCCAAGTCACACCAGAATATAGGAAAGTTGACGATGTCAGCTTAATTATTGTACAACATGTTATATAACAAAACTTCACTACTGAAAATGTAACCTGATGATGGATCATTCGACAAACTGAACGCTCCAAATCTGAGAAAACCTGCACAAGAGAACGCCTTTAAATCATACCAAGAAAGTCAATAGGTAGCATGTACTTAGTAAGGTCCACAACTCAGACAGATTCCTGCAAAGAGAATATGCAGGGACAAAAACAAAATAACATATTTACAGACTTACACCACAACCTTGTCTCTGATATCCAAGACATTAGCAATTGAGTAAGTAGAACATAATATGTCATAAGCAAACTTTGAAATGAACATCAATTTCATTGTAGTGGAGAAACAAATAATAGCACTCACATTACAAAATTATTAATACCCGAAGAGAAAACAAATCTATGAGAGAGCCTGAAACTAAACTTTCTTATAAAATACAATCCTAGCTCACAATCCTAGCTCAGAAGTACAGAATCTAATCTTTTTATCTTCATTTTCATAATAAGAACTTATTTTGCTTACCACTGGAGTTTTTAGAGGTTATGCCAATTTAGGGCTAGGAGGACTCTCATTAATTTTTGAACTCTGAGCGTCTAAAATGAAAATCTTCGTAGAAAATCAGCAAATTATCCTACTAGGAGAGAAACGACATATTGCAAGAAAAAAGAAGGGAGAAGAATGGTTGGCAGTTGTGCTCATCTTTTCTACATCATACGAACAAAATCAAAAGCTGAATCATTTTTTAGGCCATCTCTGGACATTAATCTGTTAAGCTACGATTATATTTTATTGATTATGATCAATATTTGGCAAGCACATCGTGTGGTAAAAAGCCAAAGCTTGTTTCAGTATAAGGTAAAAACAGTACAAATTGAATTTGTAGATCAATTTGTAGCCAATTTGGGTCTGCAAAAGGTTTGCCCTTATTTTTCTAGGCCATAAAAGCTTATGAAACAATGGATCTTTATCTTTCTCTTGAGCCCCAATGTTGCCTTCTAAGCCAGCTTTTATTTCCAGCTCTCACCAATAACTTCTAACAGGCAGAGCAACAAATATTTTCAGAAGTCCCAACAATATGAGAAGTAATACCCTACCTAGGCCTAATAACAGGACTTAGAATATGCCGTGGTTTCTCAAGTAATGAAGCTAGTAATTCAGGTGAGTAATACCCCCAAGATCAAGTACTTAATGGCCTGAACATTGCTGTTCAATAATATTAGAAACTAAATGGTCCAGAGCATCCAAATATAGGTCTTATATTCATCTTGAGAAAGAAAGATAAGCATAATGAATTTCAATGTTACTCCTGCTTCTCAGAAAATGGATGCAGTACTTATCAGTAATCACATGTCGTGTAACAAGAGACAAAAAAGGATCAACAGTCATGTCATGCGTCCTTTAGACTTCGTATTGTAGAAACTTGTGCTCCAACCTCTCTTTTAAGGATATCAATATAAATACAACCGTGGCATTGAATGAAATGTAAATTTCACAATTTGAATGACAAAAAATATCGATAGAGAAACAACAAAATTAAAATTTGCCTCTTGATAAATAGGCCAACAAGTTTTCCAAATAACATACAACCTTATCAAAAACTATAACAGACCATAAGATGCATACCTTTGACATAGAGGTCAATATATCAGCCAAAAAGAAGTCCGCAAACATTATTGCCTGTCTCCAAAAAATAAAATAGTATGAGAAAACTATGTAACAATATAATCTTGTTGGCTGTGAAGCAAAACATAATATCTTAACCCGGGCCCCAGTCTGATCTATTAAGGTTTGACATTGTGTCCACAAGGATTTCATAGTTATTTAGCAATACACAAAAATGTCTTTTTTGTGGGTGTGGTCTCCTGTTCTACATTACTTTCTTTCATCCCTTTCCCAGAGTGACTGGGATATTCAAGGACAATGTGAAACAAACGTAAAGAATGGAGGGAAACTCTGCTTCCCAAGTCATATTGGTGATAGAAAATAATTTGAATGAAAACCAATATGCATAAATGAGATAGAAAAGGTTTCCATTAGCTGTCGAAATCAACCCAACCCGGGTTGAATCTATAAATTTTGCTAACAGGTCTTTGTGGGTGGCTCAAATTCACTCGTGTGAATGGTTGACCAATTAGGCAGTTACACTGTTGTTCGATAATATTCAATTGTTCAAACACTTGCAGTGTGTTCTTTCCTTTCTCATTCGTATTCTTCTTTTCTTTCTCTCTCTCTCTCTCTACCATCGGTGGAGGAGAAAGGTGTGGGCCAGTGGGGTCCCTTGCCCCCACTAAGATTTGAAAAAAAAATCTCAATTACCTTTTTTTCTTTTTCTTTTTTTTTTTTTTTTACTTTTTATGTTAAATATTATTATATTTTGTGTTTGAAAGAATTTTTTTGCAGTTAAAGTAGGCCCCCCCACTGGATCCAAGTCCTGGCTGCACCACTGTCTACCATAACTCTTCTTGTTCTGCAATTTCAGAATTTATACATCTTTATTCTTTTTTTTTTTTTTTTTTTTTTAATAAAAATAAAATAACCGTCGAGTAGGGTAGACAACCTCGCATGAGTGATTAATTCAAACAAGTCGACACATGACACACATTTTTTTTTTGATACCCAGGTGTCCCAATTTCGCCAGACTAAATCCTGGACCCCTAGCCACCGGCCCCTCAGTAACTAGCGGAGGTAAACCGCAGGATGTGCCCTTGTTGGATCACAGATTCCCACCCGATTTTTACTCCTGACCTCAAGAGAGCTTTCCTCCATAGTGATTGATCGACCAACAATGTTGCCCATTTGTTGGATCACAGGTTCCCACCAGGAATCAAACTCTCCATACATCTCCATTTATACATCTTTATTCTCATCATACATTAGAGTGTTTCAGCCATATTTCTTTTCAAAAGTATAATCAGCATAAAATGCCACTCAAAAACTCACTAAAACCGCTTATGTCCTTGAGAAAATTGTCCTTAACCATATTAACCAATCCCATGAAATACCTCTTCCTTTTATGATTATAATTGTGAGCTGCCACATTTAAATGGACAAAAATAAGGAAACAAATACTGTGGCCAAATTCTAAGACCAAATATCACTATAGCAGATCCCAGACCGATATTTCCCTTCCCCTAAGAGATTCTTCAAAGCTTTAGTTGATATTTTCTTCTCCGCAACTACAAAAAGCAGCCCATGATTACCTCTATCTCTCATTGGAAGCTAGAAACTTCGTTGAATAGATTAAAATTACCAAATATCACAGACATGGACTCTTAGATCTCTCCACTTCTCAAACAATTTATTGCCAATAAGATAAATAATGTCACCGATTTCAAATATATGTATTGAACAATCCCGGAAATCAACATTTTCTCTTTTTTCAGCTGACAGTTCTAGCTGACAAAGTCAACAAGTGGAAGGATAAAATTACGTGACACTATAAACTTGCCTGTAATGGAAAAACTATCCGCCATAAAGTCCTCAGCAAAAAGTAGCGAGATGACAAATGGAAAATATCGAAGGGAAAAATGAGAAGCATTGCCACAGCAGCATATAAGAACACCTGAAGTTGCACATGTAAAAGCTGTCTCAACATAATGGTATAGCACAAATCAAAACTCAAGCATGATTGTCAACAGGGCATGTTAGCTTTCACCATTAGGTATGATGGTCAAATCAAGAAGAATATTGGACAATCCATCAGAGCATCCAGCCAAATCATAATGAGGCAAAGTAGATGACAAGAATGGTAAAAGTCTGCTCATTTAAAATACAGAACCCTTCTATTCAAGTTGTGTCAGCTAACAGAATTATATGACACATTTGTGCCACCCAAAGTCCAAATTTATCCATGTATGTTTTTACAAGAATCTTCAAGGATTATATGTGGCATGCAAGACAGAGAAAATGTACCATCATTTTTCATTTATTCTTAAAAATATGAATCCAAGTATATTATTATGGCCTCAACATGCCCATATTCAGTTTTGTGGGCACTGCTATAATATATCAAGTAGTCACGGCCTTCCAATTTTTATTTTTTTTTCCATTCAGGCAAATAAAACAAAAAACTGAGAAGTTTCACCCTTTATTTTGTACAATTAAAAGTATATACAAAAATATATCAAAACAGAAAAAAACAACAAATTCTGGGAAAGGAAGCATCTATTACACTGGTTGGGATGCAGCCAACAAAACTTCTCCATTTGAATAAAGATAAAGATATGCCGTCATACTAGTTGGGACAATGATCGTCATCCAGGTGGCACACTGAAATGATAAATGAATTATGCGTAAAACATAACCAAAGATAGCACAAAGGAAATAGATTAAAAATTAAAAATCAGTTGTTAGAGAATTACATCAATTAGCGAGATTCGCGAAAGAGAAATTTCACAAGCCTGTGTAGTGATTTTATCTCAGCATGAATGAAAAGCATGAATAGGTACAACAAGACATACACTTTTCAAAAGAGCAAGGCCTAATTGAAAATGAAGTGACTTATCGATTGTGTAATAAAAACTCTTATTCCTATTTTGGCATTTTTCATTACGGGGATTTTAGCCACGGTTAGGAAAGGGCTGGAGAAACTTTGTAGTTATGAGTCAGGTATAGAACCAATCGGCAACAATAAACTGGTAAATGAGTTGATGGATCAAAGAGGCCAAATTAGCCCACGGTAACTTTCAAATATAATTAACAATAAAGACTTGTGTAAAATTCTAGCTACAAACAAAATGTATATTTGGCATGAAGTCAATGCAAAACAAGCAGCTCTCAACAAAAGGAGGCAATCCTGTATCAGATATTCATCTACTCACGAGCCAGGAGACGCCTCCCCCACAAGAACAATTCATCTATTCAACTAAACAAATTTGATTGTATGCAGTGAGTAACATCATCCAGAAACACTACCAATATGTCCAACTACAAAACAAATAAAATTTACTCCCAACAGGATAAAACATGAGAGAGTAGACGTTTTGAGATAGCACAAATAAATACTTGTATGATTCCAAAGTAAGCTTGCAAAGCATACTGTTTAAAATGTATAAGTTCATATATACATGTATAAAAAATGCCTCAATAACAGAATTGCATAAGGCTTAGTGCAAACAAAATATAAAACTCAGAAGCCATAAAATAGTGCATAGAGATGAAAAAAAAACTCAGAAAAAACCTTGTTAGTTACTGCTTAAATAATGCAAATAAATCCACAGATTAGACAACATAGAAATGAATGCTGGTGTCAGTAGATAGAAAGAGAATAGATTGGCCCAAATATCTTCCAATGCATTTCTGAAAAGCAGATACCTTACCTTCCAAATTTCTATATGAGTGAGATGACTTTGATCTAGGTCAAAAATTTTTCCATAACCTACATTAGCCTGAGCAAAGAACCATAAATTGATTCCCCAGAGCCAAACCATCATGGTCTGTTTAAAAAAATAAATAAATAAATAAATCATTACCATAGAGAGTGCTACCGATATAATATGCAGTATTGACGCGAAACGGCAAAACTTCAACTAACCACAAGAAGAAGTGGATTATAGTACAAGAAAGCCTCGTACAAAAATAAATCCCGCAGGTCTGCACTCATTCTCATGACTGCATCCCATCCAAACTGCAAATTGTGCACATAAACACTGGTATCACACTAACAGAAAATAAAGCAAGACAACAGAATGCCAACAAAAAACAAATAATTCTGGAAAAGTATAGAGTGTCCTGACCTTACAACAACTAAATCCCCAGATGAGAAACAGTAATACCTGTATGTCAAGTTAAATAACTACTCAAAAAGCGTGCAACTTCAAATTATCAAAGATAAAAAACAGACATCATTGAGAAAGGTAAACAAATTAAAAGAGTAATGAAACTGCAATGGTGTCATATCTAGATGCCACAGGCCCACAGCTGAGTCAGTAATTGCAGAGACACATCCTACGCAGCCCTTGTATAATGGCCACAACTGATATCCCACAGTCTAGTAGCCATTTCTCATAGTCTTAACAGATTCACTGGAAAATGAATCTGAGGTACCCAATTCTGTGAATCAACTCATATTTATCTATAAGCTGTATACAAATTTTGAATGGAAGTGATACTTTAAACCATAGCCCAAGATGGTGGCCTAAAGAGGGTTGGAAATTGGTATTGTGAGACATGGTGAGCCATGAAAAATTAATCACGTGCCAAGCAAAGCCCATAAGACTGCCCACCAGGGTTAAAGAACAGTGAGTCATGCTAGCCAAACACAACTCCCCTTAGCCCTTACACCTCTAAAATCGAGCCATTCATTACATAATTACTTGAAAATTATCTACTAAGATTTGTATAAGACATAAATACTGAAGCGGTAACCAGTAAGTCCCTAAAGCAAATGGATTAAAAAATGATCGCAAAATCCAGATGACATCATCTATCATGATAAATCAAACATAAAAGCAGATAGACTGGGAAAATGAAAAAGCACAATCCAGACAACATTATCATTCAACAAAAATATCCAAATTAGACTTTGAACAAATTCAAGACATTGACCGCAGTTTTGCTCCGCTTCCATACAAACAAGATATTTGATTAATACAGCTAGAAAGGGAGTGCCAGAAAAATAGATCCAGGTTTACAAAATACAATCATAGTTTCTGTCCTGAAACTTGGACATGTCGGAAGGAAGCTGACAACAACTCTTAAAATTGAAAAGGAACTATATGTTTCCACTTTGTGGTACTGTTAGATTGCACGGAAAAGGACATAAAAGTGAAGAAAGTCAGGTTTCTGCATTTTTGGTGTTTGAAAGAAAATCATGTGCCCCCACTAATCCCTGAAAATTTTTCCTGCAAAAGTTATGGAGGAAATGGGACATATTTTAAATTTCTGCGTTTTCTGTGTTTGGAAGAAAATCATGTGTCCCTGACTAATCCCTGAAAATTTTTCCTGCAAAAGTAATGGAGGAAATGGGACATATATTTTAAGATCCAGCCCCACAATACTGAAGCAATTACATTAATATGAACCATATAATAAGCAATGCTTTCTCGTAATACACCCCCCCCCCCCCCAAAAAAAAAAAAAAAAAAAAAAAAAAAAAAAAAAAAAATTCCCTTCTTCCTCCCTAGGCGAATGCCGCCCCTTGCAGATTGGAGCATCGACCGACACCGACGCCCCTTTCTTCATTGGTAGTAGCAGTGCCGAGAGCTGCAGTGTTCGCGTTGCTGTCCCCCCCCCCAAAAAAAATAAATAAATAAAATAATAATAATAATAATAATTCCCTTCTCTCCCTTTTATTTGGTATTAGCAAAATAAATAAATACTTCCTTCTTCTACATCTTAGCACATTTACCTCATTTTGTTCGAAAGTTTGCACATACATCTATCGCCATAAGAAAATAATAGATTTTTTGGCTACATCAATTAATAAGAATTGACCAACTGTTTCGGCTACATAATTATTTGCTTAATTAAGTGTGTAATCTACTTCGGTAAACTTCGGCCCAAAGAAAAATTTATCTTTATAATACAACTTTCCTGGCGAACAAACATGGTCAGAAAAGTAACGAGGATGAGAAAATAATTTTCCTTTCCTGTTTTCCTACTATGATCCATTTATCCAGAAGAAACACTGTTGTGTGAGATTTACCTGGCAACCCAACTTGCCAATACGATTCCCCATTCCAATACTTTCAAATGATTTTATGTTTAACATTAATCATATGCCACGAGATCAAATTTTATGCCATATTACTAACCTTTATCAATGAACCTTTGAAGAAAGTCTATTATAGTTACTGCTTCAAAAATAAATCTCCATTATTTTCACCTCATATTATCATGAAATGTTAGCCAAGAAAAAAAGAGATGCAAATCATTCAAATGGTATTACTTTTTTTTCCCAAATAAATAAATTATTCAAGAACAATATATTACTCAATCGAAGTCACACCTTGAATCTCCACAGAAGTACAGGAGACGGTGTAATCACCACGCTGCTCAATGGTGTGCCCACACTCTTCATTTTATTTGATTCTATGGAATGCCAGATATCTTCTTCAGCACTATTTCCTTGCTCACCTGTAGCTAGTATAAATAAATCATTAAAAACGATACACTCGATGATCTTAATATCCAGTGAGGAGGAGAAGAACAAATGGCAGGTAGTAACAAATGCTTAAAGAGAAATATTCTCTTACCAAGATCAGAAACAAGAAGTCGGCTTCCAGACTTCCGTAAATGCGGACTGTTGCTAGAAACAGATATAAGACCTCCAAACATAGATGGAGACAAGGTACTTGAATTATCAAGCATATGCCTAACACCCACAGCAGTAAAACTGTAGCAAAATATATGTCCATGACATTAAAAATCAAATAACCACTACAAATTCGTTAAAACAACATCATATGGATGTCGCCCAGCAATTTCATATGTAACTCCCAAATTTATGTTACAAGAAAAATTTAATAGAGAGAGAGAGAGAATTGACAGTTACAAAGTTAAAAGATTTAGGGTAAAATTGCTCATCCAAAGCCCCAACAAAATATCATTCGAAAATTAAATTATTTGAAGTAATGACCAACGATTAAGAAGTACAACTTTTTTGATTGAATGATAATTCGCATCTCCATTTTCCCTTTCTTTTTTATTTTTTCTTTCTTATCTGTTGCCTTATGGCAAAGTATCCTTTTGTTGTTTTCAACTCTACAGATTCACAAATCACAGCAAACCAAGATCCATGAAATTAGAATTCAAATTATATGCATCACTTATTCAGGCGACTAAAACGAGGTACAGTGCTTTAAAGAACTTCCCTGCGTAAATGCCTAAAACATAAAACAAGAGCTATATAATACAGGAACTTGATGAAAATGTGTAGCCTGTCGTGATCCAATGTCCAGCTTGAAAAATCAGTTTCACAGCATCTGACTTTGGATCCTAGGTCGCGAAACATAAGAGTACTTATAGTTAATGTGAGCCCCTTCGTTTTATCAACACGCGATTATTACGATCACGTAGCTACATTATTACTCAGACAACAAAAAAAATAAAATTAACGCTGATTCATCAGAATAATAGCAAATGGGTACTCGCTCCACAACATATACATCTGGATCCATGCATCAATAATCCAATAATCCAGGGAATGATTTAAAAAAATTGAATGACATGTGACGCAATTCACGAAAAAAATTCAAAACCACGTAAATCTCAGATGTCCTACCTGGTTAAACTGTGAAATTAATTATACTATCTGTACATTCTTTCACGTGCTTCCTTCGATTATATATGGGCTTCACACATTATCTGGTAATTCAATTTTCTGCTGCGAGTTTTTGTGGGAAATTCCACTAGGAAAGATCTGAATTTGTGTTTCCGCGAAGGCTTTTTTGTATGTGTTGTGCAGTCGTGTGGGATCGAAGGAATTGAAATGAATTTGGGTGCGATCTCAGAAAGTTTCGGTCAATTTCTATTTTATTTTCCCACAATTATTCTTCAATTGAAGCTTATATGCTAATACAATTATTTTAAGATATTTTCTAAATATATTTGGATAATACTCTTTGTTTTGACAATAATTATTTAGAAATTAAAATCAAATTTTTAGTAAATTTTGATAAAAATTAATTAAATATGTAATTGATAAGTTGTAAATTCCGTAAGACGTGTGATTAAAATTAGTTCTTGACTTTAATAAAGATTAAAATTTTAATTTTAATTTGTACCAAAAGCAACTCAATTTTTTAAACAGTAAATATTAATGTTGGAATACTCTTTACTTATAAGTGATATTATCGGAGCAAGTTAATCTAAAGTGAATAAATCAATTTTACATTCTTAACATGCATGTTTGGGTAAAGTATACGTAGAAATAAATAAATAAAATGAAATAAAACGAGTTTTTTGCCATTAGAATGTAAGTAGTCCCGTTACGCTAGGAAGCCATCCTCCTTAAATTTTATTTAAAATTAATGTAATAAAAATCGTTTATAATATTTCTACTGGGACATTAAGTCCATAAGAAAAGATAACTAACGAGTTAGAAAAAGAATAGAAGTTAAGAAGAAATCAATCTTTGAGAATGTTTCACGTCCCTTCTCTATCAATTGCCATAACTCTTCTGAAATCACCTTAGTGGACTTCAAGATGATGTCAGCTAGGTGTCACGAATCTACGACTAATGCTACCTTTGACATGCCTTTGACCACAAAAAAAAAAAAAAAACATAATTATATTCTAAATTTTTAATAAAATTTTGGGAAAACTGTAGCAACGATCCCTAACTTTTCATTTTTTACAAACTTTATTATAATCTTCATTTTGTGTCAACGAAAGCCCCTAACCTTTCATAAATACATAACTGAAATCTATCTAGACGGAAATCGTCCAAAACACATTCAGTTGACTGAAAAAATTAAAGAATTAACATTCAATAAAACCTTCCAAAATACTGTCCAAAAAGGTATAATTATCCAATAAAACCATCGCGATGGCAAATAGTTCAAGGAATTTTCTGATCAACTGACGGTGTTTTGAATGGTTTTCACCCAGATGAACCTCAAGTGCATATTTATGAAATGTTAGGGACCTTTGCTGATACAAAATTAAGGTTAGAGTAAAGTTTGCAAAAAAACAAAAATGTTAAGGATCGATGCTACAATTTTTTTCCCTAAAATTTTTCTATAAGATGAACTAAATCAATGTGAAAGTAAAAAAATATTTCCAAAAACTACGTAAAGCAAATTTGGGGACTATCAAATTTCAACTATACATTTTCCTAATAAAATAATATTACATGTATACTTAACAAGGCTCTATACCTTTTAATCAATGAATCTTGCTTGGTGTACATAATCTTTTGTATATCAAGATGTCCCACACTTACATAGGGTGGGAGCCACTCGAATATTTTATTCAAGTGGACTCTACCCATATATAAGTGTATAGATACATTAATGTACAAAAAATTATGTACAAAAAACTTTATTCTTAATCGTACATTCTTCGAAAAATCATTACTAGAAAATCTATTTTTACAAGAAATGGGCTAAAAAACCCTCAAAGTTTGTGACGTTTCTTGTTATTTCAGTGTACGAATATAATTGGATCCGATTATTATAAATAATTATATGTTTAGAAAATGAATGACTTTCAAGCAAAGTAAATTCGGTAAGTGACAAAAATACTTTGCATACATTTTTTAATCATTGGTAAAGTCCCTTTATGATTGATTATAATGGTCAACTTTTGTTTAGCAAACAATCAGAAGTTGATTAGGTGTAAATATACTAAAAATTGATGATAGAAAATTTCATCAAAATAAAAATTTTAACATTTATTAATTGAACTTGTAGATACTCTCTCGGTCTTTGGCTTGGGAATGTCAACCGATTTTTCAATTCGGTTCTAACTTTTTCTATTATTTAATTAAATTATAAATAAACAAAAATAAGTTGAAACTATGCGTATGATACTTATAAATCGTTTATAAACATTAACCAAAGGGCGAAACAAAGTATGCCCATATATATATATATACACACACACATGTGATGTAACTTTAGCACAGCATACAGCCCAGAAAGAATTATGAATTTTGATGATTTAGCTCGTTTGGTAAATCATTTTTTCAAATTTTTAAAACTCGTCAAATTTTATTTTAATCACACATTTCATAAGATTCATTAGTTTCCAACGTCAAAAAAAGCTTTGTCAAACAGGGGCTTAATTCTTGAACTACCCAATAGAATAACAACTTGTTTAATTTTTTTTATTATAGTCAAAAAAAGGGGAAAATTGCAACAACAATCCCTAATCATTTCATTTTTTGTAGACTTTACCCTAACCTTCATTTTGTGTCAACACAAGTTCTTAACATTTCATAAATATGAACCTGAGGTCCATCTTGACAGAAATCATCTAAAACACCGTCAGTTGACCGAAAAAATTAAGGAATCAACATCTAATAAAATCATCAAAAACACCGTCCAAAAAGGCATCAACATCTAATAAAATTGTCGCAGTAGCAGATAATTCAAGAAATTTTTCCAATCAACTGACGATGTTTTGGAAGGTTTTTGTTTAGATGGATCTCATGTCCATATTTATGAAATATTAGGGACATTCGCTAGCACAAAATGAAGGTTAAGGTAAAATCTATATAATAATAATAATAATAATAAGGTTAGGCATCGCTGTTGCAATTTTCCCTTAAAAAAATTTGGGATCACTTCTTTTTTTTGTGTTAAAAGCCTCAAAAGATGTCATATCTGTGATTCCTCAATATTTCAGTAATTTGATGACAGTTTCCTCTCTTTTCCCAAAAATTTAATTCATCCAAACAAAATAAAATTTATTTTCTTCTTTTCTCTATCTTCCATTTTTCCTTTATCTTCAATTAACAAAATGGCAAAAAATGCAAGATTTGGAGGTGCAAAGAAATCATCAAGTTTGATATCTTATGCCTTACTAAAGCAAAATCAGTGTTCATGGTGTAGGAAGTAGATATCAGAAATAGATGATTAGCTGCCAATGGACAGTTATAAGCTGGCAATTGTAAAGATGAGCGAACAAAAGTCCCACATTGACTAAATAAGGAGATAACATTGGATTTATAAAGGATTGGACTACACCACCTAATATTTTTAATCTTTTGTAATAGAACCTTGACTCGCAGCAAATCGTATCGAAGTTATGTCCCAGATTTAGCTATACAGAGGTGCTGCAAGTAAAAAACAGACCCCTACCAAACAACACACATGTACGCGCCCTAGCATAATTTTTTTTTCATGTGGGGCGGCCCCTATAGTGAGGGGTCGGTAAGACTCCTATAGCAAATGCCCTGTACGCAGGGCATTTTCCTTAGCTATATGGATGTGCTTGAAGAATCCCTAACTTGTGTTGAAGATCTAAACAAATGTGTTTGGCCTAGTCAACACTAACACAAGCAAGGATAGAAGCCAAAATCTTTGTGTGTCTAAATATGTAATATAGAGAAGTTCCTATATGACTATAAAAGTAGAAATAATTCTTGCATTTTTGTGTAATTAAATGACTGAGTAACAGCCCTCAATTTATAATACAATGAGAAAGGAGATAAAAGGGAAGGGATATCCTAAATTAGGAGAGCAGAAAATTAATCCTAAATTAGCAACCTATTTACGACATTTCTAACTAAGGCAATACAAAAATACGATAACTACAATAATTGTACAATTTTCAAGATCAGTAACATTTCCCCCTAAAGTTGGATGGTAAATGTTGACGATTTCCAACTTGCAAATGAAATTGCCGAAACATTGCTGAGGCAATCCTTTAGTGAATATATCAGCGATTTGTTCTTTAGTGGGAACATAGATCACGCAGAAAACTCCGTCCAAAACCTTTTCTTTGATGAAGTGCCTATCCACTTCTACATGTTTGGTTCGATCGTGTTAAACTGAATTCAGAGAAATATTGATGACTATCTTGTTATCACAATAGAGTTTGATTGGAAGTTCTACTATGACTATGGTTTTTTCAAGATTTTCTTTATCCACATTCTTTCACATATTCCTTGAGCAACTACTCTAAACTCCGCTTCATTACTGTTTCTTGCCACAACGTTTTGTTGTTTACTCCTTCAAGTAACCAAGTTTCCCCATACAAAGGTACAAACTATTGAACCTACCTAATCTGCATCTATGAATATTTCTACTTTCTTGCTTTTATTCTTCTTGAAGAATAGTCCTTTTCCTGATGAGCATTTGAGATACCTTAGAATTATGTATATTGCTTCCATATGGATTTTCTTTGTACAATGCATATGTTGGCTTACCACACTTATCACAAAGGCAATGTCAGGTCTAATATGAGATAGGTAGACCAACTTTTGATTGGATTTTTCCACTATCTCCTGTTTTATTTCCTGCTTCCATTGGTGTCGCTCGACTTACACCCAATCATGAATATATTTTCGTTGTGAAATACTGGTACCTTTTTTAGATCTTGCAACTTCCATCCCTAAGTACCGCATTTGTCCCAAGTTGTTCACTTCAAATTTAGTTGCTAGACTTTTCTTGAATCTTTCTATCTCCTTTGTATCATCTCCCGTTAGGACTATATCGTTAAAGTACACGATTAAGATGGTCTTTGACCCATTTTCAAATTGTTCGAAGAACATGATGTGATCTGATTGTCCTTACTGGTAATCTTAATCCTTTAACACTTTCGCAAATTTGTCAAACGATGCTCCAGGTGACTACTTTAGGCCATACAAAGATTTCTTGAGTTTACATACTCTATTTTTCTCATTTCAATTCTCAAAAACTAGTGGTAATGTCGTGAAGACCACTTCTACCAGTTCTGCATTTAAGAATGCAATTTTAATTCCCAATTGTTGAAGAGTCAGTATAAGTTCATTGCCAAAGACAATAGAACTTGGATTGTATTCAACGTTGCACAGGTGCGAACGTCTCGGTTAGTCAATATCATATGTTTGTGTATATCCTTTTGCAACCTAGCAATCGTTCTATTGTTCTTTTCACTAAGTCTATCACCTCCCAAGTTTTATTCCTTTCCAATGCTCGCATTTTCCCCATCACTGCCTTTCTCCATTTGGGCATTTTCAAGGCTTCTTAAATATTCCTTAGAATTTTTGTGCTTTCAAGGTTAAATGTGAAAGTACAAAACCCTATAGATATAGCATTATAAGATATGGATTTTGAAATATGGTGGATTTTGAAATAGCGTGAAAAGATATGGTAGATTGATATCTGTTTTTTGGAACTCATTGGAATCTAGAGCTATTATCTGTTCCAATTCTCTTGGTGCTTTAGATATGAGGTCCTCCTTGTGCTTTGATTTTGACTTTTTTGAGTAAAACAACATCTCCATGTTATTTTATTTTTCTAAGTCTCCCCCTAAGTTAAAGTTCTATATATGGCACATCAAAGTTGGGTGGTATGATAGGTTCAATGTTTAATGAAGAAGGGGAAGAGATGTCAAAGTCTAAGAACCGATCATCACTCAAATTCTCCACCTGGAGAAAGGACTTGTGGAAGTAGGGCATCATTTCGAAGAATGTACCATCAACGCTAACAAACATTGTCTTTGTTGATGGATCATAACATTTGTAGCATTTCTGAGTATGTTAGTAATCGATGAGGGCACATTTGATTGCACGAGATCAAGTTTACTACGATAGTGGAAATGAATGTGAACTAATGAGGTACAACCGAAACCTTAAGGGGTATATTTGAGTTTAGACGAGAGTTAGGAAAGGAAATCTGGAGTCTTTGGATGGGTGTTTCAAAGGAAAAAGGACAACTAGGCATTCAATTGATTAAATAGGTTGCTTTCATAATAGCATCCCTCAAACATTTTTAGTATATTTATAGTAAACAATGGGGTACGTGCTACTTCCAAGAGGGTTCTATTTTTGTGTTTGATAATCCCACATAGTGTTGACACATGAATTTTGATGAATTATCCCATGTCTATGTGGTGGTCTCATAGAATGGTATTGAAGTATTTTGTTCGATTATCGGTGTGCATAATTTGAATTTGTGTTTAAAATTGTGTTTGAATCATTTGATGGGAATTAATGAATACAGAACGGACATCAAATTTTTCTTTCAGTAGATAAACACAACAAACACTAATATGATCATCTATAAACGTAACAAACCATTATGTGTGAGTTCGGTCAGGGCCCCATAAGTCAGTGTGAATCATAGTAAATGGTTTCAATGGTTTGTACGTAGGTTTTGAAAACTTAGTGCGTTGGTGTTTCGCAAGTTCATATATTTCACATTAGAAATCAACAGATATTTTATTCGAAAAAATGGAAGGAAATACATATCATAAGTATTGCAGGTTCATGTGATCCATTCTATAGTGCCATAATAGAATATTACTATCCCCAAAGACAAACATAGAGTCACAAATTTCAGTTTGATGGTGTTTACCCACATCAGAGTCGTCAAAGTAGTATAATGCCTCACATTATTTAGCATTGTCAATCGTCTTTTCCAATGAGAGGTTTTGAAATACACAATGTGAAGGGAAAAATTTAGCAGAACAATTAGAATGTCATTAACTGGCTGATTGAAAGTAGGTTACGTAACAAGTTTGGGACATGAAGAACAGATTTTAAATTAATAAACTCAACGGAATATGAATACTCCCTTTTCTAGCAACAGATGAGAGTGATCCATCTGTGATCTTAACTTTAATTTTGCCCGTGCAAGGTTAATATGAAGAAAATAAATGGTAAGAGTCTGTCATATGATCGGAAGCACTTGAGTCAATAATCCAGGTTGTTTTATGATTTGATGAAACATTTAATGCTTTCAGGAAACTACCATTGTGAGCTAGTGAACTTGAAGGACCGTGTGTTGGAGATTGACTCGATATCTGAAGGTTGGAAAAGATCCGATAGAGTTGTTCTAATTATTCTTGGATTAAATGCTACATCTTATGATTCTTTAGATTTCCCAGTTTAGGTCGACCAAGACTTAAATAGCCACGATTTTTAACATTCTGTCTAGGTTTGCAGTCAATGGGCTTGCCATGTAAATACCAACAAATATCTTCGTTGTATCCTGTTTATGGCAATATTCGCACCAATGTCGTCCATTTTGTTGTTATTGGCCCAACCAATGTGTTGCTCTTCAATGCTCCAGGCCCAATTCCAACTTACCCAAATTTAGAGGAATATCTGGCATATTCAACATGTCTAGTGGGCCCAAAATTTAATATCCTAGCAAATGGCCCATTAGAAGCTCTAGCCGGCCCATATGTATGGGCCAAAATTATAACATGCAGATCCAACACCATTCACTCCAATTTCTTTCAACAAAAGAGCCGATGTCTCCATCTCTCCGACGACGATCATCATCACTTTTCTCCTAGTCTCTTCGCTTCTCATCTCGACAAATACTTCACTAGTAGGTAGAGGTCATCGACCTAAGATCCTCCCTCTAACCTAGTCCAGATCGGACTTCCATTTTTGCAAGAGGGTTGTATCGATTTGTCTGTTTGTATCTCCGATCAGGTAACCCAATATTTCCCTTGCTGTCGATTATCAATTTTACCTATTGAGCCCATTCTCTGGAGTTTCTTCCATTCAATTTCTCCACCGTGAGTTGAAAAAAAAAAGATTTTCCACTCTAGTTGATCCCATTGCAAAGGTGGTCTCTGTTTAGCTATGAGTGGCTTTAAAGGTCATGGAGGCTGTGATGTTGACGGGACTTCCATCATTGATTGCTAGGCTTAAGAGAGCTTGACTGATACCATAAAAGCAGAAATAATTTTTGTAGTTCTGTGTAATTAAACGAGAAAGTTACAGTCTTCAATCTATAATACAATGGGAAAGGAGATAAAAGGAAGAAGATCTCCTAAATTAGGAGAGGAGAGATTCAATCCTAAATTAGTAGCCTAATTATAGTTTTTCTATATAAGGCAATACATAAATATGGTAACTACAATAATTTTGCAATCTTCAAGATCTCTAACATACTACAATTAAATTCGAAAAGTTGGATCAAAAGTGAAGCATTGCTGAAAAAGTGTAATATGTTAAGATTACCAGTATAAATTGAAAATAAACAAGAAAGACTTACCGCGAAAATTTCCATCAACTAATCTTCACATTTACACTGCTATACTGAACCATCTAGGAATGAATCTAGAGCATCTTGCTTGCCATTAACATAGAATTCTGCAACTGCTAGCATTCTTGAAAGCTTATCAGGGTGGCATTTTATACGAACAATAATCGGCTTGAGTTTTTTCAAATTAGCGTCCTTCCTTATTGTCTTAAAAAGAACCTTATTGTTCATGAAGAGATAGAATCCATAGTTCTCTTGGCAGCATGAAGCCCTACATAGCCTGGATGAGAAAGGAAGAAGAGCTCTTCATTGAAAACTGCTTGGTCCCAAACATTTGCCTACCGTGCCATCCTATCAGCAACCCGATCCAAAAGCTCAAATGAAGGAATAGTGGGCCTTATATAAAAGAAATCAGAATTATACACCTGTATCCTCATTGTGTGAGCATATCAAGCCCAATCCATTGCAGGTTCATCAAAAACATCATTATAGCCATAAGCAGTCATATTGTTATGACCATCTATCATTGACTCTACTTCTGAGTCCCGATGCAAATGATCAAATGGGTTCTGTAAGTACACTATATCAACATCTGAAAGTAGAACGCTATATCCCAGCTGCAAAAACTCCCTCGAGATTCGAAATTTCAGTCCGCAGACAGCATGATTACCTCCTATCTTTCCAATGTTATATATTTATGATATAAATATAAAATGTGAAAGAAATAATCAAATTAGATAAAGTGTCAAAGTGGTGAAAAATGTGGCATTTGTGTGGGACGTCAGGGGTTCGAGTCACTCCCCACGCAAATATTAAAATGTCTTGATTAGGGCTTTGAGCTAAGATTCGAAATTTCAGTCCGCAGACAGCATGATTACCTCCTATCTTTCCAATGTTATATATTTATGATATAAATATAAAATGTGAAAGAAATAATCAAATTAGATAAAGTGTCAAAGTGGTGGAAAATGTGGCATTTGTGTGGGACGTCAGGGGTTCGAGTCACTCCCCACGCAAATATTAAAATGTCTTGATTAGGGCTTTGAGCTCTTGGGCTTTCTTGACTAAAATAATTTTTTTTATTATTTAGTGGGTAAAAATAGCCAGTATTTTCTGACCTTTTTTTTGTAACAACTCACTAACAGTCATTAAAATACCCACTACTAAGCCATTAAAATTTTACATTACTCTCTGAACATGGTGGAGACCGTTACTTCCATCTTGCCTATATAAACACACATCTCGTTTTGGGAAAAACACACTTAGAAAAGACATAAAAAAACATCTTGCATCAATCCTCCTTTTCATATTCTGAATACTCAGGTTTTTACATATATTCTGGAGTACAATTAAGAGTTCTGAAAAAATCATTCGTGATTGCTGCACAAGTGGTTTACGATCGTTGTATCCTGAGAGTGATTGTCCACGGAGGTCACGACAATAATCGACGGGCAATTTCACTTTAGGACATCGTGCTGTCACGAGACTCGATCGGACGATAAGTTTTATATTTCTACATTATATTGTTCCGAACACTACTGCAACTAATTATTTTTCCAACAATCTAAAGTGAAATTATCTTCATAATTAGTTGCCATGTCTGCCGTAGATATATCTGTTCCTAAGTATTTTGAAAAGCCTGAGTTGTTTGATGGAAAGAATTTTAAGAGATGACAAATGAAACTGCAATTTTATTTGACAATACTTAAAGTCGTTGATGCTGTTGAATCAGATAAACCCCTTTTTGCAATTGCTGATAATCCTACTGATAAGAAAATAGAGGATTTAGCTAATTGGGAACATAAGGAATATATGTGCAGGAATTATATTCTGAATTGTTTGACGTTAGATCTATATGATGTTTACTTGTCGTGTAAATCTGCAAAAGTGTTATGGATTTCATTAGAAAAGAAATATGCTACAGAAGATGCTGGACCCAAGAAATTTGTTGTGGGAAAGTTTTTAGATTTTAAAATGAATGATGTTAGAACTGTGGTCAGTCAAGTTGAAGAATTGCAGATTATAATTCACGAAATTATTGCTGAAGGATATAAAATCTGTTAGGGCTTTCAAGTGTCAGTTATAATTGAAAAATTGTCACCTTCTTGGAAAGAGTATAAAAATAGTTTGAAGTATAAGAGAAAAGAAATGTCCTTAGAGGATCTGATTATCAGGATTAGAATTGAGGAGGACAATAGAATGACAGAACGTAAAGAAAGACCAGACTTTGATACCAAGGCTAATCTTATTGAAGCAAGTTCTAGTAGTAAGAAACCAATTGGAAATTTTATAAGGGGTCAGAATTTTAAAGGCAGAAACAAGGGAAAACAATTTGTAGGAAAGAACAATCGGTCTAAACCCCAGTTTAAGAATAAAATTGTTGGTGATTGTTTTGCTTGTGGTAAATCAGGTCAACTTGCAAAGAATTGCAGAAATAGGAAACGAAAAGCTGTGAAGCATCAGGCACATGTGGTAGAGGATGGGAATTTCTCTACTATGGTGACAGAAGTGAATCTAGTAAGCAACATGACAGACTGGTGGGTAGATTCTGGAGCCACCAAACATATTTACTGCACGAGAGGTGCATTTTCTTCATTCACTCCCGCTAGTGATGGAGAATGTCTGTTCATGGGGAATGCTTCCTCCTCTAAAATCGAGGGGAAAGGAATTGTGACGCTTATATTTACTTCTGAAAATATCCTTAATTTGAAAGATGTCATTTATGTACTTGATATTAGGAAAAATCTAGTGTCCGGATCTATCTTAGTCAAAAAGGGTTTTAAGATTGTATTTGAAAATGGTCAAATTGTACTGTCTAAGGGTGGTTCCTTTGTTGGGAAAGGGTATGCAGATGAGAGTCTGTTTAAACTCAATGTCTCTGTGATTAACAATAAATCATCTGGCTCTTTCGTTTATTTGTTGGATTCTTATGATATGTGGCACGCTAGACTTGGACACGTTAATAAAACTTCCATTAAAAAATTAATGACTTTGGAAAACATTCCCAAAATCAATAATTGTCCAAATTCAAAATGTGAAACGTGTGTTGAATCTAAATATGATAGAAAACCATTTCATCGTGTTGATAGGACTACTTCGATTTTAAGTTTGATACATTCTGATTTATGTGACTTAAAAGGAGATATTACTCGTGGTGGAAATAAATATTTCTTAACTTTCATTAATGATTATTCTCGATATTGTTATATTTATCTACTTAAGAGTAAGGATGAAAAGCTATTCAAAATTTATTTCCTATAAAACTGAAGTAGAAAATCAGTTAGACAAAACTATTAAAGTTTTAAGATCTGATAGGGGAGGAGAATATACTGGAGATTTTGATAAATTTTGTGTTGAGAATGGCATTATTCATGAGACTACTACACCTTATTCTCCCCAATCTAATGGTGTAGCTGAAAGAAAAAATCGAACCCTTAAGGATATGGTCATATCAATGCTAAGCTCTTCTGGATTACCTTTTAACATGTGGGGGGAAGCACTTCTTACTGCATGTTATATTCTTAACAGAATTCCTAGTAAGAAGAATAATAAGTCTCCTTATGAAATGTGGAAGGGCAGAACACCTTTATATAAATATCTTAAAGTGTGGGGGTGTTTAGCTAAAACTTCTATTCCAGCACCTAAGAGAACTAAACTTGGTTCGAAAACTATTGATTGTGTTTTTATAGGCTATGCTTTTCATAGTAATGCCTACAGATTTTTAGTTATTGACTTTAAAAATAATTTGATTGAAAAAACACAGTATTTGAAACTAGAGATGCTGAAGTTTTTGAAAATAGATTTTCGTTTAAAGAAATGTCTGAAGGACCAAACAGTTCTTTTAGTATTCCTCATAGTGTTAGAGAGGAGCCATCTAAATTAGAAGAAGCTGAAATTAGGAGAAGCAAAAGACCTAGGACCACTACTTCTTTCGGTTCTGACTTTATAACCTATTTAGTAGAGGATGATCATAGTACTTTTGGTGAAGTTATGTTTTCACCAGATTCTATATTTTGGAAAGAAGCTGTAAATAGTGAATATGATTCAATTATGTCTAAGAATACTTGGGATTTAGTGGACTTACCTCAAGGATGTAAGACAATTGGGTGTAGATGGTTGTTTAAAAAAAACTTAAACCTGATGTTCAATTGATAAGTATAAAGCAAGACTTGTAGCTAAAGGCTATAGACAAAAATAAGGAGTTGACTTCTTTGATACTTATTCACCCATTACTAGGATTACCTCTATTAGGATGTTAATTGCAATTGCCTCACTGTATGATCTTATTATACATCAAATGGATGTCAATGCTGTATTTTTAAATAGAGACTTAGAAGAGGAGATTTATATGGATCAGCCTGAAGGATTTGTTGTAGAAGGCCTTGAGGATAAAGTATGTAGACTTAAAAAATCCCTTTATGGCCTTAAACAAGCTCCTAAGCAATGGCACGAAAAATTTGATACAGTTTTGACGTCAAGTGGTTATGTGATAAATGAACCAGATAAATGCATATATAGCAAATTTGAAAATAATTGTGGTGTGATAATTTGCTTATATGTTGATGATATGCTAATTATGGGAACTAGTTTAGATGTTGTTAATAAAACTAAACTATTTTTGAACAAGCACTTTGAAATGAAAGATTTGGGTGTTGCTGATATTATTCTAGGAATCAAAATAGTAAAACATTCTAAAAGAATTATTTTGACCCAATCACATTATGTAGAAAAGGTGCTTAAAAAGTTTAATCAATACAACCGTATTCCTGCTAAAACACCTTATGATGCAAGCCGTCATTTGAGAAAACTTTCAGGTCCTAGTGTTTCCACTTTAGAGTATGCTAAAGTAATCGGCAGTCTCATGTATCTCATGAGCTGTACAAGACCTGATATAGCATATGCTGTCAGTTGACTTAGCAGGTATACTAGTAATCCTAACAGTAAACATTGTGATGCTCTCATTCGAGTCTTGAGGTATTTGAGATACACTCTAGACTGGGGAATACATTATACTAAATTCCCTACTATACTTGAGGAATATTGTGATTCTAATTGGAGTTTCGATACCAATGAAAGTAAAACTACAAATGGATATGTATTTACATTAGCAGGTGGTGTTGTCTCCTGGAAATCCACTAAACAAACCTGCATTGCTAGATCTACTATGAAATCTGAGTTCATAGCTTTAGATAAGGCAGGTGAGGAGGCTGAATGGTTAAGAATTTTTCTTATGGATGTTCCTTTGTGGTCTAAACCATTTCCAACTATTTCAATACATTGTGACAGTCAAGCAACTATTTCAAGAACTCAAAATTCATCCTACAATGGAAAGTTTAGACATATTCGTAGGAGGCACAATACTGTGTGTCAGTTGCTTAAGGATGGGATTATAGCTATTGACTATATGAAGTCAAGTGATAACATTGCTGACCCATTAACCAAAGGATTGGTTAGAGAGCTAATTCAACAAACATCGAGGGGGATGAGACTAAAGCTTATTACTTATTAGATCACCTATAATGGAAACCCAACATTGCAATTGGAGATCCCATGGTCAAGGTTCAATGGGACAACAAAGTTATTGGAGTGGTTTGTGGGGGTACTACATTGGATGTATTCCAAACCCCACCTTATGATGCATAGTATCAACTGTATTGATTAGAGGATGAGCTAATGCTCTTAATGCTTACTATAGCTAATATTCAGTGGGGTGTTTAGATACAGTGCACCCTTGATAGTAGCACCTATTTGAGTATGAAAGTGGGCCCGCTTCCTATGAGAATTGAGGCGAATTCTATAGAGCACTCAAAGAAACTGAGAAAGTTCACGGCTGAAATGAACACAATCGCGAGAACTCAATGACTGTTCTAGAAATCATGTGTGTGTTCTATTGTCTTAGTTTGTAACTATAATTGTAGAGTTCAAAACATAGTTCACTCTATAGTTAGTAAGCTCGATAGAATATACAAAGCCAAGGTTCAAGTCGATAGATACCTAAGCCTGCATGATTTCTACCGTACTCTAGAGTAATATTTTCATTTATCTTATTTCTTTCATGTGGGGGATTGTTATATATTTATGGTATAAATATAAAATGTGGAAGAAATAATCAAATTAGATAAAGTGTCAAAGTGGTGGGAAATGTGACTTTGTGTGGAAAATGTCTTGATTGGGGCTTTGGGCTCTTGGGCTTCCTTGACTAAAATAATTTTTTTTATTATTTAGTGGGTAAAATTAGCTAGTATTTTCTAACCGTTTATTTTTGTAACAACCCACTAACAGTCATTAAAATACGCACCACTCAGCCATTAAAATTCTACATTACTCTCTGAACATGGTGGAGACTGTTACTTCCATCTTGCCTATATAAACACATATCTCATTTTGGGAAAAACACACTTAGAAAAGACATAAAAAACATCTTGCATCAATCCTCCTTTTCATATTCTGAATACTCGGGTTTTTACATATATTCTGAAGTACAATTGAGTGTTTTGGAAAAACCATTCGTGATTGCTGCACAAGTGGTTTATGATCGTTGTATCCTGAGAGTGATTGTTCATGGAGGTCGCAGCAATTATCGACGGGTAATTTCACTTTAGGACATCGTGCTGTCACGAGACTCGATCGGACGATAAGTTTCATATTTCTGAATTATATTGTTCTGAACACTACTGCAACTAATTATTTTTCCAACATCCAACAGAATTGATAACTTTATCAGGGTCCCTCTTGTACACAGGGACATCATTTGACTTGCAAAAATCCACCATTGTGTCATCTAATGCAACTACTAGGTAGTTAGGAATGCTAACTCTCTTAATGTTGGTGAACCAGACCTCAAGCATAGCTTTCACATTCACATTGGCAAGAGCAACTATAAGTTCTTTTCCAACAGCAAGCTCAGCCAAGATCTTTGCAAGTCTCGGGTTCAAGCCTTCATCAGGAAGGACGGTTGGGTTAGTTCTTAATGCCTTAACAGTGCCAAAAGGCCCAGCTTTATCTGGTCTTTTCCCTCAACTTCATAACCTGCTCCTGCGCATGGTCTTTTCCCTGCTCAGCTAGACGTAACTTTTCATTCAGCCCCTTTGCTTGCCTTTTCAGCTCCATATTCTTTTTCGACAACTTCATGATGTCCGTCTTCAACGTGTTTAATTTTTTCGGAGATTCACACGAGGACAAATCATCCTACATACCAAATCAATAGAAGTTTAAGCATATCTAAAAGAGTTTGACACTGACTAAAATTACACTTAAGAAAAAGTTATACATCAACTCAAGCTATACACAGACCATTATTTATCTTCGTTCTCTTTCCTTGTTTTTTTCTCGAGGAACTGATATGTCTAGAATAATTACAATTTTGCAAGAACGTGATACTTAAATCAAAATCAAATCTTGCAATTTACTTGTAATATAGTCAAAAACTCACTGCCCAAAACAAAGAGAGTCAACTGACCCCCTCAATTTACATAAATCACAAAATTAAGATAAATGAAACCCACAAATTGCATTTCGTTAATAAATCTAAAACCCTGGGATAGCACTTCTCCAAAAGAAGCATAAGCAGAATCATGAAGACACAATATGGAAAATGAAAAAGGGGAGATTTCTATTAGTAGAGAAAATAGGTACCTCGAGACTGGATTTGGTAAGACGGCGAACTTGTATAGGCGGATTAGAGGAGGAGAATCCATTTGGGAAAAAGAAGGCGAAAATGCATCCGGCAACAACTCCGATCCCAATTGCGATGGCGATATGCGATCATCGTATGTCAAACGGGCCGAGCGATTCGACTGCTCGGCTCGTTAAAACTCTGCTCATGGGTCGAGCCAATCCAAATAGGGGGCTCAATCCGACGAGCCAAGCCTATTCGGCTCGTCGACCACGAGCCATTTTTTACGAGCCCACGAGCTCAAAAAATCCAAAAAATTAAAAAAATCACGAGCTTCAGCTCATGGGCTCTGCTCGGGCTCGTGACGAGACGAGCCGAGTCATCACTACGTATCGATGACTAACTATTCTTCTCCCTTCAACCCACTGCCATTGATCTTTTCCCTCATGATCAAAAATTCAAACTAGCCTCCAACACTCAAACCTCGGAAAAACAAAGAAGGATTTATCTTTTGCTCTCTGTTCAATATGATATTTTTTTTTCCTCCTTCAGGCTTTGGCAGGAGGAGTGGCATAGTATAAGCATTAAGCAAACAGGGTGGTCTGTAATGGTGTTTCGAGGAACACAGGAACAATGGTTAGGTTCCGTAAACCAACGGTTCAATTGGGAAGGGACCAATCTAATCGGCTGAGTGAAGGAAGGCCTATGAACGACACCAATGAGCAACTAACTTTACCTAATTCCATTAACTATATAAAATGTATTCAAATTATGCTCTTGTTTGAGCCCAATTCACTTTTTCTTATTTTTTAATCATATATTTCTCATCAATACATTATTTAAAATACATTCCCTCCAAAATGGAACTCAAACAAAGGCTAATAAATAATTGTATAGGCAATAAGGGTTTTGTTTGGCTGATATTTTAATATTATTTTCTAAATTGTGGATATTAATAGGGGTGAATGCAATTTGATTTGGGCGGGTTATGTTATATTTTCAATTCAAATCATTTTATGCGGTTTGAAATTTTTTTCAAATTAAACCATAATTTGCGGTTTGATTCAACTTTAATCTGCGGTTTACCTTTCAACATTATAGTAATGTATTTAACATAAGTTAAATATAAATTTAAACGAAAACTAATAATGTTAAATATCAAATTATATTCATATTTACCATGAAACCCATAAATAAATTATTTTCAAAATTCATTGATAAAAGACATTAATAGAACAATACATATTTCTTCATCCTTATTTACCTTTTCTTGTTTAACATTCATATTGTCATATAGCGGTTAGTAAAGGTAGAGTGACCATTTGGACGTGATTTACTGACGTAGTTTTATTGAATTGTGATTTAGATTGTTGAAAATATGAGTTTTTTTTTTCATATGATTTTGGAATAATTTTAATTTAGTTTAGATATCAGGTAAGAACATGTGTTGTAAACCTGTTAAATCATATGTCAATAACGATGAACCTAATTTACTTTCTATGATTATTTTAATAGGCTGGTTATAATTGTATTGCTAAATTAGTATTTTTTTTAAAAGTGAAAACTTTAAATTTTTTAAGTTAATAAAATTAATATTTTAATTAAAAAACTTAAAAACAGCCCGATTAAGTTTTGTGAGGTATTTGAAAATCAAAACCTAAACCAAACCACTTTAAAACGATTTGGTTTGGTTCGGTTCATAATTGATGCAATGCGGCCAGATGAAGAAGACTGGCGCCTTCTAAAATAAAGGGGAGTAAATGATGAAAACTAAAAAAAGGATTTAAGGTGGCACTGTCCACAGAGAAACTCAAACACCGAAGAGGGATTTAATCCCCGGGCTGGGAGTTGTGTTAGTTCCTTCATGCAGTCTAGACTGCCCTTCCCCGTCATAGGGGAATTCTCCATTTCCCCACGGTTTGGTTCGGTTTGAGGAAAAAGAAATCACAGGTCCTCGTGGACCCAAACCAACGGTTTTAACTCAACGGTTTCGACTCGATTTGAGGTTTCACGATTTTTTTGTGCAACCCTAGGTATTAATTTGACTACGAAATGAATCCAAAATTCCAATATGAAAAAACTTATTATTTTCGTCGCTTAAGATAAATTTAGACACTTTTTATATAAAATTATATGATTGATAAAGTATTAAACCAAGTCCAGCAAACATTACTTTAGCAACATGTCATGGTTCCTATGGTTGAGATATGAAATTTGAATCCACATCAAGAGTATGGAATCCCAATGTATTTCATTAGATATTTAGGTCATTTTCAGCGCTGCACTAAAATTTATATAATTTTACACTAAATCTTGTATCAAACCAAAATTCATCTTCAATCATTACACCAAAACTTACACCAAATGAGCAATATTTTATTATTTTATTCATTCTTTCGATTTTTTACAATGTATTTATTTATTTTATAATTATATAAATTACTAAATTATAATTTAGTTAAATTAACAAATATATTGAATTATTATTAATTAATAAATTATTCACATGTTCTATATATTATGTTAAATTGACGAAAATAATTGATTATATTATTAATTTATTATAAACAATTACATTAAATTCACAAAAATAATTATTTAATTAAAAAAATCCTTAATTATTATTATTATTATAGAACAAAAATGATGCAAATATCCTTAATCATTATCATTGAATAATGATAAAAAAAATGACAACAAATATTACACCATTTGATGCCAAAAATGGTGCAATGAATAGTGTTACACATGTTGTACCATTTGGTGCAAAAGTTGGACGAAGGTATGCACCAAATTTTGGTGCAATAGGGCATATCCATTAGAGATGGTCTTAGATTAAGACTTCAACTTCAATAGTTAACTTTTAAAATATGATTCAATCAAAATCTATAACAATAAGATCAAAGCAGGCATGACATCTCACGAATGCCAATAAATAGTGAACGGTGACCCTAACATAATAGTGTTCGTTGACAAATAGCCAAAAATTAGCGCACAGTCAGTCCAATGCAAGTGCCAAGATCGCAAGATTTGACATGATTCCAATCACAAGTCATGAGTTTAGAATTCCACATCATAAGTGTGAAATTTCGACGTGTGATTTATATAGACTCGAGATTTTCAACTTTAACATCTAGCTTTTGAACTATGGTTTTTTCAAGATCTAACACAATCCGTGTGGAATCAGCGAGCATAAGATTCTAAAACTACAAAAGACAAACGTTGATCAACTCTGTCCAGCTGATTTGATCTGTAACAGAAAGCACTAACAGCTCAAAACTAGTATATACAACAAAAGTAATTCCCAGGAGTATAACAGTGGAATACACGATAAAAAGACACAACAGGTTTCAATAATATTGCTAAACTGCCGTAGGTGAAACATCAGTATTGACCCAAATGATGCCAAGCAATCCGAGTAGTTATTTGAAATTGACACCGAGTAAGTACAAACAGGCTCTAACTAGAGACCCTGGATGAAGCGCTTTCCTGCACAAGCATCACAATCAAATTTCGAGATTGGATATTATTAAACAATATTGAAGAAGAAAAATAAGCTAAAATCTAGTTAACTGTCTTGTTCGATCCTGCATAACAAATATACTCTAGGCTTTAAACATGAACTCATGAAGTAATACATATATCGAGGAATAAACTGCATTTCAACCATTACTCTTCCACAAGCATGTAACAATATAATGTGGAATGTTCAGAAATGCAACAAGCTTCCAGCCACGCACAAACAAAAATTACATCTAGACCACCATTGTCATCGAGACTTTTCTACTACACGGTGTACAGTAGGAGGAAATAATATAAGCAAAATCTTTACACAACTTATAAATGTGCACTTATCAAGTCAGCTTTTGATCAAGGCTCACTTCAGAACAACTAACCCAAGAAAAAGAGCAAGTCCATGAAAAATGAATCAACACATCAGAACAGACTATAATAAAAACATCTGAAAAATAGAAATCGGAACCCAACATCAAATTATGCATAATCTCTAAAGTTACGAGACCCTGTAAAAAATGGTAGCAAATAGATGATGGCATGCTATATTCACTTGTGTATCTACGTATCAGGATCATTCTGTGCACAACGCGAGCACCAGTAAGTGGGCTATGTGTTTTACCTACAGCGCAAATCTTGAGTGAGGGTAGGTTAGGAGTTACCTTCACATTATTTTAGAAACAATGAATGCATAAATAATTAAATTTATAAATGTAACTGTGTCCATCATTTTGAAATAGGGCCTATTATTAAGCTGATTTTCATAAATTTTACTCTATCATTTTATTGATGAATTATTACCCAATTGTCATGGTTTCATATATCTAAAGCCAAGAAAAAAATATATAAATTGAGAACTTTTCACAATGCAAAGCAAAAAAATTTTGGACTCACTCTAAAGATATAGTAGTTTCCAGTTTTGACATGAGATATACAAGGATCGTCCAACGATAAAATGAAAGAGAGCTTTATGTACAGCCATGCAGACAGTCACCAAAATGCAGGCATGATCAGAAAATCTTGAAACACGAACACGGAGAGATCATACCTTGTGCTCACTGGCAATATAAGAAACAACTACAGTGATGTCATCAAGCTTTCCACCATAATAACGGAACCCAGCTTCTTGGGCTGCAGTAGAGAAAGGTGTCTGCCTGCTTTTGTCTTGTGCTCGTTGCCGCGCCAATGCTGCAATCTTTTGGGCTGTTACTTGAGGCCCTAAACCAGCTCTCACGGCATGAACCACTACTGCAGTAATATCATTGTTATACAAGTTGTCAAAAAGCCCATCTGTACCGGCAACTATAACATCTCCTGGAGCAATAGCAATTGTAAACACCTGCACCACACATAGGGCCATTCAGTTCCAAATGGATTCATTTCCAAGTAGCGTAGTAAACCTAATTGTCAAAAAATAACAAACTGAAGCAAGTATTGATCAGCATTTGCCCCTTAAGTTCAAGTATTTGCTTAAACAAAAGATGATATAAGCCATAACTAAAACTTATAGATGACTGCAAAGCTAGAAGTACAAAGGAGTCAAGGACAGCCTAAAGAATTAGGTATTTGAAAGCAACAATCAAAGTTCCATTTAAGAGGAATAATATTGTGGATGGAGTATAGACCAGGTTTCCACCCTAAAAGAGGTGCTACTAGAGAACATGTGAATGTTGCCTATATATTACATGAAATGCATGCACCCTATGCTGTGTGGGCCTGGGTATGGGTATCAAGTGTTACATACGAGCATGCCTAAGGTTAAGTTGACAAAAACCTATCATATAATGATTAAAACACTTGAGACTCACTAGAAGGATCCATGCAATATGGCATATATCTAACAGCCTGCTAGAGGACGTTCAAAATTATCACAGTGCATTGTTAGCTATGGTAGAAGATGATCATCAATAAAATAAAAATGTTAATTATTCTAAACATGATAACTGAACAATGTTTAAACATGATAACTGAACAGCAGGCCGAACTTGTACATCAATTATACAGTTAAAATTCAGTATGAAACACAGGTTCTCATCCTTTCACCTCGCCCAACACTCTCAACAAAGTTCCAACCCAATTAATGCAATTTCCTTCGTTTACAATATAAATTATATTTTTGCAAAATGCTTATATTCCTTATGCACTTGTCAATAGTCACCGAACCATTAGCGGAAAGAAAGTATAAAAGGAACAGGATCCATCCGACCTCTCCAGAGCTAGGCAAATCTCCAGCAGTACCACTCTCCAGCTGATAAGTGAAATTAAAATCATGTTGCTGAACAGGGGATCTGAAAACTGTACATCCATCTCTAATCACCATAAACCCACTATCTCCTAAATTTATGGCATGGAGACCCTGCAGACAGGAAATGTGGTCAGTAACTCCAGAAACTTAGAGACGCATTGAGCGCTTCTATCTAAATTGACTGGAAGAAAAACTTGTATATTCCACACAGACAGTTCAAATACCTAGAGGAAAAAATTTTATGAGTCCAACAATTTAATCAAGTAAATAAACCATAAACTCAAATCTCTAGTTTGTTACACATAAAAATCTTTTCAATGTTAGGCAATGATGGTAGTAAAAGTACTTATTTTATCATATTCTTGTAATATAAGTTGAATGCACAGCACCTGATCTGTGAGAGCAATTATACAAGCTGTTGATGAACCCTTTGCTTTCGTGCTTGTGTGAGCCTTCTCCAGGACTCTGGCTGGATCAATTGAACCCCTTGGTTCTTCTTGAATTGCGTTGACTGAATTAGACATGAGTTCACGAGCATACTGCCCTGCATCAACACCAAGATCAGCCCATCCACCAACGCCATCAGCTACACCAATTGCTTGTTCATCCAAGCAAATAAAATGAGCATCCTCTCCACCAGTTTCTTCTTTGTCAGGATGGGGCAGGTAACATGATGCTGAATTTAGCTTTAGAGATCTGTCTGTTGGAATCTTCCTGCAACCAACAAGAAAAATTATAAATACAAAAAGGCCTACCACAATAATCAGAATTTTTTTACAATAGTAATGCACTCCATACAAACTAATCACATGCAAAAAAAATTTAAAAACAAATTCAGTGAATTATTACATAATTTTAAAATTAATACTTTGAATACCAAATTTCACCTTTTTTCTGCAGAGATAGCGCTAACCAATAACTGTGCATAATTTCAAACAAATATCCAACAAGAAACTTGTGGAACCTACTCAACAATTGTTTGTTACTATTAAATGAATAAAACAATCGGTGAAAATATAAACGAATCATATATTTGCTCAAGAGAAACAAATAAAAAACATTACTCTTTTAGTAGAATAATCTGTCATCATCATTGAGATGCCACGTCAACTCTAGCAAATAATCAACTCAACATATGTAGAACATGCTATGAGCAAGTAAAACTTGTTAGATACAATTTGTTGTTCATAGTTTCCTAAAGTGACCATTACAAGCACTATGAAACACTCATCAAACAAATGAAATTGCGGCAACTGCAATCAGACATCTAATTTGCAACAATATCTAAGTTTCACACAATAAATGGTAGGGCCTGAACTTCAGAGAGAGAGAGATAGAATGCATGTGTGTGTGTAAATCATACAAACTAGAGGGAACGTACAGATCAGAAGAATCTGAAGAACTTGAATGCAGTTCCTCCTGCATTGAGCTATCAAATGACACATCAGAAGCAGTGCCAGTAGAGGAACATGCAGGTGATGAGATATAGAAACCCTCAAACCCAAATCCTGGGTATGGCTTGGAATTGCCGTTTCTCTTTGCAACGTTATATATAAAATATCCATAGAGCAAGAAATTGTTTGGTTGTTCTTTATTTTTCAAGCTCATGCTAGCTTTTCTACAATTTTTGAAGCTCCTTCCGCTGTAACTGTAAGAGCGATATGCTGCCACACCAGGTTGTACTGGCCTAGAAGTCAAATTCCTAATGGAGAAATCGGCTGGAGCTGATCTAGATCCACAAACAGCCATAAGAGCCTTCTGAGAGTTGATGCCAAAAGTAACCTTACTGGGGTCTGATAGCAGACAATCAACGTGATAACCACAAACTTGAAATGAAGGCCCTGACACAGATGGTATGGAAATTGCACGGGAAAATACACCAACAACTGAAAGATTTTTTCTTCGATTGGCTATATGCAAATTTGCCTGAGCAGCAGCAACCGTGCCAGGCCGTAGAAATACATGAAGGTCAGTAAATGTTCCAGAAGGCACAGAATGGAATGACCTTGAACAGCCAATCAACAATTTTCCTTGGCCAATCAAAACCTCTATTGGATCTCGGATTCCACTTTCTTTCACGGAGATTAATCTTTGGACTCCTTGCCAGAATGATACACCGAATCTAGAGAAATAATTAGCGGGCATTTTCACCACTCAAATCAACCACCTGTTTCTTACAGACAATGCAACCGCAGGTACCAAAAAAGAGAGAAAATATCATAACTCCCAGTGCATCTATTATGAGAATATAATCAGGACGACTCTTCCTCTCCACAAAGTGTAACAGAAATGAAGAAACCTGACGAGAAAGCATGAAGAGCAAATATAATGAGGAAAATTTTTAATGTCTTTCTAGTAGAAAAGATGGCAATAGAGATACATCAGTAATTAAAGTTTGAGTGGTTACATTAGAGGCCAAGATTTTATCTGCTCTGCATACAATTAGGAAGGAACATCCCAACAAATCAACTAAGCAATTGCAACTACTTTCGGTTTCTATTCTCAGAATTTAGATATAAAGGAGAATCAGTATTGAATTGCGTCCTTCTATAAATTTACAACTACGGTGGACAAAAAAGTATACAATAGCATAAGTAAACAATACAAAAATGAAAGTACAGAAAATATGGTTGGAGTCCATTTAGCGCTAGAACCCTACACAACGAATTAATACAGTAGGAAAAAGCATATGTTCTCTTGCTATATTAATTTCACAAATACCTAATTTATGAGGGTTTTCCATGTGTGAACAGCAATTACAAGAAGACAGAGTAGAATATTTCATTTTAAGAGGCCAAATCCATCAAGTAAAATATTAAAAGACTGAATCAAATGGAAACATTTCTATTTGTAATCAAATATGAAACTATTTTCCTATATCTGTTCCTAGAATATATAAAGATGAAAAATGCAAGCAAGTGGAATTAAAACTGATCACCCAATCCTCATTAGATAGGGCAAAACCACTTGATAGATCACTGATGAAGATTTATGCAACATATAACTTGGAAACCCTCCATTTTCAAATAGAATTCTGCCCTACTCCTCGGCAGATACATGTGGTAGCCGTTTTAGTGTGTGCACCACCGTTAACAATCCATCAGAAAAACAAAGAGTTAAAACCGAATATAGTAAGACTGTATTCAACTGAGTCCCATCTCAGTTTACCATCATCTTCAATAACTTCACAAAAGCAAAATCAAAATAATCTTATTAGGTCAAACCAAATAATCAGCTCCTCAGCCAACAAAAATATCATCCAAATAAACAAAATCCACTATCGCGAACACTCAAACAGGAATCAATAGCAAAGGGAATTACCTCTATTAGTGAAATCAGAAAGCCGCAATGTCCACCAAGAATACGGCTGCAAATATTAAAAACCAACACCCAAAAATTATCACAGGTTTATACTTTATATTCGTTGAAATGAATTCATAAACGTTTTGCGGTCAAATTTCTCCAGCTCGGCCGTTGAGTTTGTTGAAACGGTAAGTCCGTGCGAGAGAGTGATTTGGGATTGGATAATCGGCTGCATCCGCAACCCTATTTAGGGCTTGTTTTGAGCGACTTTCACTCTAAAAAAAATTGATTTTTTTACCTTATTTCAATTGTCATATTTGCCTTCTTCTTTCAAAAGTAAATTCAACTTTTCCCGTAACGATCAAAAAATCAATTCTTTAAATCATTCCCACCCATGCTCTTACAAATGAGCTTTGACTAAAATAGAGCTCAATTTGAAATTTGGTATGAGGATTATTTATTATTTTAGTTCCCTCCCACAAAACATGTTACTGATAGTTATTCACGAATAGTAATCATGATAATTGATCTTTTAACCGTTATAGAGAAGACTAGATTACACTTTGAGTGAATAAGTCAAAAATGAAGATTGAAATAGTAAAATAACGTTAAGAAAATTAATTTTTTTGGATGAAAAATTGCTACCAAACATGTACCTATATTTTAATCTAAATCAAAGTTAATAATTGATTTTAATCAAATATTTTTTGAATTTTATAATTTTTAAAAATATATTTCATCAATTTTTATCAAAATTTATTAAAAATTTAATTTTAATTTCAACCAGACAAATGCTAAAAGGCTATTTGATAGGAATTAAAATTATATTTTTTAATAGATTGTAATAGGAAATTTTAAATATGTGGTTTAATAGCTGTGGAGTTCGTGAACAATATTATTAATATTGATTGTTTGACTTTGATATAAATTAAAATTAACTTTTAATCTAAAATAATAACTAAAAATCTTGCACGTTTTAATAGCACAAAGCAAACTTATTTATATTGGGAAATAAATAGAGTGAGTGGGTCCAACTTTGAGGGAATAAGACCCGGCCCATTCAGTTTGAAGAGTCAGGTTAGGTAGCACACGTTGTTTGGTTCGATGTGAATAATGTGATTATGCAATGCTTTCACATGAAGTTGGAATTCCCTATTTCACAAACATTAAAAATAGGTTTTCATGAAAAGAAAAAGAAAAAATAAAGTTGGAATTAGTAATTTTTTGAAAAATATGTAGTTAAAAAGTATTAAAAAAAATTAATTTAAATTTACTTATAAAATATTTTTTGTGTTAATATATGATTGAAAATAAGTTTGAGAAAAAATTTCGAAAAAATTGTATCATTAAATAGTAATTGATGTTGAAATGTGTGGTTAAAAAAGAAGAAATTTTTTTTATTTATGTTTAGTATTATTTTAATGAAGCATGTATGGTTAAAAATGAGTATTGTAGAAAAAAATGTAATAAAATGTGGTGGAATGGCCCCATTTGGCCACATTTTTTCAAATAAAAATGAATGGAATAGTATTTTTTTAAAGAATCGGCGGTTAAAAAAAAAGATAAAATTTTCGATTTACATGTAATATTTTTTTTATGGAAGATTGTGTGATTAAAAATATAAAAGAAAATAAATTTTAATTTAATGAAGGGGAGCAAAAGCTTATTTATGTGTATAATGATCACAGCCAACAACTTGGTGGATCACAGTTGGTACCATGCACTTTAATTTAGGTACTATTTACAGGTCAGAATAAAAACGTGCTACAAAACATGGAGTGAAATTCACGGCTGGAAGATTTGATTCTGGTCGGGCTAAAAAATTTTAGAATTAATTTTTTGATAAAATATGTGATTGATAATTAAGAAAATGTTATGGATCAATACAAAAATTTATTTTATTAATGAGTTTTGAAAAAAAATAATAATAATTTGAAGAATATGTATGCACTTTTGTATTACATGTACATAATAATTTATATGTTTACATATACATATACATATAACATAATGTGTGAGACATGATTTGGTCATAATTTTTTCAATCAGATAAAAAAAATTCACTATCTTTTGACATTTTATCTATGTATAAATTATTATGTATAAGTAGCATTATTCCTATATCAAACATGGACTAATATTGCAGACATTTATTTTTAAGATCCATGGATAAATCGTGCTTTTGAGTCAACGGTATGGTAGTGTTATTGAAATGACAACTCTCATCATACTAAACTCTTTTAAGTAGATTGTATGAATGTTTTTATGTGAAATTCACATTTGAAGTTTCGAGGACCAAAGTTAATATGTTCTAGTTTGGAAATATGGTGACTAAGTAATTGAAGAGTTTTGAAAAAAAAAAATGAAGAATCTGTATGTGCTTTTATGTTAGATGTACATAATGATTTACATAATAATTTTACATACATATGATGTGTGATATATGATTAGATCAGAATTTTTTAAATCAAATAATAAAAATTCACTATCTTTTGCTATATCATCTGTATGTAAATCATTATGTACAAATAGCATTATTCATGTATCAAACATGGACTAAGCATTGCGGACATTTATTTTTAAGATTCATGGATAAATTGTGCTCGAGTCAACAGTATGGTAGTGTTACTGAGATAACAACTCTTGCAGTATACTAAACTTTTATGTAGATAGTACTAATGTTTTAATATGACATTCACATTTATAAGATTCTGGGGCCAAAGTCAATATCTTCCAGTTTGGAAATATGGCGACTGATTTTGCAAGGTTACAAGTTGGGTAATTTTAGCTTGGTATGAACTTATTGTAACGAGCTAAGGTTCTCTCATTGAACTCAATAAATTTGTATATTGTAGTGATGCATTGCCTTGATACATTGTTAACATTTTATGTCTATATGGATTGATATAATATTTGCTATGTTCGATCATCTCTAAAAGTCACGATATATTTATTGATTAAAGCATCTTATCAATAGTTGTGTTGGATATAGACCTCATGTTATCTAAATTGTAAATTTGGATAAAAACTGAGACTTATAACAACTTCAGATTCAGATTTAGAAACACCCCCTATGATTTTAAAAATTACAAAAAACTCCATAAAGTTTGTTCTGATTACAGATTTCCCCTTTATTAGCCAAAAGTATATTTTTGTTTTCTATTTTAGTCTTCCGTAATATATAAGTTGAAACTATTATTTAGGGGGTGTGTGAGCCATATTATTTTGATAATAATACATTCTTGAATAGTGTATTGATGGGAAATATGTGGTTAAAAAATAAGGAAAAATTTTTATATGCGTGTAATATTATTTTATTGAAGAATATGTGGTTGAAATGATGTCAAATCACTATTTAAGAACGTATTTTTTTGAAATAATATGGCTCAAACAGGCCCATAGTAATATTTTACTACCAGTTGTCTATCCCTTTTTTTCTCTCATTCTTTTTTTTTTTTTTTAATTTAAGTGCTAAAACTATTTTTAGTGGTAACATTATTAAATTCATGTACTAATGTTTCAATAAAATTATATTTTCTTTGATCTCTATTTTTTTGCACCCGCAACAATTATAAGGATGACAGCGTTGCGGACTAGTCAAGAATGGCATCCCCATTCCCTGCCATGCCAATTATTTTTGGATTGCGCGTAGTAACACAACAACTAGAGGCAGGACATGAATTAAAATATCATTATTTATCACTATTTATTTAATTATTTTAAAAACAATTTAACTTTAAAAAATATAAATTGAAATAAGGAATAATAATTGGGACGAGGCAAAATGAAGGGGCTCGAAACCTAACATTTTGTCATCCCTAAACCGTTGAAATATATTAGGTTTAAAATGGTCTTATTGTGATAATTACAAAAAAAAAAAAGTACAGAAAAGAACGACGATAAGTAAATATCAAAACTTATTACATTTTTCTAATTATAAAATTTTGGATTATATTTCTTTTTAATAAAAAAATAAAAGGTTAATTTTAATAAATATATTAAGCCCTATTTGGCAGGGATCAAATTTCAGATTTTATTCTAAATCAAAATCAATAATTAACTTTAAACACATATTTTATGGGTTCTAAAACTTTAATTACATGTTTTACCAATTTCGATCAACATTTACTAAAAATTTTAATCCCCACCAAAGAGTGGCTAAATGTAAGACTACGTCGAAAATATAAATAAGAAATAATTAAGAGCCTGTTTGAGTTTTTTTTTTTTTGGTTTAAAATATATTTTAGAATAGTAAATTGATGTAGAATGTACGGTTGAAAAATAAAAAAAAAATTTAATTTATATATAATATTATTTTATTGAAAAATGCATAGTTAAAAAGAAGATAATAAAAAACGTATTTTGAAAGTAATTGGAATCAAATAAGTGATATAAATTTATATTATTTAGAATAATAGAAAAGGATAAGATCGAAATTTTATTCTTAATACGCAGGTTGTCCTTGTTGGCTGAAAGTTACGTTAGTGCTTGCTTACTCTTTAGGCCAAGATCACTGTTAGCAATTATGGTTTTCATTTTTCTATTTAGAATGTCTTCATTCGACGAGTGATTCTTAGAATAACATGTCTCAATGGACAACTGTCTTGTTTCTATTCCACTACTGAAGTCTTAAGGTCGAGCTCACGTTGCCCATCACAATCTTAGCCCTCGTTTGGTAGCAAATTTTCAACTAAAAATATCAATTTTTTGATAGTTATTTCACTACTCTAACTGTCATTTTTTATTTCTTCACTCATAGATGGGATCTACGTTTTTCTTTGAAGGAAAAAAATCAATTATCATAATCCCTAACGAACATACCATTATTCTTATATCATGAACTGGTGGCAATTGAATACAAGTGAAAGCAGGGGCGAAGCCAGGAAGATATATTAGCGTGGACTGAAAATTGAATTTTTTTCATAGATGCTCTTTGCCACTCGAGATTTAGTTTAAAAGGTTAAACTCTAGACGCTAATGACAAAATGGGTCAAGATGTATTTTTAAACATTTATAACAATGTTCTAACAAATATACTTTTAATTGATAAAAGAAAAATAGAGCATATTACTTATTTTGATAATAACATCCATTTCGTGATCGAAATAAATAAATTTTTAACTCACAAGAATAAATAAGTAATATATGAAAAAATACATTAGAAAAAATTAATTGCTTTTAAACTTAGTCAAACATGTGACATGTTACAATAAGTTATTTATCTTTACTTTAATCAATAAAAATTATTTCTAATAAAATAAACTAATTTGATTATAAATGAACCATTTAAATTTGAAGCTAAATTTGAATAATGGAACATTGGGTTTGGATTTGGATTGGGAAAGAAGTTAATTGGGCTAAGATTAAATTTGGGTTGGGCTAAATTTTTTATCTTCTTTCTTTCACCAATAATATGGGCAAAATTTTCCACTTTGTCACAAGTTCATTTGTTGTTGGACTGGGGCTATCCGCCCCCCTCGTCGAGGAATTAGTGGCTGTTGGCCAGTTGACCCGGCCAATTTTTCAAACTGGCCTTTGACCAATGAAAAAAAAAGGCAAAATTATAAAAAACAGTGAAAACCAAAAAAAAAAAGAAGAGATTCCCAATTTTACCCTCACTTGAAAACGAAGCAAAGCCGAAGGAGACGGGAAAATACTGTAGCACAGTCGACCCAGACACCGACAAATAAGGAAAAACAGGATGCCCACTTGGCCAAAATCCCTCTGAAGAAGGTAAGAAATTTATACCAAAAAAAACCATGTTTATATTTTTATTTTTGGAAAAAAGTATGATTTTCTACATATTTCTTGAGAAATTCATGTGTAAATGTGGAATTTTGGCAACATATTACTTGGGAAGGAGTGGAGATCGCCGGAAATGGAGTTTTCCGGCGATCTCCTCAACACAAATGCCGGAAACGGCGACTGGGCGCCGTCTGGGCACGCCCATCCGCCCCCGACGCCCAGACGGCCCAGTTATCTGGGCCGTCTGGGCTCCCCCCCAGTCAACTGGGCAACCCAGTTGACTGGG
>NC_036250.1:6742376-6745026 GCF_002742605.1 Olea europaea var. sylvestris
TACAGATTCAAACAGTAAACTTAACTAAAACAAAATTCAAAATACGTATTTACACTTACCAATTTCCAGTGCCGACTGTGAGTATTGTTTCTTTCTTGAACCTTTGATAATTTTGGAAGATTTCAATATTTTAGCAGATGGAAGGAAAAAATTCTTTTTTACTGTATTGGAGAAACTGATAAACCAAAACTGATTTTGAAATTTACGTATGGAAGTAACAGAATTTATTTAAACTATTAAGGGTATTATTGTCTTTTAAACAATTGATATACTTTAGTAATTATTAAACATGAATAAGGGTAGAATTGTCTTTTTAATGGTAATAGGCCAATGTGGTGAATACAAAAAAAAAATGGTCAAAATGAAAATTTGGTTGTTTGACCAAGCTATTTTAAAAAGTACCCTCCCCCTCGTCCTCCGCCTCTGAGTGAAATGTTGTACTTCGTGATATATTTACTTATTTGGTCATTTGTAAGCTATGGAGCTTAATTATTACGTTGTGTCAAATCCTTGCATGAGTCGATCTCCCCATTCGAGGCTACCATCAAGCAACATTAAGGATAGTTTAAGATTTTGCACACTTCTAATTTCGATTTCAGACTAATTTGTTTTATAAATAGGAATTCGTCGCTAGGATTCTGTATAATCATCAAACATAAAAAGGAATGGAGTATGAGGAAACCCATAGCTACTCTTTCCTGGCCCGCAATTCCCATGGAATTGAGTAAGGGTCAGTACCGCAGCCTAATCCCCCCGAGGGGGACTTAGGGGGGAAAGTGTTTAGGGCTGCTCTCCGGGGCTCGCACATTCTTGAATGTACGAGCATTGGTCTAGCTCAAGCGAAAATAAGAGGCCTCCAGGGGGGAGAAAGATTTTCTTTCAACCCATACTGGGAGTACCAGGAGGTGAACCAGAGGGAGAGGAAGCCCTCGCCCTGGAGGGGTCAAATTCTTCTCTGTCAACGGCTTAGAGTACTCGACAGCATACGTAAGAAAGTAGCGTTTTATTTTAATTTTTCTCTTGTAACGGAAGGGGATATAGTAACACATTCATGTGAGAACTTTTATAAATCTTACATGTTCTTATATATCTATTTTCATTTTTGTAATTGTGGAGGTCGAATCGCGTACGAACTCCACACGGCAACAATAGTCTGATGATCATGGCTAGAATAACTTTAGCTTTCACAATAGCCAAGTTTTGACCAACACATATTCTTAAAAAAACAATGCTAAATGATTTCTAGATTCAGCAAATATCAAGGGTTAAATTCATTAGATAACTCTACTTGTACATTCAATTGTACATCTTGGGTGACAAAATGCATAAGTGACATTCTGTCATTGACTTGTGGATTTTTTAATTTTTATTTTATTTTATATATATATATATATTTTACACTAGATAATCAATGTATACTTTGGATGACATAATGCATAAGTGACATTCTATTATTGACTGCTGAAAAATTGTTTTTTTTTCCCACTAGCAAATGACGGAATGTCACTCGTGCATTATGTCATCCAAGGTGTGCACCTGATTGTACGTTTAGCAAAGCTCAAATTCATTTGCATCATCTCCTCAAATCTTGGTGTAGTGATGTACAAGAATCATGGCCATATATAAACTGTATATTAATACGAATATCGAGGCTTCCCAACTTGACATTCTTTGTTCGCCTCCATCAACACTACTGCTACAGGGCAGAGTCAAAGAGTCTCATTGATTATCACACCAATCTGCCATTAAAACACATAATCCTTCATCTGTACTCCAACTTCATCTGACTCATTGGAGTACGGGGCCATGGAAGAAGAAAGGAAAAGGTCACAAGACTGCAATCTTGTATACATTAAGGTGGCAAGCAACACCATAGCTGAACTTGATGTCAAGACTAGAAATGCATATATATATATATATATATATATACTGCCATTAAAACACATAATCCTTCATCTGTACTCCAACTTCATCTGACTCATTGGAGTACGGGGCCATGGAAGAAGAAAGGAAAAGGTCACAAGACTGCAATCTTGTATACATTAAGGTGGCAAGCAACACCATAGCTGAACTTGATGTCAAGACTAGAAATGCATATATATATATATATATATATATATGGATTATTGATAAATAATTTAAATAAATAAATTTGCTCATTCTGTAAAGTAATAACTAAAGTTTCGGATTGGATCAATGTAGTATCAAAGTAGGTAGAAAATCTAAAATTTAAGTTTTGCTTTCACCTATTCATAAAAATTGTGCAAGTATAACTATTTTAGGCCTTATCATCATCCAGCCCAACAAGCCCATCATTAAAAAGCATCTTAGAAGAAGGATTAAACTCAGTTTTCCCAACACAGCCCATTAGAGTTATCAAAAGGGAAAATTTAATATCAAAGAGATTAAGCATGATCCATTTGAAAACTAGAAAACAAAGTCTAACATTTCAAAAATTATATATTTGTTTCGCGCGGGTTAGTCGCTAACAATTAAAAGGGATCAGACGATTGTATAAGTGACAAATCTCTTGAGACATAATCCTAAAAAGGGGTGTTCTTTTATTGGCGATGACTTTACAATTGGAAATTAAAAACAGAATGCCTCCAAGGGGCGCAAGCACACGAGTTACTGAAAAAAGTGTTTAAAT